>NW_024496525.1:18638600-19055645 GCF_017590055.1 Onychostruthus taczanowskii | reverse complement strand
AACCCCCCTTTGTCTGGGGGCGCTCCTTTTTTTTTTTTTTTTTTTTTTTTTTTTTTTTTTTTTATGGTGAGAAGCAAGGGACAAGTCATTGAAAATGATCCAGTGATTGCTAGAAAGGAGGTGAAAGTAAATTCCACCATACCTTTGGCCTGGTCTGCTGATCCTTTGGGAATCTGAGTGCTCTGCGGTTTTTTTGGTAGCTCTGTGCCATGGAGGCACAAATCAGTACTCCTGTCACAGGGCCCGCTGTGAACAAGTATCCCTCTTGTTCACAGCAGGCTCTCCTTCTATAAACCTAACCATCTTTCATACAAGTGCTTCCAAATAATGACATCATATCTTTGGAGAATCTCTAGTCCCTGAAAGAGGCGTAGTTTTTATCATTATATAGGGGGCAAGACACACTGTTTGAGATGTCCAAAGGCCTAGGTCTGGGATCCTCAAGCAATGGCTGGATGCCTGGCAGCACTTCAATGTGTGCTCTGGCCTTCAGGGGTGGACCAGTGTGTTTGATGAATAATCCACAACATCCTACATCTCATCAAAGTGTTTTGTTATTGTTTATCTGTAACTCTTTTTTAGCTTTAATGTTACAGCTAATCAGAGGGAATGATTAAAATGAGAAATGAATGATGCTGTAGAAGAGACTAAGGCAAACATCTTCAGCATCCACACAGAGATGTGTGGGTTTCAGGCCTTCTGAGAATGTAATAGGGGCAGACACAAGGGCTGACACTGGGACTGGGCAAAGAGAAGAGAGCAGATGGAGAGAGAAGATGACTAGATTGAGTAATAGGGAAAGGTGAGGGAGGAGAGCCTCACATTGGGAAATGATAGGGATGAGTGAGGTGGCTGGAGCCACATGTGGTAAAATAAAATGCAGTGAGAGGTGAGTAGGACAGCAAGTGAAGTTTGAGAGACAGAACAAGGATGGAAGCAGGCAGAGATGAGGATACAGAGTGGAGCAGGATGGGAGACCACAGCATAGGAAGGGGAGCAAGCTGAAGGCAATGCAGTTGGTACAGTAGTATGGGACAGGACAGGCATGGAGATGAAGCCTGCCTCAGTATGTATAGGAGCAAGGAAAAGCAAAGGGAAACAGGAGATGTGGAGGCCAGATAGGGCACAAAATGGTTTTCAGGGTAACAGACTTTTGGTTGGTTTTCTTAATATTGCTGTAGTTCAGCATATTTCCCTGGCTTTTCTAGAATCACTGCATATGTAAATAGTTTTGTTAGCTGGTTCACTCATCACACAGTGGTGAAGGCAGCTCAGTCCAATGCAGTGTTGTACTTAAATTTTTCAAGTATTTCTTTCCTTGCTCTATACAGCTAATGTTATAAAACCTTTCAAGGTGCAAACTTTGATTATTTTCCTACCAAAAGCAGATTTAGGAAAGCAGTTTATTATCTCAGGTGCCTTTGAATTGTCACTGCATTTTCTGCTTTTTCATTTTGTGGTCTCAGTTCCTGCCCCTTCATTTCAGTCCCACTACTCTCTTTCTGTCTATAATAAAGAGGGAGATGGGTGGCACAATCTGCACACACCTGTAATTTCCGCTGAAGCTAAGGGAATCTGCGTGCACGTAACCAACAGGACTGGAGGACTTGGCTACGGATTTCTGTTTAAAGGGATAATAAACTGCTCACGTTTACTGAGAAGGAGAAAGAAAAAAGTCTTTATTCAAAATGTAAATATCTTCCTGCTGAGGAGCAAACCCAAAAGTCAGCCTTCAGGATATAAATATTTATGCCTTTTGCATAAACAGCAGATGTAACATTTCCAATTAACTGTCGATCTTTCCATTTCTCTGGCTGCTGCTGCTTTCTCTCACAGTATCAGAATGAACAGTTTGCTTGATTTGCCTGAGCTCAGAACTGTCACACATTTCCACAGTCAGTAAGATGAAATTGTTCCTGAAAATGTTTATTTATCAGAGTCTAACAATTTCCCTGTATTTTTTATCCCTGATGTTCAGTGTAAGACTAATTCTATACTGCTGAAAGATGTGAGATTCACAGCCCAGGTGAGACAAGAGAAGGAGCAGAAGCAGGCACTGGTGAGAGCGTAGACTCAGTCATTGCAGTACAGTCCAGTGCAGACCTAGAAGAAGCCTGCCTGGAATGAGAGGTGTCTGACCCATTTGGCCACTGTCCGTTCTACCAAGGCTGCCAGCCTGGGGCTGGGCACTATCAAGTGTAAGAGCTTTTATGATGTAGCCACCTGTTTATGAAGAACTGCCTCCACCAATTCTTCAGTGTCAGCTTTCTCAGGTATCTGACATTTAATCCTGCTAATGGCAGCCTCCCTCCTTCATGACTTCTTTCTCTTTGGGAGAAAGTGAGAACTGTGTAAGCAAGAAAATGAACCCTACTAGAGCTAGGAAACATCAGTTTTCATTGGCATCATGCCTATGAAGCAGAAGATTTTGCTGGAGCACTGGAAGGGAGGGTATGAACAAAAAGCAACAGCAGAGAAGCAGTAGTAGTTAAAAGCAAGATGGAAAGACAGGTGCAAGGGGAGTGAAAAGCACTTGTCTGGAAGTATGTCAGAAAAAGGGGATCCCTCTCTTCTTTTCTGCTGAGGATTCTTTGCATGTTCTCTTGTCCTCTGACCTGTCCCTCAACACCACAAAATTTAGCTCAGTATCTTTCCATTTCCTGGGAATCCAAAAATTGGTTGAGCATTGCTGCAAATCAGGAGCTGCTGTTCAGCTGATCCAGCTTTCACTGGGAGCTTCAGTGAAGAGCTCTTGGCCTTCCTCCTTATAGGGAAAATTCTGGCCTGGGAGCTGCACAGCTGGCCTGGGACAGGGCTTTGTGCTGCCCGTGGGGTTAGTGTGGAGGTAGGTCAGCCTGGATCTTTACCCTCCTTGGGAGCTGCATCCTGATGGCTGGCAGCTCTGATAGGTGCTGTTGCTATGGTAACTGGCTCTGCTTTAAAACCATCCATGTGGCAGTGCAGCGATGGAGGCACCTGCAATCCTGCCTCCTGCTTAGGGGTGCACCCTCCTCACACAATTCTGTTACCTGCTGCCTGCTTTTCTCCAAATTCCCAGGACTTCAAGCTGCATTTTTGTCCACTCCTTTGGCTCTGTCTGTCGCATCGTCCCTGGTTCAGGATTTTCACTGGTGTAAACAGCTGGCTTTTTGCTTAGCATGAGAAATCATCAAATGCTAACCCATAAGAGATGGTCCAAATTCACAAGTAACTGGAATTTTAATTGCTTAATACACACAATTTTCACTCTGTTCTGTGCTGTGCCAAAAAAGCATGTGTGGTACTTCCTGTCTGTATTCAAGTACAGTCATTACTCAAGCATCTGTGACCAGTGATAAGGTTATCAGCACTACAAACCCCCAAATTTTCACCAATATTTGCTTCAGATGAGCTAACTGAAGTGCATTTTGACTACAATTAGAAGCTAACTTTGCTTGGCCCACTTAGTGCAAATACTTGCATGTGTAGGATTCCATCACCAGTGGAGCAGGTGCACTGACATAGCTGAAGTTACTACCAGCTGCATGCTACCTTCCTCTTCTTCATGTAACCATGTGTAACCAGTTACATCTCAAAAAACCGAGGTAGCATCAGCAAAATGTCCAGGCTTTGCCTTCCCACTAGGAACAGGAGTCAGGGTAGCACCAGTGTTGACTGACTCCTCTGTCATGGCCTGTCCTTGCTGGGACTCACACCGTTCCTGCCTCGAGAGCTTCATGGGCACGAGGTGGCCCTAGCAACTTTCTTTAAGTGGATCAGTGTGTATTAACAATTTAGAATGGAGCAATCCTGAAGAGAATGAAAGTCAGTTTTCTTAAACCACAAGCTTTTTTTTTTTTTCAGTTCAGCTCCCTTGACTGTGGCTGACTGTCTGGTATTTCTCTTGAGTTTTCACTGCTGGCTGAAGAGTCTCTCTAGTTTAATGGCATCCATTAATCATACAACAATGCATCTTGGCAGCACAAGAGCTTAGAATTCAAGTTACAGTACTGATGAGCATTGGCCCGGCTTCTCAGGTTGAGGGTGCTCTAAGGTCAAGTCAGAGACTTCAGGCTCTGTTCACATTTTGGGCGTAATGTAGGACACCCAGGATGTAGACAGCTGCTTGTTCAGGCACAAGAACAGACTTTCAGCTGAGCATGCTGAGTGCTCCAGGTCACAAGTCACTCTTGGGGCTCAGGGAAAGGGAATAAAGCCACTGTCACACTTAGTGGATTTGAAGGAGATCTGACAGATGCAGTGACTCTCCCAAGAATTGTCCCAGTCTATTTCAGTTTAAGCAGGTCCTTACAAACACCAGGGCCTCAGTCTCTCATGTCCACTGGCTGCTCTTCTAAAAGCAGATGATCATCTTATGCACTCTTTGATCTCTGGGTTTTCCCTAGAACAGTTTGTCAGGCTCTTACCAAGGTATCCAGTTTTTCCAATGCTCAAAGACCCAAAGTCAGCACTGTGTTCTCTCAGATGCCTTGTGGATGCTGTGATGATCTGCAGGTACACTGAGAAGCAGCTTTCCAGACTATCCTCCCCCTCCTATCTGGACACAAAAGCAACTGAAGAGCCTGTGGCTCAGGCTTGCAGGAATGAAATAAAAATGGCCTTCAAGGGATACCTTAATCAGCTTTTCCTATCTCTTGTGTTGCCAAGATGGTATTCAAAGGCCTGATCACAGCACACAGATCACCAGTCAGACAGCTCTGTGCTAGACACTCCTGGGATGCATGATCCTTGTTTCAAGGCCTTTCAATGTACCCCATTCCTTTTTCAGTCTGTGTCAGGCATAATGACTCAGCAAATACATATGCTTTGTGTTGGCAGCTAGTGCAGGCATTTGCAGTGTTGAATATTATATGTCCTGCTATTTATCTTGCCCTAGTGCAATTTTGACTACAGACTGTTCCATTGTCACTATAATATTTTGTTCAACCTCCCAGCTTCCTTCAAGAGAGGAAACAGCCTGCAGGTGCTGCAAACACTTTTTGTTCCTTTATGACTACAAGAAACTACTCTATTCCTCTAAGGCTTTTAGTCTGACTTGATGCTGGCTCACCCACCTGCCTGCTTTCTCTAGAGAGCTGGCAGGTGAATATTTTCAGTAATTTATTTTAGAGCTGTTCTATCATTCTGCTATTTATTTCTGCCATAAATTATGCCCAGAGGTTAGGATGCTCTTTTTTTCCCACTCACAAAGGAACCAAAGGAAAATATTCTGCAGGGCACAGAGGCATCTTTGTGTGGTTTGTAAATATTTCCAGAGGCAGATATACTGGGGAATGAAAAGAGCTGCAGTCTCTACCTTGTAAGCATCGCCTGAATTAACCTGCATCTTCTAGGTTATGCAACAGGGAGCAGTTGTGCTCATACAGCCCCCTCTTCCCACTGTGATTTACATCCAGCGTCTGCGAGATACACCAGCTGGTGCTTCAAAGCATATAGAAGAAATAATAAAAAAAAAAAGCCTTGAGAGATTATAGCTTACTCCTCATGCAGTGGTTTGACTCATTAAAATCAGTGGAGCAATTTTCAGTGACTGCTCTGGGATTGGATCAAGCTCTAAAAGCACCAGCCTTGAGAACTGGACTGCAGCCAACTAACTTAAGGGAAGCAGAATTCCAAGCGGGTTTTCATTTTTAATTCAGAAGCTAAATAAAATTGAACATCAGTGCATTTAGATGGGTTAGCTCCAAGAAAAATCCAGGGAACTGAAGGAAGTGATATTTCTTGTGTGTTTGCCTCTTCTTAGCTATACCCTAAGGGGCTGGTTGCTCTACAAAGTAGTATCAGTTACCCAGCAATGGACTACTGCTCTTATTATTACTATATACCTATGTGCTCATTCTACAGGACTCCAGCAAGCTGGACAATAGACAAGTACACAGCAAAGAGATGGCCCTTGCTGTCCACAGCATCTGAGAGCCTAGATTTACCATTTAATGCTCAGTTTGCTGAGGGTGTTGTACCACAAAAAGTGAACATTTTTTTCCTGTTGAAGTCACTTATGTTCCTAGTGCCCCAAGAAGGTGATAGGGAGGTTTGAGCTTCTTGCTTTGACAGAAAAGATGAAACATTAAGTCCTGGTTTTGCCACTCAAATTCTGCTATGTTTTGTTGAAAAACACCTGCAGAAGCTTATTCAGCATGAGGGTGACCTTAGTTGTGTCATACAGGCTTGTTTACAAAATGCAGCATTGCTTGCCTCAAGGTCAAATTGGTACCTTGTGCCAAGGCTCCCTGCCCCACCCTAGGTAGCAATGGAGAATTAGCCTACACTATCTCAGTATTTCATGAGTATGTGCTTTCCTCAGAAATATCTCTTTTTCGGCATCTTTATCTTTTTTTTTTTTCTTTTTTTTTTTTTCCCCTCAGCATGCCCTGATTTTCTGTCCTTTCCATTGAAACCTCTCTTTGGCTTTTGTCTTTTCTGATAGCATCACCTAGTCACCCTCTGCAGGTAATTCCTCTGGAGAAGGGCAGACATACAAAAATAATAGTTGTAAATCTCTCCCTATAATTCACTTGGTTTGTGAGGTGCAAAAATAGACATAATTATTTAATTATTTTAGAGGCTACTGTGCTCCTTTGTGTTTAGATGAGCCATAATCATGTTCCTCCAGATCCCAGGAAAGGAAGCTCAAGAAATCCCAGAAGAAAAGGTTGTCCGTCTTTCCAGATTTCCCTATCAAAACCTTTGCCAGTGTGAGATAAAACCTGCAGTATGAGCAAAGAAAGGATAAAGGAGAAGAGAGGGAAAGCAATTCAGAAACCTGGGGGCAGTTCTGGCTCTGCACCAGCAGCTGGTGCTCACCTTTGACAGGTACAGGGAGAAATCAGACTGAAGAGGGATCTCAAGCAAGCAAACAAACAAATCACCTAAATGAACAAGCTGGGTAATAAAGTAGAGCTGAGAATCAGTAGCTAACGAACACATCTCTGTCACCGCACCGCTTTCTCCTGGGTAGAAGGGGAGTCAATTACCCACCTTCCAACAAGTTATTGATCAAGCTGCTGCCATGGATTGAATTGGAGACCTGGCCATCCTGCGTGTGGCTCTTTGATTTTCTCTCCCTCTGTAGTAGCACGTGGATGGAAGCCAGATGAGCCAGCACAGGACTATCGATCAATCCGCCTCCCCCCCCCACCCCCTCCTCCTCCTTTTCACCCCGGTTGCCATGCCAACCACAGCTGCAGCAGCAGCAGCAGCAGCACTGTTTACCTGGCCTATTTATTTTCCTTTTCAATATCCTTCCCTTCCCCCCACTGCTCTCACCTTGGCATGATATTGGCAAAGCACTCAGCAGTTGTAAAAGGGATGAATTTTTATGACTCTGAGGAGGACAATGCAGTTCTTAGTTCTACTTTATCACCTAGTTTGTTCATTTAGTTGATTTGTTTCTGACAAATCATTGCCTATAAACAACAGACATCTCAGTCACCAACTAGGTCATGCTCCAGACATGGAGAAGGACCTGTCACTCCAAAAATACAGGTCTCCTTCATATGGTTTAAGTGTGCCTGTACTAAGATGCACATTTTCTTCTTATATATTGCCCAAGAGTGCCAACAGAAAACTTATTCTAGGTATGCCATCATTTACAAGCTGTTAATCTCCCAAAACTCCTGGGACATGAAGTGCACCAGCATTTCTTTCAGGTCTTCAGCCACCTTTGTAAGGGCTGTTGAGGGTACAGTGTCTTACAGGGACCAGCTGCTATGGAAGGAACAGTGACCAGAGTCATCTCAGTAGAAGATCTTTGCAGAATGTTCACCATGGCTTCCAGCTGCATACAATGAGTTCAGTTTCTGGCTCTTCCCAGTTCAACAGCACTTTCAATCCTTGTAATCTTCCCAAGTGGCAATGCAGTCTTGTCCCATCTCTTTTCTCATACTGCTTTCATTGCCTAAAACTGCCTTCCCATTCCTAGGCAGGACGACAGTCATGCTGCAAAGACCAAACAGTAGATAAATGAACAACGTTCAAGGAGTAGCTCATTTCCCTCCTCCTGAATGTGTTATTTTTTGTGCTGAATCATCCATCTGCTGATTCTCAGTATAGCATTCTCTGCTGAAAAAGGCTTTGTGCAGGATATGAAATATAAGATACACAAACAAAAAATATTTCTTAGACTCTAATACAGGTGTCCACCCTGTCTCAAAAGTCTTCCTGACTTCCTTTTAATTGAAATTCTTCACCCAAGTCTCACATTCCTGATTCTTTCCACTGCAAAGCCTTCAAACCCTCCCAGGAGACTCCCAGTTTTCCTCATAATTCAGTATGATTGATACAGGATGTAAAAAATCAGTTGATATTATCAAGAACATATTATCTCTCCTTGAAGCAAAGCATTATAGGATAAACTGTGGAAATTGCTACTGCATTATATTAGGGAAGCAAATACGGTATTTTAAAGAAAAAAAGAGACATCTCTGAGCAACAGAAAGGCATTGGGAATTGGGTCAAAGGAAGTTCCAATCCCCAGTGCTGGGAGGTACAGAAGGACTGGGGTCAGTGAGAAGTCTTGCTTAATCCTTGTGTTTTGTCTACCCTAGATCACTGCCATGCTGGGAGTATCACAGAGCTGTCATCCTTGCCTCTGAACAGTTTGGCTAATGTCACTCTGTCAGATACGCTACCAAGTTCAACTAGCCTAGAGTGTCCCTGTATGCAGGAGCTCAGATCCAAGGTTGACTGGGCCATGGACTCATTGAGAACGAGCAAGTCTTGGACAGACTCTGCAAAATGAGACTGGAATTGGGTGTCCAACCACTACCACACATGAGGGCCTCGCCTCACTGGGGGACAACTGATTCAGAGCACCATGAGATAGAGGCACATGTTCGACTGGCTGGGGCAGTGGTCTGATGTGACATGGCAGGACTTATGATACTAATGCAAATTAGTAGTTGTTAACTAATGAAATTGTTATGCCCGTAAGGCACTTAACACTCTACATGAACAGAAGAGAGGCCAGACCCTGCCCTCAGGAGCAGAAGATATAAAAAGGCAAGCACAGACCAATAGTGAAAGGAAAACAATTCATATAGAAGGGCTGTAATGAGAAGCAGCACAGGGTTTTGCAGTCACAATTTATGTCTGGTTTTGCAAAGAAAGGCTTGTGTGATCACAAGATCTTTGGTGGGGAGAGAGTGTATGACATCATAGGTCTGTCCAGATGCATGTATGATTTTTGATGCATTGGTCAACTAAACGGAAATTGGATGGGTGAGAAGCTGGTTCAGATATACTGAATTAAAACAAAAAAACCAAGAGAAGACCCTTTTCCTCAGCTCAGAAGTAGGTTGCAACAGGACTTTGTATTTCCTCAGACTTCAGAAAATTCACACAGGCTGCAGCTCTTAAAAACACATGGAAGAAAGAGCTTTTAACTGGTGTTTGGAATCAATAGAACACAAAACTGTAGGAGATCAGACTACCTTAGCTGCAAAAAGCTGACCCGAGTAGAGATGCTGCTACAAAAGGTGGAGCAGAGGGGTATTAGAGAACGGCATGAAAGGGTGTGAGGAGACTGGCAGGGCTAGCAAAAGCTCACATTATTAGTGGAGGAAACAGGGAGAAGCATACTGGAAAAGATCAATGTGCAGTCTTGCACAGGTGACTTTCATTGTAACAAGTTCCTTAAACTCAGTTAAGTAGGAAGTAGCAGATAAATTCAAGCCAGGGACATGACAGTGTGCTGCAGAGACGACCTTTCTAGCTCCACTTGCTGTGTACTGCAGAGAGAAGAGGTGCACATCTGATCTGGGATATGAATGCTATTGTAATAAAGATGAGAGATGCAGAGCCCTTGATACAATGGCTATAGGAACAAAGATCTTGTGAACACTGGGTGTGAAGAAAAATTAGTTTGTCCACAAATTGGATGGGTGAAGTAAGAGAGAGAGGAATTGCAACACTTGAGCCACACAGGGCTGGCTGTAGAGTCTACCAGAAGAAAATCAATGAGCGGCAAGCGCAAGAAAGATTAGGATTTCATTTTTATCCAGTATTTTAATTAATGGCAAGATGCGCAAGAGGGAGCATGCATTCAGGGTACCAAATGATAGTCTGACCCAGCCCAGCCGTCTTTTCCACAAAACACTAGCGTTTCACTAAGCACACGCTGCTGTGCTGTTTCATCAGACACGCTGCTCTGGTGTGTATCATATGATATGGCAGCCGCTCAGGCAGGCGGGGAGCAGCGCAGCCTGTAATTTCCTGGTCATATGTAACAGGGTGGGGAAGCGCCTGATCCTTGGGGTGAGTAATGCTGGAATCACACCATGAGGCACCCTGCTCTTTGCTGTTTGAGGCAGTTGAGGTGTTGCTCTTGTTGTTCTGGCAGACATTCCCCATGGCATCCGAATGCACTCAGGCTCTGCTACACTTACAGCACCCTCCTGTAACCTGTATCGCTGCGTACACCCGGTCACTTTCCCACGTTCCCAGCCTTTTGCCGGCGGTCGCCGCTACGAGGACTGCGACTGTGAGCGCGGCATATTCGCCTCCCCGCCGCGGGTGCGGAGCAGGACGCTCCCCGCCGCCCTCACGACGCAGTGCCCGCTCTGCGGCGTTTATTTAGGAAACGCTCCGGGCTGCCGAGCGGAGGAGGCGGCCTCTCCCCGTAGCTCTGCTGGCTTGCGCGGGGTCGGGGGCACCGCCTCGCTCCTCCCCGCCGGGCCTCCCTGCAATGGCCGCAGCCGTAGCCTCCCCGCCGGGCCGCCCGCCCAGCAGGCCCCGGGGCCCCCACGACCCTCTCCAGGCCAAGGTGGCTTGGTTTTTTTGCTTTTCTTTATTTTTTTTTTTTTTTTTTTTTTTTTTTATTTTGTGAGGTTTTTTCTTTCCTTCATTTTTCCCCTTTTCCTGCTCCGAGACATTTTCCTACGTGCATTTTTCTCCAGTCGAGCTAATTTACGAGCTGGGTTTGGCGAGGGCCGCAGTTGCCGGCCCCAGCGCGGGGAGGGCGGCCCGGGGTAGGGGGGCTCCCGCTGGGCTCCCCAGCCGGGGAAGCGCACGACTCCCCGCCCGACATGAGCTGTAATTTCCGGCAGACATTTGAGGTCTGCGACATCTGCACCAAGGCGCGGCAGCTCCCAGCAGCCCCCATGGCCGGCAGCGGGGCGGCCCCTCCTGTCTCCTCCCCAGCCATTTGTGTTTTACTCATTTCCTGCTTCCAGTAATGAGACCAGCGATGCCGGGGTGGCGGTGGTGCTGCTGAGAAGGCAGATTGTTAAACACACAGACACACACACAGACACAGACACACACACAGACACACATACACACACACACGAATGTTTTTGTTTCAGGATGAATTTTTAGTGCTCGTGAAAGGGAGGGACTAAGCGGAGCTCGCTGGAGCCTGGCACAGGATCAGCAAGCTTCCCGGCAGCCCTCTGCCAAAAGAATCCAGACGTCCAGCCCCCCACCCCGGCTCCTGTGGCCCCTTCTTGTCCGCTCTCTTCCCCCTTCGGCTCCTCGGGGCCTCTTTCCCGGGGCAGCACTGCCCGGGGATGCTGCAGACCCCTTGCTCACCCTCGCCTGAGTCCCTTCACCGCCCCAGCACAGGGTTCCTCCCGCCGTGCAAACACGCTGCAGTCCTGACCCCTGACTCCTTAATCCCAATTTTTCTTCTCGGTCGTCTATGGAATTACTGCAGGAGGGTGAGCGGAGGCGGTCACATTAACATCCTCAGAGTAGAAAACAACTCGAGGCCAAATAGATTCATTGCACTAGTGACTTGAACTAGGTGAAATGTCGACAGAATTACTCAATACCACAGCCTCAAGCTCTCGGTACAGAAAATAAACAAACCTTCTAGTGATGTTTTGTATAGTCTCCAGCCCAGCCCCAACCCACCCATCGGTTTTATTCCCCAAGGGACGAAAGGGACGTGGGTCTCCTGGCATGTGACTGTCTTCCCCTACACATCTGCTACAGATGAACTCTGCTATTTGTCTCCTGTTACAGTGTACTAACAGGATTCTGCGGGTTTTGTTCAGTTTTCTTCTGTTTTGATTTGGTTTTTTTTTTTTTTTTTAATTTGTAGTTAAAGAAAAAAGAGAACAAAAAACTTGGCTGCAGCTATCAGCTAATTTTTGGTTGCTTTCGAATGCCAAGGCCAGCAGGATTCAGGAATTCATCTACTGGTGCCAGCAAGAAAGCACTGACCCAAACAAGGGAGCCAGAACTTGGACTGCAGTCCTTGCCAGGGATCAGCAAGAGGCCAGAGAGACCATGCTGCTGAGTCATCACCGCTCCAGCTGCTACAAGCCTTTTCTGGGGACGCGGCTGTTGCTAAGATTCCTGGGAGCTGACTGATTGCTCCTTCTATAGTCATGGAGCACACACGTACACGTCAAAGGAGCAAGGAGCGGCAGCTGGGGCGAGCTCAGAGCGAGCACACAGCCTGCTGGCCGTGCGCGGCCGGCCTCGGTGCCTGTGCGGGGCTTCGTGCCCCGCGGGAGCTGCGCTGCTGCTCGGGGCTCCTTCTGCAGGCACAGAGCTCCCCGGTTCTCTGGAAGCTCCGTCTGCCTCTCACTCATGGAGGCGTTTCAAAAATCAAACAGTCCAGGCAGTGATTCTGTACGAAGTTTTTTTTTCTGTTTGTACTTGTACGTTTCACCGTATTCCCCCGCTGCCCCCGCATTTAGAGGTAGGGACATGCTTAAAATCTGTGCAGTGCATTCCTTGCAGGGTCACTGTTCGGTCATTCTCGTCATGCAGTAAATAAATGTGTTCAATCAGCAGGCAAGTAAAGTGAGCACTTTCCAGTTCTAGGGCCCAGAACTGATACTGGTGATATTTCTTATTAAGCCCTGTGAGGTTTCAGAGTATTCTGCAGTTTCACACACTGCACAGGAAGGGAATGCTTGTTCATGAGCATCCTGCATTTTCCTTCTCCCAATGTAATATATTTTAATTTTTTTTTCTCCTGCCTTTTATCTGCCTGAGGTTCTTGCCTCCCTCAGAAGCTGCAGTTACCTTTGTTTCCTGATCCACGTTTGACACTCAACAAACTACATGTACTCAGGCTTTCAAATCTTGTGCTATATAATCACATTTAGGTTGTTAAAGCCTAAGGATATAGGACCTGTCATCTCTCTCTGACATTAGACACATCACTGATTTCAAAGGAATAACTAATCATACTAACATTTAATAGTAAAACTAATGATTCCAGAGCCCAGTCTCCTTCCGTCTGTTGAGTGTTTGTTGAGGTGCCAAACTCAGAATTACAAATTGCCAAATGAGGATGCAGAGCACTCGAGTTTTGTGGTCACTTTTTTTCCCAGCAGCACCTTGGAGTCCTAGCCATGGTCCAAGATCACTATATACCATAATACTAAAAAAAGGCTCTCTGCTCCAAAGTGTTCCCAGTCTAATAAAAAAAGAGACCAACAGTGGGCAAAGATAGACAGGGGAGGACTAGCAGGAAATTAATTGGTTTTGGCCAGCATGGCAGGAGGTGTTTTTCACAAACAAGTAAATCAACTGAATTTTAGGGCAGTTTCAGGTCAGGAAGGAGAGATTTTCTGAGGTCCTTAAAAAGACAGTATTCAACTCAATAGCTCCTTTTTGCAGGAGAAGAT
Organism: Onychostruthus taczanowskii; assembly: GCF_017590055.1. NCBI lineage: Eukaryota > Metazoa > Chordata > Aves > Passeriformes > Passeridae > Onychostruthus > Onychostruthus taczanowskii. The sequence continues at coordinate 19,042,059 of NW_024496525.1, read as the reverse complement.
AGGCACCTATTGCTATTTCCAAGGAGGAGCTTTAACTATTGCATAAAGTCAGTAGCCCATTTGAATCTACTTCTGGCCAGTTCAACACCGAGGTGGTCCCTCAGCATATGAAATTTTTTTATGGAGACAAATGTAAGGTGTAGCCAAGTGCAGACATTGGTAAACTTACCTGTTAAGTGTTTTGAGAAAGATGATAAGAAATTACATACATACCAATATAGAAACAATTAAAGTCTAAATTGCTCAAAGTGGATGTGGGCAATCTCCATCACACCAAATGCAAGAAAGGCCTGAGGCACACAACAAAACTGCTAGGAAAAAAGTGCTTGGGGACTGGAAGAAGCCACTCAGTGTTGACTATAAAGGAACAGTTTAAATGGGATTAGATAAAATTTTTCTAGCTTTAATTTATACAGTAGTTTAGGTATGGTAGAGAAAAGAGGGGAAAAAAGCACTACACACACACACACACACAAAGTTTCTAATTACTTGTATATGCAGGCTCAGAAGCTGCTTTTGGCTTGTGGCCTGACAGTATGCCTGCATGTGTGGTAAAATACATGTATGATGAAGCTCATCTTTCCACTCCATGCAGTTACAGGCATGCTGTGCTTGAAAAATTCTGCAGTTACAACATCTGAATCACTCCTTTTTGTTAACCAAGAGTGGTTTTATGCCCCTAGAGTGACTAGCGCTTCAGAGCACAGGGAAGTCTCTTGGGCATTGCTTGCAGAAGCTCACCACCAACAACACAATGAGAAAGAACGCTCTGACCTAAGATGCTCCCCAACATTTCCCATTCTCCAATTTAGGGCATTTTGATATCATAAGAACTCTTAGATCTGTTGTAAAGCATCAGCCCCTTGTATTTGAGACAGATATCTGCTGTGGCTGGGATGGATGGCAAGGGATGCCCAGGAGCAGCTTAAGCTGCAGATGACAGGAAGTCTTAACACTGGCTTTGAAGAAGAGGTCAAGCTCCACTCCATACTGAGTCATGCTGTTGTTCAGCCAGTCCTCTTAATACCATCTCTGGAGCAGTCAGATCTTCCAAGCTACTGATTGGTGTTGAACCTCTCACATTCAAACAAGATAGTAAAGTGGCCCATGAAGAAATGCTCCTGTGCACCTATTTGTCACTGAAATCTAGGACAGTCCTCAGCAGAGGTTCAGGTTTGGTTGTCATATAGAGGGTGCTGGCAGCTCTGTATTCATCCTCCTGGGCTAGCATGTAGTGCTAGCTTCTAGCTCCAGCTAGCCTCTGCAAACCTTTCTTTCTCCAGACCCTAGTGATAATTACAGAGGCTCTGAAATGGATCCTTTCTGCTTATAAGAATGTTTGTTTGTATGATAGGAACAAGGATAGCTGCTTCTTCTGCCTTCAAAGAAGTCATGTGAAGAGCCCCAGAAGGCTTCAGCCTTCCCCCACCACTTTCTAGGTATTCATGTTTATTTTCAAGGCTGCCTGTGAAACTGTCCAAGAATATATTAGAAAAGCCTCTTTCTTTGCATGTTGATAGCACTGTTCTTCTGAACCTTAGGATAATGAAAGACAAGGCATTCTGTAAGCAGGGTCATGGCTTTACAGATCACTCTGCTTGAAGATATAAATCTCCTTTCTCTGGCTTTACTGAAGACAGATCTGAAAACAGCAGAGAAAAGACAAGAAGGTGAAAGAAAAAAGAGATGAAAAGAAAGCACAATTGAAAAGAGCTAAACCAGTGAGAGAGAGGGAGTGAGGAAAGAAGCAGCTTGAAAATACAATTAAATCAGTTACAATGAAGAAAAAGGTTTTACCTTTCCTGAGACGTGGGAAAGAAAATCAGCCCAGTGGGATGCCATGCATTGTTCTGCTCTTAGATACTCTAGAGAGAGAGTTTATGAGCATATGGAGAAAGGAATTCCATGCAGTACAAAGAGAGATACTTATATAGGTGATGTGTCTGCTTATACAGCTTAGGCCAGTCTAGCTCTGTGCAGTACATTAACAAAACAAAGTCCTATACCAAGGGCTTTGCAGCTGTTTTCTAATGTCATTCATGAGAGCATTTGACTTGATGTCAGCAGGGATCCATGTGGCATTGCACCCCAAATCATAAGCTTTTTATGGCATGTAAGTTTTATCTTTTCTGATACTTCTATCCTGAAGCTTTAAAATTACTCTAGTAATACCCTCATCTAAAGGTCACCAATACTAAACAACTCCAACATCCACAGATACTGAGCAATCTCAGGACCACTGTGAGATTATATCAATGTCAGTGTAAGGAATCTGTCATGGGGAGAGAAATCTCCACTCCCATGTGCATGCTTTTGAAGGCCCACAAACCTTTAGTCCAAGAGACTCAATAGATTGTAATAGGATTGTAATTCATGCAAGTGTCATGCTTTGGTGTCAGTGTCATAAAGGTTTAAAAAAGTGTCGTTAATCATTAATTGGCCTGTGATACTGAAACACATCAATTACAATTAAAACATAAAAATGTAAATAAAACACACGTATCTCCTATCAGCCCTTATGGTCCTACATGTCTTTACTTTCTATTTACTTGTAAGCTGATTTCTTTTCCAGACCTTTGTATCAGTGTAAGAAATGTCTTGCTGGGTCAGATTATTGATTCACCTTGGTGAATTTTCTGATTCCAGCAGCACCAGCTGGAGACTGTATTTGGGGAAAGCATGAGTATTTGATCAAAAGAGATATTACATGAATCAGTGTTGCCCTTATAACCAAATCTGGTTCCTTGTCAGCCATGGTGGGGAGAATAATACTAAGGCAATTATCCTCCTACTTGCTGTTAGGATATCTCATTTTGGAAATTTTGGAAGCACAGGGACAGTGTTTTTTTGTGCAGTTGTTCTTTAGGCTGTTGTTCCTGGAGTAATGAGACTCTGTACTTTCAAGATTTGTTACATGGACACAATCTCATGACAGCAGATAAAAGATGGAAGAATTGACGCCTTAACAATTTCAGAAAGTAGTCTTAGAAAATGAACAGTGATATTAGAATTTGAAATGGTCTTGTTCTAGTCCTCGACTTCTGTTGCAGTGAATGCTTAGCACTGGCTAGTGGATAGTTAGTCGCTCTGTGCCTCTGCTTCCTGACGTTAAAATGTCTCCTTCATGGGATATTGTCATTATGAATATATAAGAGATTATGAGATATTCAGATACTGAGGAATAGGCTCTATTTAACAGTCTGATCTAGAGATATATAAAATACAGAGGGTTCCAAGAAGTGTCTGGAATCTCTTTTTAAAAGGAAAAAAATTCCGTCTGAGGAGGTTATGAGAGCATTGGGAAAATGAGCAAAATGTGAGCATGACCATTACAAAATAAGAATGTGGAAACATCAGAAGAAAGATTAAAAGGAAGCTTTAAGCAGGACATTTTCACAGATGTGGTTATAAGGGAATCACATGGGAGTGGGAGAATTCTGCCTAGAGCTGGAAGACCCAGTGTGGACAGACATGTCTTTTCTCCTTTCAAATTCCAAAGTCATCATTGGCTGGTTGTGTGGCTCTGAGTAGGTCATTCTGTGTATGAGGCACCATAGCCTCCACTGGTGACACGGGGGTAATGGACCATGACAGGGAGATGAGAGATTACAGATGGGGAGATTACACTAACTGATGTCTGAAACATTGTAAGCTCTTCATGGCAGTGTACTAGAAGATCAAAAACACTGCGATTTGTTAGTCACAACATTGACTAGAAACATTTAGAAGATCATGAACTGCTGTTATTTTAAAAATTGAATGGATGTTGTCAGTGATGAAAGACAGAGAGGTGACACAGGGACAGTTTTCCCAGTGCAAGGGCATATCACTCGTCTGATCCCTGCAGTGTTGGCGAGTAGCATCTGGTGTCCTCTTTCTTAAGAATCAGTTGTCAGGTCCAGCTGTGCCTCAGACCAGTCCTGGACCACCCAAGGATCAATAGCCTTTTCAGCCTTCCTCCTTTGAGAGGAAGAAGTGCCAGGTGTGATGTGGCTTTTGGAAGCTGAGAACCATGTGAACTACTCTGAGAACAGGGAGTGTAATTTCCCTGGTTGCAGGGGGACATTACACGTGGTCTCTGTCTTGTGGGCAGCATTGGAACAGGCAGCATGTGCAGGAAAGCATGGAGAGCACCGGCAGTGTCCACAGTTCAATCAGCCTTTTTCCAGGTGGAGATTCATTCTCCTCTCTTTACTCTGACTAACCAAAACATGCCTTCAGCTGCTGTTTCAAGAGACAAACCATGGATATCTGGCACCTCTATAAACCATCTCAGTGAATTAAAAGAACCAGAGTGCATCGTAAAGACCTGTAAGCTACCTGCTTGTTTCCAGGCAATTGAGAGGCTGCCCTGGTGGTAGCCAAGTTTTTGGTCTGGATTCCAAGCATCTTTCCTCTGTCTTCTATCACTATCTTCTAACACTATTGCTTCTTCGTCCCCTTCATTCCTTTTGTAGCTGTCTCATATTTAATATTGAAACTCAGCATTTCTGGGGCAAGGCCCATTCTTTTCTTCTCTGTTTGCACACTGGCTAACACAGTAAGGTACTGGTCCTTGACCAGAACTACTGGGCACTATGCTAATGATTATAATGGCAGTAATTAATAATGCTTTGATCTCTGGGCTTGCCGAGGCAGTCAGCTGCTGTAATTGTTCTCCACCCTAGGGCTGAGTGTGTAGTCAGCTTGCTCTTTTTGGCTATATCTGTTGATTTGATATTGGTGCCCCATTCTATATGTTCACCCTGTCTTCAGACTGGCAGACTGGAGTCTCCTAAAGTGGTTTTGAGGGCAGTTAGCCAGGCTGCCTTTGGATCCACTCCTTTCACTGGGAATAGCTTGTTTTCCCTTGTGTGCTCTACTGCTAGTGTTATCTTTCTCTTGAGTTCACACCAGCTCCCAAATAAGGTATTCATATTTCCCTGTTGTGCTGATGCCTTGTCATGATATAGCAGTGTTTTTTTGCACCAATGAATATTATTCACAGGTCACTTGTTATTTCCAAGTCCTTATATCCATACACAACTTCTGTTGGTTGACTGAGAATTTCAAGTGGAGAAATCAAAAGCAATAAATATCTGAATGACTAGACTGAACATCTCAGCTGATCTAAGGAGAAAATCTGAGAGGCTAAAATGGTATGGATTTGTGTTTCATGTCACAAATCATACATGCTTGTACTTTTTTTTTTTTTTTTGAGGGGATACACTACCGGTTGTATGTGTAGTCCTGGAAATGGCAGTGGACATCCCTGTGGAGCTGTGAGGGAGGCTTGTCCCTTGAGGGACAGAGGGAGACTTCTCAGCAAATGGTTTCTCTAGAGCATATTGCTTCTCCACTTAGTACGTAAATTGCCCTAATAAGAGAAGTGATGAAAATTTGTATTTCCCTCCCCCTTTTTAAAAAAGTCATTCTAAGGCCATTGCTAGTTCCTTACCAATTGAAGAGGCTTCCATCTGACAATCCTTCTAGGTAGCTGAACTGTGTCCTGCTGATATCAGCTGTGCTGGCAAGGTCTGAGTGGTGTCACTGGGACAAGCCAGCTAAATACATTGTGGATACCTGAGATCCTAAAGAGAGGCTAGATAGGTGTGGCCTCTTCTCCTCAGCAAGACCTCTAATGCCTTTTCCAGAAGTGGAGTGGTGCCATCTGCATGGCAGGTTTCTGCAGCTGTGGTACCGTTTAGATCCCAATATAACAGCGTGCCATTGGAAGGCAGAGTGTGAGGAGGCAAGAGTCTGGAAAAATGGGAACTGAAGCCCTCTTGCAGACTGTCTCAAAATAATTTCCAAGCCACTCAGAACAGCTGCAGTAATGCACAGGTCTCACACCTACAGGGGAAACTAAACTTGTGAGTCACTCCAGGAGGGCTGGACTAATGCAGCAAAGTTTGGAAACTTCATCCCTTCATCAAAGCCACAGAAGTCCAGGGAAGGCCTAGACTGGCAGGATTAGAAATACAAGGGTGTTGGAGAACACAGCAGGAGATCTAACCCAAATTTGATGACCTGCCTGAACAAATACCTATGACAGAGAGCTGAGGAATATGATATTTGTGCTTGTGTGAGAACCAGCTCAGTGGAATAGTAATTATCATCTGCTGAAATGGCCAGAGCATAGTGGAAAGTCGGATCAGGTCTTTTCTAGCTGGAAAATGTGACCTATCAAAAAATGATTGATTGTTTCTCAGGACTTGCCAAGTCTTCCAGGTTATTCAGCATCACTCCAGCTGCAGTAGTGGAGAGGACAAAAACACTCTTGCAGTTAACCTGTGTTCATACTGGAGATCTAGAGCAGATAATATCTTACACAAGACTTCAATTTTCTTGTGAGGTCTTTTGGGGCATTTGCAAGCCAAGCCAGGTCCTATTTTACTTGGGGAAAATGTTTCATGCAGTGAAGAGAATCAAAGATTTCCTTTCTGAGTTCTCATACTCCCATTCCCTCCTCTTGGCACAGCAATCAATACCTCTAGCAATGAATTCAGCCTTGCAGATGAACTGTGGGAAGAGAGCCGAGGTCCAAAAATCTCACTACACCAGATTCTTGCTGGCGGGATTCCTTAAGTCTACAAAAGAAGGAAGACCAACATAAAACATCTGAAAAACAGAACTTGGAACAGTCTGCTTCTTCTGAATACTAAATTCCCAAGGGTTTCTTTTCCAAACAAGATGGGGCAGTTTAGGGAAGAGCCAGAAACTTTCAGTTCCATTTTATTAGTGTGTTAGCAAGAATCACCCATTAGCTCATTCTCGTCTTGCTGCTTCACTTAATGGATTTCAGATACATTCTCATATTAACCCTGAGACTAACTCTGATCCCTTCTGATCCCTAACCTGTCCTCCAAATCCATTCCTTGTAGCTAGGAAAAGACAGGTAATATTGGAAGAAAGCACGGATCCAACTGCATTTAAGTGCTGGTATGCAAATGTTATTAAAGGACAGAATAAACCCTGATGCAGGCTTACACCATTGTGCATAAAGCTGTTCCTTCTTGTACTGTATTGATGTTTCATTCCCATTTTCTTTTGTTTAATGAAAGGTTTGCAGTCCTTCCCTTTTTGTAAAGGGACTGCAGTATTTATTATGAACATTGAGACTCGCGGGGAGTCGGGGGAGAGTTAATAAGCACATAGTAAACAAGCAAGAATGTGTGTAAACAAAAAAATACTGGTAATTCTTTATTGACTTCGACCACAGAGTCCCAAGTCTCTGAAATCTTGGCAACCCCCAAACTCAGAGTTCTTCCCTCCACTGGGATGAGACATTAGCTAGTGTATCAAGCAATTACATAGGGTATTTTTTTCTGCAGAGCTGTGACATCATGCTTGGCAGCTCCCCAAGGCACCAGATCCAATTACCTGAGTCACCAGCAAAGGGAAATTGCCAAGAGGCTGTCACTGAATTCAGCTCTGGTGAATGCAAGAACAGAAAAAGCCAAGTGAAATGGCTGACAGCAGACAGGGGGAGGAGGGGGGAGGGAAGGGAGCAGCAGCAGTTTCTCATCAGAGACATAGAAGGAGAAATGGATAAGGAAAGGATGAAAAAAAATCCAGGGAGAAGGAGCTAAGAAAGAGCTGTAGGATAAACTCTGTAAGGGGAAATTCCAAGTGTTCCCTCTGTCCTACATAAGGGATGATTGGAGCCACTAGATTGACACAGGTCAAATGCTCTTGGAAGAGTTTTTTGTATGTAATTTAAAAATTAATCTTCACTGTCAATGGAACTGATGCCCTTTTCTTTTGTGATCCCATCTGGAACGTCCTTTTTCAATTTGCTGCATTTTCCAGCTTTCTGCTAAAGCTGTTTTCAAGGACTGAGAAACGGACCTCATTGGTGCTTGCTGTTCCCTGCCCTGGGTTATGTTTCCTTTGAAGCTGCAATATCTTCCTTGCCTGGAGGAGTTTGCAAGGAGTACAAGGTTCCTCTGAATCTGGCGCGTGGTTCCTTGTTTTCATAACGAATCCTCTGGAGGCTTCTGTTAATTACTTCACCAGAATTCTTATATATAGCATCAAAATGAAATTCCCCTAACACAGAGAAGAAATAGGCCTCTGTTGCCTAAGGAGCCAGCACTGAAGTGGTGACTTTAACATGCACAAAAGTATACCAATGGATATCAAAGCCCTGGCATAAATAGGGTCCCTACTCAGATCACATTTGCAAATTGGGAGGTGCTCACAGGGAGAATTCCACCTGCATGCAGCATAACAAGCTACAGCCAGGAAAGGAGGTTTTATGTGCTGGGCACAGGCAGTTCAGCACACAGCATCAGTCAGGAACTGCAGCACACATAGGCGTACCTGGTAAGATGAAGAAAAGAAAGTCCATAAACCACAGAAATACACACTGCTCACAAGCACAGCTTGAAGCACTGTGCACACACAAAAGCTATTAAGATGTAGATGCAGCCTCATTAATCTGGGCTGTTTTACACACCCTATTCCCTAGCTTTCGTGGGGGATTTAGGTGATAAATGAGGCCATTTTGAAATCTGGCAAAATGCCGCCTTCCTCAGAGCATACTACAGAATAAAATTCTTATATAATGTGTAAAGCGTGAGGGGGAGGGGGCATCTCCAGGATGGAGCACATGTCTGGGCGTGTGTTTGCATGTAAACTATTAGCTTCATCTCCACTGCAGTGCATTTGTGCAAGTATCCTGTGTGTCTGTGTTGTGTGTGGGGTTATGGATATACAGCTGAGGCTCTGTGAACTGATTTGCTCATTGGATAGGAAGAGAAGGGACCTCTGAGTGTGGATCTCATAACTGCCCCCATTCCCAGGTTGGAAAACTTGCCATGGCTGACCTTCAGGGTCTGCTACAAAGGTTATAGATTAAGCAGGAATAAGGGCCTTAATTTATCATGGGTGGGTTGGGAAGTTGTCTAGCAATAAAGATATCTTGTCAGCATCATGACCTTTGCTTTGTGTTTGTGAACTTTTGCTATCGGTACCCTGGGGGCTTAGGAGAAATGAAGGATATGAACAGAGATATATGGGTATGTGTATGGTGTGACTATCGTGTTCATTAATTGTGGAACCATGTGTGAAAAATATTTACATACGTCTTTTCCTTTCCCCTCCTGCATTAATATCAGAGTTGCAGACACTCTGTAATTTATCAATTAGTCTTTATTGAGATTGCCTCTGGCAGTGCAGACCTTCAAACAGCTTTGAATGGGTGCTGCTGATGGAATCTTCTGTAAATGAATGATGCTTCATCTCCTGTTGACTCATTGCCTACAACTCCCTAGTTTGTACAGTAGCCCATGCAATCTCTACATCTTTACAACACCCCACTTGGGTAGGGGACTGCACATACACAAGTAGCCTGTGTTCCGACTGGGCACCAGTACAGGCTCACTGGTCAGCTGGCTGCTAACAGAGTGTGCTGCAGTTAGATTTTGCCCCCCTTCCAGAACTCTGTGGAGACACAAATTTGGGTTGCAGTACTTGATCCAGCCATTCATTTTCTTGAAACTTATTGCATGAGGTTTTTCCTGGGATTTAATTGCCTGAAGGTTCTGTGAATTGGACTGCAACTAATCACAGTGTTGAAAGGGTAACAAGGAGAGAGGTGTGTAGGCAGTACACTCACATAGGCTTTCTTTCCTTGAAAGGTAGTCTAAAGAAAAATATTTACTTCTTTCACCAAACAGAATTTACTTGGCTTAAGACTTAAGTTAGGCAAGACTCAGACGTGTAACACCAGCAGCCATTGAGTTTGGTATCTCCCTGCAGGCGTCAAAAAAAAAAAAAAGAAAAGAAAAGACAGCTTTATCTTGATGGAAAGCTATTTTCAAGGAATTATGGTGGGGGAAAGAGTTGACTTGATTTATTCTTTAAGATTAGTTTCCCCCAGTTTCAGCTAATCATTTCCATGTCTGAAATAACTCACCTATATAATAACATAGTCTCTCTTTTAGGAGGTTTCTCTGGGCATACTCTTCTAACTGGATTTGTGGAGTGTATTTGCAGAACACAGAGGCACACCCAAGCTAGCTTTCCTTGGGTTAACTCGGGTTAACCCACTGTGCTGGAGCAATGCGATCAGCCTCGACAAATACCCCATTCCCAGGAATTCCGGCTGCTTCTGCTGCAACCCATCTCTCTGTGCTTCCCTTTTCCTCCTCTTCATGTGCATAGGTTAAAATTAGTCCTCTTGCATTTGTGGGCAGAAATGTGTTTGCCGGGGCTGCAGGTCCCGTTGCGCAGCTGCCAGGGCAGAAGGCAGGTCCGTGCAGGGCGAGTGTTGGACACGCGGGGTACGCGGGGCAGCACCCAGCCAGGCGCGCCCCATGTGCCACATGTGCCACGCCTGGAGAGGCTGCACGGGGCCTCTCGCTGTGCCTGCGGGGAGCGCTGGCTCGGGGCACGCACTCTCCACCTGTGCATGCCTGCAGCGAGTGCACAGGCACGTACCTTCCACCTGCCTGGGGGTGAAGTGGCTCTTGGCCGGGGACCGCGTGGCATCAGGCGTATTGTCAGAGCTGTGGTGGCATCAGGAGGCTGGTCCTTGTTCCAAATACCCTTGTTCCCCTCTTTTTCCTCATGCAGAATTTTTTGATGGAAAAGAGGAGTGTCCCCAAAGGTAGTTCAAGTGCACAGATCTGTGATTTATGTGCTGCTTACACGATGGGCTTAATCCCTGGGTGTATCAACCCTCCAGTCCCAGAAGGACTGTGGTACAGTACAGAAACCCTACAGCTCCTCTAACATCCTGGCTTGGGTGTTGGGAACAGTCTGGCTGCAGTGGCACTGAGCTTGATTCACAAAGATTTGCTGTGTTTGCTTTGTCATGTGGAGTTTGGCTTTGTTTTGAATCAGACTGCTAATCACAAATCTCTTCATTTGAATTGTGTCCCTTTTGTAATAGCATCTGGATCCTGAATAGGTCCTTGAGGTGCTGCTACTGCGACAATAACGCCAATAATAATAATAATAACTGCAACTGGAGGATCACAAGTGCAGCACAAAGTACTTGCTTCTAGCCTTCAGATGGATCAATACTCTGACCTTCAAAGTCAAGGCATATTTATCTACTGAAGGGATTTTTCATATTTATTTGGAATTTTAATGTGTAATTTTAATTTTAATACTTTCCCTCTGCTATTTCAGCAATTTGTTTGTGGTACCAGGGCTCAGCAAGTAGAGGCATTCAAAATACCCTCTGGAAAATGTTTCAGAAAACTTCACACTCTTTCTAAAATGGCTGCTCTGTAGCGCACATATCTTAGAAGGATAAATGGTGATAGGTGGTTAGAGATTTGTCTGCAGTGACCTGAATGATTCATTGACAACAAGGGTGTGTGAGCATGTGCAAAGAAAGCTGTGCAGCTTGGCCTGCCTGTGAGCATGCCATCGACCAAGGAGCACTGCACTGTCTCCTGGTGCCCAAGTCTCATTTGCAAAAGCCCCAGAGTGTGGCTGTTCAAGCCTACTTTATCCTCCCTGACCCAGATGTCAGTCATGCTGGTGTGTGTCACATAAGCAGGACCCTGTCAGGGATGCATTGCTGGACTAAGCTTCAGCTGGTCATGACAGTATGTCATGGTCTGTGTCCCATGGTTGCCTGATCTACAGAGGATGCTGGCGTGTCACCTCTGTCTGCTACTTCAGCTCAAGCAGCTTCAGAGACTCTCTCTTTGTGTTTTGGAGACAGGCACTGTAGTCCTGACGGGGAGACAAAATGGCTTTTGTGGGTGCTTGCATATATTCCTTTTTATACGTGGCATTTTAAGCATAGGTAATGTACGGTGCAATGCAACCTGTGTGTGTGTAAATGGAGCCTGCTTTCAAGCTTCAGTGGTCACAGCAGCCTGCACTCAGTCTTTTCTTACAACAGTGCTGGTCCCTGCCTCTGGCCAGAGTGCAGCACATTCCACTGAGGAGTGAGATTTCACAGCTGAACCCCCCCGAGGTGGCCCTATTCTCCAGCCTCCTGTTGTTGCACAATAAGGGATGGTGTCTAACCAAAGCTACAGCTCTCATGTTGCTGGCAGGGAGTGGAAATGGCAGCAGCATGATTTCTAATGAAAGTGCCTCATGACCTCTTCTGTCCAAAGCAGGATGCCGTCCCCCAGGGGCCTCCTGCCATCCACATCTCTGGGCTAGCAGGGAAGCTTTTTGTGGTAGGCTTGTGACCCCCAAAGTAGATGGATTTTCCATATTGCATACACAGCCTGCTTTCTCCTTTTAGAGTATGCAAAAGATGTGCCAGGAGCTGGGTTTGCAGCATTCCCAGGAAGACAGCGTACATGGCTGCATGTGTGGCAGTGCAGTGGAGGGCAACAGGATGGGAATGGAACAGAGGGTAGAGAACACCCTTTCTGCCATACAAAATCTGTCCTCCTTCCTCCTCCCCCTGTCCTTCCCTCTTCCCTTATATTTTTGTATCTCCACATCTGTGCAAAATTTCAGGCACTTGAGGCTCCCAGGAGATAGCATCATTTTTGTGTTAAGGATGCTTATTGAATTTGACAAATGATGATTTATGACAGGGCAACCCGCATGGGGCGCAGTGAGGAGTCTCAGTGCCTCGTCACAGACTGGGATTCTGTTTCATTCCCATCTCAGCTCCTCTTTTGCCTCTCATTGGAGCTTAGAGCAGATCAAACTCGACAGATGCTGGGAATGTATTGCTTAGCTGAGAGAATGAGTTTGAGAGAAAGCATGACACAAACAAAGAGAGCAGAGTGAGAAACTGATCTTCCCATGTCTCTCCCTTTAACCCATGATCACACCTCCAAGACCTTGTAGTAGGACACTCAATAAATAAATTAACTTTTAACTGCTGTGGTAGCCTGGGTTTGATTCCAACTTCACTGAATATTCTGCATGTCATGATAGTCTAAATTCAGTTTGCAGGCTGCATTTGCTGTCTTGTGGGTCAGCTGGAGGCTGGATCCTCTGAATGCAGCTCACTCAGATCTGCAGCAGATTCTGCTACTGTCTCCTTTGGCCATTCCAGTTCTACTGTGCATCTTTGACTTCCACCATGCTCTCTGTTCTGGTCGTGGAGCCCACACACAGCTCTGCCTCTGCACTTCAGTCTTTGCTGCAGATGCAGAGAAAGTTGAGCCAGACCAGGTCTGGCAGGACTCAGAAACGGAGGCTTTGTGCTGCACTGTGTGACTACTGTGGCCTTGCTGCTTCCAGATCTGGTTCAGATTTCTGAGCAGCTTTGCCACTTCTGCCAAATGTAGATCCCAACCTGATAAACCTGGCCCAGGTAGAACCAGTGGGATTGTTTCAGGACCCTGCTGCTGGGGCTGTGAGGGTTGGCAACCATGGTGCAAAGACACATGAGAGAATTCACACAAATCCTGCTGGATTCACCACAGGTGGCTTAGTACCTGCCTGACCAGAGCTGGACTCCCTTAGAGCCAAGCAGGTGTCTTTCCACTGTGCTCTGAGCACAGTGAAACTCACTTAGTTCAAGCACTATGGAGATTCAGAAAGACAGCTCATGTCTGGCACTGTGCCCAAGCTAATAAACCCTCCCAAATCCAGAGTGCTGGGAGGTGCAATGTGGAGACACTTGAGCGGTCCTGTTGGGAAGCAGCCCAGGTCCAGCAGGGTTGATGCTGAGCCAGAGCTAATAATCCCTGCTGGACTTAGGCTGAGCTTGTGCAGAATGACTGGGTGTCCCTGCATTGTGTTTCCAGCACATCCTGTGGGCCCCACGTTTACGGGTCTTTCCGCTGTCTGAGGTATATCCCAGCCCCCTTATCTTGGGTCATGGAAATGTGACAGTAATGTCTTGGGGACAGATGATGCATGCACCAGCCCCCTCAGCGATGGCAGTCTGTGAGAGGTAGTTGGGTTGGAAGGTCTGGAGGGAGACACTCCTCTGCTGGCAGCATGGTGAGGGGGAGGCTGGGCAGCACATGGCTGCTCCAGATGGAAGCCATTAAGCAGGAATGTCTGTGATGTGGTCTGGAGCAGTGTAAACAAGGGCCATGAATTATCCCGCACCTTGTAAGCAGGGCTGGAAAAGATCCCCTGCCATCCTCTCCTTCCCTCCCTCTTCTATCTCTCTACTTCCTTTTACCTCCTCTCCCTTAATTCCCCATATTGCTGTAGACATTTCTTTATTTCCATGTGTTCTTAAGTAAGGCTGTGCTTTCTTCAGTCCTTCTGCTTTTAGCCCATGCTATTATTCCTGAGAAAAGGGGAAAGGCTAGAGCTGGAGAGGGGCCAAGGTCTCCTGAACCACCTCTGAGCTAAATCAGCCCTTGGATGAGTGAACACAGCTCACTGGCATGCTGGGCACATTCACTGCTTCAGACACTCCTGCCAGCAGCAACACCCTCCCGGTCACCCTGCCAGAGACTCTGACTGGTCCCTCAGCCTCCATTGCTATTGAGTGGGCTGACTCCTAAGAAAGGGGAACACCTTCAGCTTGCTCAAGATCTAAACCAACTCAGTATTCTGTCACAGAGCCTAAAACACAGTTTACAACAGCACTAGTGAAGTATCCTGTGTTCCTCAGGCTCCAGAGTAGTGTCTTCCAGCTCATCTAAATACAGAGATCAGCAGAAAGCATTGAGGAGAGAGTAGCTGGGCAGAAATGTCCTTTATCTGACAGGTTCTGGTGGACTGGCTAAACTGACCGTACTGAATGCTCCTCCCTATTAACAGCAGCTTCTCCAGACAGCAAAATCAAAAAAGGTTTATGTTTATACATTTCAGCAATCCAAACTAGAAGCTCTAGAAACTATAAATATTAAGATCTCTTTACTTACTATTGAAACATAGCTATTTCTGGCACGGTAGAAGGAAGTTATTTAACAGAGCATAGCAATGCAATGCAACATTTGAAGTAGCAGGACACTGCATCCAACCATCTATGATATGGAAAATTTAGGAAGTGAAATTAAATTGGTCAAATTGAAATACCAATTAACACACGGTTCTCCAATAGAGCCATGTATTATTTTAGGTCCAGAAAAGGAATTTCAATTTTGAAAACCAGATAAGTCTTCTGGCTATATCATGTGCCCAAGATAGCTCTGGTTTGTGGGGTCACTCCTTTGCCACCTGCTGAACTCTCCATGACCTATCTGTAGGATATATTTCCCTTGGACTCATCTAAAAAAGTATCATCCACTCAGACACCTCTGCATCTGAGCCCTGATGGAAACACTCTCCTGAGTTAGATTGCTTCAGAGCAAACGTCCTGAGTGTCTGCATTTCTAACTCTGCAGTGGCAAGTTATTGATTTGTTCCATTTTAGCCACCCAAATGCAGGGTATCTCCATGGGGGAATGATCTCCAATGCTTCTGGACAAAGGCATTATAACCCCTACCAGGCCCTGCTGCTAGGGTGGATGTCATCTCTCCAGGACAAAGGATGGGATGTGGTGGGCCCCCTGCAGCGACACATGTCCCAGGAAGCTACTCAGCTTGGTGGCAAAATGGTTTTTGACAGAATCTAATATGGATGGCAGTACCTCAGAAAGCAGATGTCAGGAGGAATAAGCCCTGGCCAGCTAGACTGCTGCATGATTTAGACAGCAGCCTAATGTCTATTCCTTACCACCTCCAGGAGGGTGTCTCTGCTAATAGGGCTTCTTCCTATCAGCAGCCCTTCTCAGTTTCTTGAACAGTAATGAAGCAAAACTGGTTTGGGAAGAAAAATGTAGATGAGAGTGGGCAGAACTCCAAACCTTTTCCAGTGTTTTTGTGAGCACATCCAGCAGGTCACATCTATTTCTGTGTCATGGGACAACCCAGAACTCAATTCTTCTAGCAATCCCATGGCCTAATCTTTATTAGTGAGGTTACTCTGTACACTTTGTGGACCCTTGTCCTACTGCCCATTTCAGAGCCAAACAGAGTAATGTTGTTATAATTCAAGCAGTTTCTGTGAGTTCAGTTAGGATGTACCATTTTACACCAGAAATTAAAGTGGCCCATTTATAAGATCTGGGCAGTAAATAGTCTGGATAATCCCTGATTACTAGCAGTATCTGCCTGGGAAAAGAGTGGTAATCAGATATGATAAATACAGTATACACAAGAGGTCGAACTTTCATATTTTTGAGATTACATCCCTGGTTCAGTGAAATTTCTTTCCCTGTAGAATGCAGTGTACTCATGGCCAGATGGATTATCTGCTATTCTCACTATCCTCTGAGAGATCATCAACTGGACACTGTTAAGACTGGCTTCCATAACAGGTATTCCCAGTTGATCAGTTTCGGTCATGTTTTCAGAGATTTTAAGGACAGAACAGATAATCTTCTCTGTTTTTTTACATAATGCAAGCCCTGATTTTAATTCATCTGGGGAACACACTATTCATTTTCACTTTCAAACATAATAAGGGTAAAGTATGTCTTTGCACAGTCCTTGTATTTAGAGCTGGAGAAATCCTAATTGGTCTCATTTCGTGTGTCTCCTGGGGACCAGCAGAGGATCATTTCCTTCACTGAGTGCAGATGTAAGTTCTGAGTGATTCAAACGATTGAGTTTTCACTGCTTTCCTGAAAAAAAAAATAATCTCCATCTGCAAAAAGATCTTGCTTATTTTCTCCACTGTTCCTAGTATTATCTCTGTAAACACAATAATTCAAATCTCTGGAAATGTTTTCATCTCAAAAGAGGCTACCAGGTTTCTCTATGTACTGCCTGTCAGGGATTTGTACAGCATTTCCTTGGCTCCAAGTTCACTTTAACGTCACTTTGACTTTTTTTCAGGTGCAAAATCCACGGATCCTTGGATCCTCCACTTTCTCATTTTCTTGGCCACCTCAGGTAAGTCCTGCCTGTCATCCAAGCTTGAACCCTCTGCTCCAGAGCATGCTCAGCAGTGAGTAACTTGCTAAAGTACTGGGTCTTGGACGTCTCTACAGCCGGGAAGCTGCCGCCGCCCACTGCGTACATCAGTGCCAGAGATACTGTCTCCATGGCAACTGAGAGCTTTTTGTTTTTCTGATGAACAGTTTCAAAGAACAGAAAAAGCACATCTGGAGTTGCAATATCAGCTGGTCCCTTGCCCCCCTGCTTGGCAATGTCAACAAGAGACAACACCTCAGTTTTAGCAGACCTGGGCTGAACATCCCGAGACAGAATGAAAGCAGTTGAGGTGTACAAGAGAGAGGAGTGTAGTGGAGTGTATTGTTGATTTAAGAATGGCTTTGGTTTGCTTACCTTACTGTTTTCATGTTAGGGGCTTTCCCTGGGAGTAGCTCAACCACACCAGCCTGCTGTGTATTTTCTACCTGCTATGTGTTGCTGAACATTTGAATGGGACTAATTTTTGTATCCCTCATTTGTAAAGGTAGAGTTTCTAAGTGCCCTTAGTTCAACTGTACTTTTCTTATGGGATAGAAAATTATTGTGTAATTTTATTGGGTCAGTGCTTCAAAAGATTCTTTAGAATTGTCATTATTTTCACTTTCCATATCTAGTTCTAGGAGCAAGTGTTTTGCTGCTGTTTTCTGCTGCACAAGAAAGCCTCTTTTTTACAAAGAGAAGCCATTTCTTAATGGCTTCTGGGTTATCAAACAGGAAAGCTGTTACTGCCATGGGACGATGCATAGCCCACTGTATGTGGTTTCTTCTTCAACTCCTTATGGATCGTCCTTCAGATAATTTTTTGCTCTGTTCTCAGAAAGGAGATCAGGTGGTCCTGTTCCTTCCCTGCCTCACACCAGCCTCTCGTGAATACAGCAGTTCTAGCAGACAATTTAACAAAGAGGTGATGCTGGCTGGCTGTGTCCAGCACAGGAAGAGGCAGAGGAACCAGGCTCCCTGCCATCAACCTCTAACTTCAGCAGGCGGGATGTGGGAAAAAGCAAAACCCAACCCCAGCCAAATAAAGCTGGCCTGCAAAAGACCTTCATTCCTGAAGAATTTTTGAATTAAACACTGGCTACAGCCAGCCAGATTCCACTGAAAATGACTGTGTCAACTGGTTTTAAATAACAGTCTTTCATGTATGTGCTTTTTATGTTGCTTCCCATTGTCTCTTGATTTCCCCATAGACACCAAGAAATTAAATCTTTTGCTCAACACATTTTTGTTCCTTCTTACTTTGCAAACAAGGATTTTTGAGTCTGACTAGAAACAAGATGGCTGTCTATGCACTGCTCGCCGTCCACTCCCTGAGTGGCTCTTGGGTGGAGGTGACAGCTACCTCTGTGCATCTGACAAAATCAGTGCCTCCTTTGAGTTTTCTGCACAACTATGACTCATTCCTGTAGCAATCCCTGTTACTCTTCCTATTATTTTAGTAGTGCTGTGGGAGTCCTTTTGTACTCTTTACAGAACAAGCCAGTCTTGACTACACTGGGCTTCCTTTGTAAACAGGCAATTAATTTCCAAACCTTCTCCTAAGAGTGCCAGATCCAGAGTGCAACAGTAGTTGCAGATTGCAGAAGTATTTCTGTAAGTTACCTATCTCCAGTGTTGAGCCAGGAAATGAGAATTAGTCCCTCCTGGGGACACAGTGCCCTTATTACACTGCATGAGAAGAAGTCTTATTTCTTTGTGAAAAAAAAAAAAAAAGAAAAGGGAACAACTAAAGCTGCCTGAATCCCTCTCTCTGGAAGAAAGTCTGACAGAGACTTGGAAATGGCAGCTACAGTATTCCTTGAAATTACTGAAAGCAAATGGTAATGAGGACCAGCTGGAAAGAATGAAATCTTCCACATGGCTATATGTGCCATCTGTATTGGCTCAAATTGTATGGCTATGGCCTGACAACAAAGAAAGATCCCTTACCCTTATGTTCCATACCATTGCCATAGTATGGATTTTTTTAATGCCCCACAGAGTGCACTGAGATACGACACAAGGCTGTCTTCCCACAGCATGAGCCTGTTGATGTTGATGTTACTACAGCACCTAAGAATTAGTGGCTCTCTTGCTGGCAGAGCAGAGTTCTTGTCATCAGGGTCAGCAGCACATGATTCAAACATTTTTGTAATACTGCAGGTCTTGAACACAGTTGTCTTCCATCTGCATCTGCTTTAAAATATAACATTAAGTAAACATAATGTCCCTCTGGCTTTTGAATGGCAAGGCCCAGCATTGTACTGAAAGATCTTCAGGGCAAATCTGAAGCCCCCCTTTAAACCTGGCCAGCTTTGCCTGGACCTCCTCTGCCAGGAGAAAGGGCCTCAGTCATGATCTGCTATTTGATCTGCTGATTCATTTCAGCTTCTTGGATGTAAGGGAGCAGTCCAGGACAAAGAGCAAAGGAGGGTTCACTGCATGGCCTCTAGTGCCATAATCTGGCAGAAGTTGACTTTCCTAATGTTTTCTAATCTCTGAATTTCTGGGTTTTTTGTTTTTTTTTTTCCTAAAACTGCTTGATACCTAGACTGTTCCCTGGGGTTTGTAGTAAAGTCATCCATAACTACCATATCATACTTGGAGAGGGATGCAAAGCTAGGAATGTAATTTGTTTGAGTTTTTCTCATTTGCCCTGCCAAATATTTGTAAATATTTATGAAGTTCAACAAATCACAGTGGATTAACTATCTTTAAATTACAGCTCATACCTAACTCACAGAGACACCACAGCAAAAGTGAGCTGAGAAACAGTTTGAAAGATGACAGGTTCATGTTATCCTTTTCATAGCAAGAAAGAAGTATATCAATACTTGCCAAAAGGACTCAAAGTGGGAAGTGAGAGCTGTTTAGAGGAGAGAATAGACAATACAATAACACCAAACCTTCCTCATGGGGTGAGAGGGTATCTGGGCTTTCAAATCCAAAAGCAGTTTCTCTTTTTGCCAGGAATTAAAGTATATGTTTTAAATTCAATTATCTCTTTAAGTATGTAGTCTGTGCTCTGAGGAGGAGGACGGGGACCATGGTTATGATAATTAGTTTGGTTCTGCTTTGCAGCATTAACTGATTATCTTTGGAGTCTGAGCTTTCTTAACATCCTGACCTGTAGGAAAGAGCCTGGAAGCAGCACCAGGGGACAGCAAGGGCTGGTGGTCCCCTGGGGATGGGGTATAGAGAGCTTCAGGGAAAGCCACAGGGCAGCAGGGCACAGCCTGCCAGCCCAGGCTCACCCCACTACCCCAGCCAAGGGTGCCAAGGCAGTCCCAGCCTTGGGCATTGGGCATCTCCCTGGGAATGGGGGCAGGCCTAGGCTGGGCTGCCACGTCAGCTCCCCCATGGAAGCTGGAGACCAGTGTCCTGTGATGTTGCTGGTTAGGGCCTGAAATGGGGTCCTGAGCTGTGGGCAGGGTTAGGGGAGACCCAAGTGAAGGTATTGGGGCCCTGGCATTCAGCATTGAAACACTGTGAACTGTTTAAAAACAGCATCAGAAATTCCATACAATTTTTCTAGTGTGGGTCGCCAAGTGGCTGAGGCTGGATCTGGACTCCATGAGCATGTTTCCACTCTTCCTTTAGCCTCAGTGAGCTTGGTCTGAGTTAGTTATGTATAATTAAATCTTTATGCACCAGTTTTGTGTGACTTCATTGTCAATCCAAAAGGAATAGGGCCTCTTCTTAATGATTTCCTATTGTAAATAAAATGTGCTCCTGGCACATTTTCTACTGGGCAGTAGAAAGTGCCTGTATATCACCAAGCAGTATCATACAGAGGTGCTCAAAATTAGTAAGAGACCTAATTTGGGTCAGGAAATAAATGTATCTGTGTGCAGTGCATACATTTAAAATAGAGGCAAAGGGCTCTATTTTTTTTGGGCTATGTTAACATGACTGCATTGCTTTGGGCACGAGGGTTGACTTGGACCTCTCTTAATGGCACCATATGATGGATACCCCACAGACACTTCAGCTTTTATTTCTAGCTGCCTGCATCCCTCAGGTGGTTCTGATGCAGAAGAAAGATTCCCTACTGAGTCACCCCTTTCTCCTTCATGTTCTCACAGCTCTGGTCCCGTGTGGAGACACCGGGGCTGACAGAGGTTCTTTAGCAGCAGCACCCCAGTGAATCACTGCTATGGAAACAGCCAGGAATTCTGCATATGACATCTGGAGAGCTTCCACAGAGGTAGCTCTAACTATATTCAGCCCAGGCCATGCATGTATCTGTAAGGTTTCCACTATCTTCCGCCCAACGTGCCATGTGCATGAAATTGTTCAGACTCCTGTTTTGATGAGAGAAGGCCTAACCAGTTGCAAACTAATGATAGGCAAAATTTAACTGTCAGCATTAAAATATATATGTACACATTAAAAAAATTAACTGCTAGTAAAATAATGTAAAAAATGGAGCATGTCAGTAAAATATTTTGGCATTTCATTGGTATAAATACCCAGACTCCCTAAGCACTTTCAATGCATAATCCAGATTTACTGCCTTTTCGTGATGGCTGAAGTGGCAGATTCTTTACAGCTTGCAATGACTGACCATAAGCATGAATTGTACAAATCCAGAGTTACAATTTTATGGTCTGCGTGAACACTTTTCACCATGTGCTTTAGAGATTTACTGAGGTCCTCAATGTTTGAAATGTTTTTGTGAAGAAAATTAAAATGTCAGTTTAAAATGTGAAAATGACCAATAAATTCTCATTGGTTTTTGGAGGTCAAAGAAAAAAAATCAGTTAGTTTGCATTTAAAATAAAAGCCCTCTCTCAAAGGAAAATAATTTTTCATCTTCTCTCCTATCTTAATAGTTGATTCAACTTGATGAGGGTTACCAGGCCAAGAACTTTAAACATGGAGGATAAAAAATATCAAAGCTTCATTCAGCCAGGAAAATGCAAGTAGTGACAGGACAAACTTCCCGTGTGTGCTCTTCCCTAGTGAACATGTTGGTGCTTTCATTCAGACAGTTCTCAGCTTCCTAAACTACTGCATACAGTTAGCTGTTAATTGGATGGAAACCCACTACCTCAATTCAAGAGAGCATAACAGCTCTCACAGAGCATAATAGTCATCACCTTTCAGTACCAAGAAGACCTGAACTGGTGACTTACACAGAAACCACATCTATACCCTTCTAGTGCAAGGAACCATATTTCAGACTTGACTCAGCTCATCACCTCCCACCCTCATAGCCTCAGATTCACGCTGAGACTGACTGCAGAATGATGAAAATAGCAAGACAAGGCATTTCATGTTCTATTTCTGATCTGTAAAGAAAAGCAAAGAATGAGGAATGTCAGGAGTAAAGCCAGCCTTAGGAGATAACCTTTTTCCAGACAAAAGAGATTTGAAAGCACAACCATCTTTATTTTAATGCCTTTCTGAATAAAACCGCTGAATCTCTTGATGCATAGGCCACCACTAATGTGATCAAATCGCACTCAGAATGTCTGTGGGTTTCTAAAGTACCTATCACTGCCACAGCTAGGTGACAGATTACAAGAATTAGAAGAGACATTGCTGCAGTTCCATTTATACCATATTTTCTGTCCCCCTAAAGGCATTTTAAGATGGATTCTCTGCTCTCTGCTAAATTTGCTTTGCACTGGTTATAGAGCATAGAGAGAACTCAAACAGGCAGGAGATTCCCACAGGAAAACACCCTCGGTAAGAAAGGCCTGTGCCAGTTGTATAGCTGTGTCTTCTCCGCTGCCTGTCCGTCTACTCTCAGCAGGAACAGGATGAAACAAAATGCTGTATTACAGCAGATCTTTCTCTGCTATAAGGTCCATTATCTTGTTTGCACTGGTGGTGTAAACTGGAGTATGTGATTTATTGTTATAGCTTCCAGTTGGATAAGACAGCTAAGATTTGGACATCTGCCTTCCAGCATGCATTAGTCAAGGGTCAAGGTCTCTCATATTCTGTTTTGCAGGAAAGCAATGGGGAAAGACACCCACTGTCTGTTTGGCAAATGACTTCACAGAAAAGGATTACTGCATGCAGACCATGTATTGGTCTCAGCCTGAGGTCAGCCTGAGCTGTTACTTCACTGGAGAACATGACAAGATGTTCTCATAGCTTAAGGTTTTCTGGCTCAGGAGATCTTTTTGCCTCTGAGAATGGTAAAGCAAAATTTAAGGGCTTCCCTACCTCAAATGCTCACAGGAAAATCAATCATTATTTCTTTTTTTTTTTCTTTTCTCTTGCCTAGGTTTTCACACAAATGAATCACAGATACGTTTTCCTGCCTGTTGTTCCTGCCCTAATCTCCTCCCGTCCCCATAAACTTCTCTAAACCAAGCCAGCCAGCCTATTCATTGGAGAGGAGTTAGTTTCAGTTTTCAGAGTTACCTGGATTTATAATCTGCCTGCTATGCTTTATAGAACCATCACGGAATCATAGAATTGGTTTGGGTTGGAAGGGACCTTAAAAAGCATCAAATTCCAACCCTCTTTATTAATTAATAAATTTATTAATTTATTTTGCCTTTCACTGCTATGGGCAGTGATACCTTCCACTAGACCAGGTTGTTCCAACCTGTCCTTGAAGTCTGACAGGGATTGGGCATCCACATCTTCTCTGGGCACCCTGTTTCCTTGCCTCGCTACTCTCTTTTTGTAAAAAGTTTCTTCCTTATAGCCAATCTAAACCTACCCTCTTGCACTTTAAAACTGTGGCCGCTTGTCCTGTCACTACATTACTTTGTAAAAAGTCCCCCTCCATTCTTCTTGGAGGCCCTTTCAGGTATTGGAAGGCAGTATGAAGGTGCAGTTGAAATTTCTCAGGTTTTATTAGTCTTCTGTTTTTTTCCCACCTTGCTCCTACTGGGCCCTGCAGCTGGTTAGCCAGAACTCATCCTGTACTTATTGCAGCCCAAAATGCCTCAGGACATTCCTTCTGGGTTTTCCCAAGTCCAGCTCCTTTCCTTGCATAGCCAGCCACTTTGTACAACCAGCAGAGGAAATGTGTTTAGCTGCTTCTTAAAACCAGCTTGACTTTTGGCCTTACTAAACCCTTTAATTGGCCTTCACAGAGGATCAGTGTGTTCAGCATTAGAAACTTGACAATCCCTAGCCTAAATGTATGCATGGCTACTTCATACCCATTTGTTCTTGTGCCAGCATTGTCCTTTATCTTTAAATAGCTTTTTTCTCCTCCCCATGTGCTCATCCCCTGAAGTATTTATTTATAGATTGCAATTATATACCCCTTCACTAGGCTAAACAAGCCAGGCTCCTTAGTTAATTGAGATCTGGTGAATGATGCAAGGCCAAGCATCATGGATGCCCAAAATCTGCCTCAGTCAGGGCTACATTAAGATTGTCAGGAGCCAAAAAGGACACACCTAATTTTTACTAGAGTTGGTTTTAGCTGCCCTCCTACTTAATGGCAAGTTTCTTAGTTCAAACTGTGATCAAGTCTTCACTAGCCAGTCATCCATTTTATCTTTAAAGTAAGGCAGATGTGGGCTACCTTTGATGCACCCTGTTCCATCCTTCTTGACATGTCCAAGTAGCTGGGTAATCCACACTATCTTAATCACATTGGGGGTTACTTTTAAAGTAGAATTAAGAAGTGAAAAATAAGTGAACCTCAGTTGCTTGCATGTTCTAAACATGTCCAGACAAATACAGGAAATGTGTGAGAGGCAACAGTACTGCATCAGCTCTGGGAGATGGGCTGGAGGAGTTAACAGGGCTTTTCCATCTCTATACTGCAGGACTGTTGTAATTCATCATTTCTATAGCCCCATAAATTATATGGCACTTTGCAAGCACAGAGGCAGTTCTTGCTTCCCTGAAGTAGCATGACTCTCAGGACAGGGTGCCTGGCTGACGTGTGCTCTTCCCCAGAAAGGCTT
Source organism: Onychostruthus taczanowskii (assembly GCF_017590055.1). Taxonomy (NCBI): domain Eukaryota; kingdom Metazoa; phylum Chordata; class Aves; order Passeriformes; family Passeridae; genus Onychostruthus; species Onychostruthus taczanowskii. The sequence continues at coordinate 19,017,382 of NW_024496525.1, read as the reverse complement.
CCACTATGAACACCATGCCTACAGGGCTATGTGACAACACTGCCCCATTGTCCCATCAGGAGTGGGAGTGAAAAAGCTGGGGAGGGCAGAGAGCTTTTTTCCTTTGCCCTGTATCACAGCTGGATTTCTCGTCTCTCCATGGCCTGTTTTAGCATTGCCCGGATGGAGAATAGGCTTCTTGGGGCTTTGATGCAGTCTGGCTGTCCTCCAGCAATATCCACAGTACTGCCTCCCCTCCCATATGCTCTCCATTAACATCCTCCTGTCTGCTGAATAAGGAAAGAATAACTCTCCCAGCCCCAGCCAGAGCCCCTGAGCCAGGGGAGTTCATCAGTCAGACTGGTTTCTCCTGAACCCAGAACAGGCCTCGTTAATGGGCCAGGAGGGGAGAGGGGTTTTTTTTTTTTTTTTTTTTTTTTTTGCCTTTCTGCTTGTGGCTGCCCTGAGCCAGAAGTAGAGTCAAGTTACTGTGTCCGGGAATCTCAGCTATTCCAAGAGTAGGAGCAAGTGAGCTGCTGACTCAGGAGGTTTCCTAGTGTTTTCAAGCAGGGCTCAGCCCTGTCAAAGCAAACTGAACTGCTGGCCTTGCCTTCTTCTAGCCCCAGGACAGGCATTAACAAAAGTCACAGTTGACTGGAACAGGCTGGGGAATTGATCTGGAGCAAGACTGTGGATCATGCTTTTTCCTGGCATGAACACAGGTCCTTGCAAAGACTCATATTAGTCCTTTACCCTTTTTTACTCCTCTCCTTGGAGGGCTGTTTACTATAGTACAGATATCCACAAGCTATGAGGCAGCTTAGCTTTATTTGCATCATTTTCTAAAAGAGAAGATATAATCAGAGGAAGAAACAGACTTACGAGCCAAAATGTTTCATTGCAAATCAGTGTTAAAGGGTCAGGAATCCCTGCCACCCTGAGCCATGCTGTTGCCCAGAGACCACCGTGCTTCTATGTTATGCAAGGATGCAGGAGGATTCCTCCTGTGTGGCTAAATTGTCCTTTGGACTTCCCAGAGCCTGGAATGGAGTCACAGGCAGTGTCTGGAACAAGCAATTAGAAGTCATGCTGAGTTCAGGATTCTTGTCCTCCTTTCAAGTCTGCCTACGTGCTCTTATCTCTTCTAAAGGAACCAGTTTCTAGAGGTTAGCAGAGAAGACAAGTCTACTACAGCAGTCCCCTGCATTCTCACCCCTCATGAAGCTGTGCACACTTCTTTGCTCAGAGACTGAAATAATTGAAGAGCATATGCTCCCAAGTTTGCACCCCTCCATCTCCCAGCTCTTCTGTGACTCCAGCCAGCCTGTCCCCTCTCAACCCCTGCAAAGTTCTGTCAGCAGAGAGTCTCACTCTTTTCTTTGAAGTCATGTTAGTCTTTACTTCACTGCCTCTGACTGTGGGCTGCATTTTCTTACTGTCCTATTCCCTTCTTCAAACTCACTTCACCAATGAAAACCCAGTCTAGTATGTAAAAGGCAATTGAGTGGAAGCTGGTATTTATAAAACAGAAGGTTTCTTCTGCCTGCAGCTATTGGCATGTCTATCCCAGACACATGCCCTAAGATTGGATCTGATACAGGGACAAAGAAAATTAAGAGCTTCTCTTACTTGCCTTCAGTCTTGAGGATACAAAGGTCTCCAGTCTGAACAGCTCAGGAGCTCTTGGCTGGTGGCCTGACTGCCACCTGTTTCTGCAGTATGGCCAGATGGGTAGGATGCCTCTCTTAGCTAGCATCTGACAGACATTTCCCTGTGTAAGGAGAGTTTTCAGCTACCTTTTGAAGGACTTACTACTGCTTTAGAGGTGCCCAACACCCCAACAGTGAGAAGCTGCAGACTAAGGTTCTGGCCCACTTACCTTTAGCATGCTGCTTGTTTTAGGTCAGGAGCTCTGGCAGAGGTTCACAGATGGTGCCTGAGACTTGTGATGGGTACAGGGAAGCAACCAGGGAGGAAGAGCATGCTCCAGGACATTTTATTTTCTAGAAAAATGACAAGTGCTGATTTTTCTCCGTAATTTAACACACCATTTGGATTAGGATAGGAGTCCTATCTACAGAATTTGTCCATTGAACAACGACTGAAAGAAATCTAGGTGTCTTCCTCCAAAATCTTTGCATCAGAGGGGACCGAATTGTTTCATGTCAGCTAACCAGGGTATGATCAGGTTTGTGGGACTGGAATACAGTAAAAATGAACTGCAGAAAGCAATACCTATAAGAACAATTTCATTTCACCTGCTTGCTACCTATGAGACAGTGATCCCTTTAAAAAAAAGCAGGACAAACCTGCTCTGATAAATATGACCAGATGAAATGACTTATTTCATAGTCTGTCATCTAGTTCAGTGAGTCACATGTGGTATCTCTAGAAAGTTGGTAACACCCTAGAAATCTGTAACTTAATACATATTTAACTGAGGTCTTGTCTGATATTTAATAGCAACTCCAACTGGGCTTGCATAACAATCTAGAGAAGGGTGGGGACTGCCAACATAGGCTTGAATAGAGCACTAATAACCCTTTAGTATCCATGATGCGTAAGAAAAAATCAGCAGAACATTTGTGTTTGTAGCTAATACTTATTTGCAAAGCGATAGAAATGTGATTACCAGGACACCAGCTACAGTTGTACTGCTAAAAAGCTGGAATCCGGGCTGAGAGCAAAGGATGGACACAGAGTGATGGTAGGGATACCCTGAGCACAATGGCTTTCATATGAGGGCAACATTCAGAAGAAGCTGTGAGCTCCAAATGACCATTTCAGAGACAAAGACTGTCTTGAGGGTTTCAGGATAAACACAGCTAAGCTATGAGGATGCTTTATCTTCTCAGAGAGAGAGCGAGCCCAAATGCTGCAGTGTTTCAGGCAGCCAGAACAGCATTTGCTGTGTAATGTGAAGTATTTAAGCACACGGCCTTCATGGTGTTTCCTGCCAATCTGCAAAGTATCAGAGTGGCGTCTTGTAGTGCCAGGAGCTGGATTAAGGAGAGGAGTTCCCCAGTGGGCATAACCTAATTGCTGTCCTACCTGGGGCACATGGTTGAAAGGCTATGGGGAAACCCTAAAATGTCACACTGTCCCTTCCAATAAAATAAATGCATCTGCCCCTTCTCTGTCTTCTAGAGAGTACTGTACCTTCTTCTCTGGCTATACACCTGAGGAAATAGAAATATTCTCCAAGTTCCCCAACTGGTCTCAGCTCTGCAGACCAGGGGCTGTGACAGAGTAGTACAGCATGTAAGAACTGTATCCTGTGGACATGCCCTACCTTTCCCTCTGGATGGCTTCTCCCCCATGTACAGAGGTGACTCCTGGTGAGGCACTTATCCAGCTGCTTCAGATGATGTACATGTGCCCACCTGAGTCTCCCCTGGAAAATCGCATGCCTTCTTAAGGGTTGTTCACACCCATCCATATACGTACACATGTAAACAGCATGATAGCACATTAACACAGTTATGACCTATGATAATGGCAGTGAAACATGAAAGCTTCTTTCCTCATCCTTGTTTTTCTGGTTTGAAAGACCAGGGTGTGACTCCCTGAGTGGAGAAAAGAGAGGTAGGTGCTTCTGTCAGTTTAGCAGCCCTGCTCCAGCAGCGGCAAGGCAGCTGCACTGCAGCTGCTTGTATGCAACTCAAGAGCTTCAGGTCACTTCTGACTCGAGGAGGCATTTATTGTCACTGGTAATTGTTACTTCCTTACACAAAGCAAACAAAAATACCTGCTGCACCAGCACAATCACCTGCTGTTGTTTACCCAGGGGGAAAGGGGTGGGCAGTATGGTCCAGTTGATGCAAGAAAGTGCTCTGTGCTACTTCATGCTGCTTTGTGCCTTTTGGGTGATTAGGGACGTGCCAAATGTTTCATGCAGTACCTCAGCCAGTTTTCCTGTCATATGTGTACACCCCACACTAATCACGGGGACTGTCTGAGATAAATTGAAGTGCTTATAGGTATGTGACTTGAAGTGCACACCAGAGGGACATGCATATGTCGCTTCCCTCCCAGGCCAGCTGGGAGGGTGGATGGCAGGAGCTGGGAGTGGTGAGGGGGAATGACACACTGAAGATGACGGGGATCCAGTGCCCCAAGCGTTTTGCAAATGGCTTCCTGTCGTTTGAGTACAATGAGCTTGTGAAGCGAAAGGAGACAAATGCCGTTTGCAGAAGAGCAGGGATTTTTTTTTTTCTTTATTGCAGGCAGGACCAGCTGCGTTCCAAACCCGTGACTGCAGCAGCCATGACCCCTCCGAAAGGAAATCTGAGCCCGCCAGCAGTTGTGCTTGGGGAGGGCCGGGCTCTCACGTTTCTCTGTTTTGTTTTGGAGCCTCGGATAAGTAGTGGGCTTGCTTTTTTCCTTCGTTTTTTTTTTCTTACTTTCTTTTTATTATTTCCCCCTCTGAATGTATTTCCACAGCCTCAAGGAAGGAATTTAAAAAAGAAAAAGAAAATGAAAAAAAAAAAAAAAAAGAAAAGAAAGAAAGAAAGAAAAAAAAATTGGTTCTGGCATGGGAACAAGTATGTTTCAAATTACAGAAAGGATGTGAAAGGTTCAAGAATTTGAGCCCTGACTCCGCCTGTGTCTGTCTCCACCCCCCACCTCCCACCCCCATCCCCCCGGAGGGCAGCTGGCATTGTGGCTCCTGCGCAGCGCCGCACAATGCGGTGGCAGCGGGTGCATCCCGCTGGGCGGTGCGGGGACCTTGGAGCGCAGCGCCCGCGCCTCCCGCACCCTGCCCGCCTCGCCGGCTGCTGCCTGCCTGCCTTTCCGAGGCTTTCAACCACCCTTTTCCCAGCTCGCAGCTTTGAGCACGGGTTTTTTGTCTCCTAGGGTTTAGCTATATCCCAGGAATGTGCCGAGGTCCCACTTCTGAGGGAGGAGCGCCCTCTGCTCGCTGCGGAGGGGGGAAAAGCCGGCAGAGGTGCAGCTCTAGGGCGGAGAAGCAAGTTTCCTGCTGCTGCCAAGGCGTAGACACTTGCCCGCAGGAGCCTGTGCATGGACACGTCCGTGCCCCCGCGGTGACTCGAGGGAGAGCCGGTCGCGGCGCTCAGCGCTCCGCAACGCCATCCACTCGAACTGCGCTCGCTGCTTGAGTTCTCTCGACCGTACCCGTGTAGCTAGCTGGCTCCCACTGCAGGTCCACAAAAAGATGGGGTGGGGAGAAACCACTGGCAAAGAGGATGGTTGAAATGGCTTGATCTTCCCTTGCAGGGGAATTTCATGGTTAGATATACTCTCAGTCCCTTATGGAGGATCATATCCTGAAGACCTTCTCCGTTATATGACCACTTTATCCTGTGTCCCCAGATGGAAACACGGACCACCATGGAATGCACATACTCTGTTTCCTAAAAAGGGGATCCTGTGAATAAGGTTACATGGCAGAACATTATTTTCTTGTCCTCCTGTAACGTGATCAGGTACCCCCTTCCCATAAGGCTGTGAAAGCTGGCATATTTGTCCCTTGAGAGTTGCACAGCTAATTGCATGTCAGTGAGGTAATAACTAAGGTCTTCATGAAATGTCTGGAAGAGAGAGGGCTACCAGAGCAATCTGTCAGGTCTGTAGTGTGTGCCTGACTGCCATCTCAGCAGCCTACAAGAGAGGGTGGCAAAGCATGAACTATGGCTTGATTGAATGTTCTGTTGTGCCAAATTCAGAATGAAATCTTTTTGGTTGGGCTTTCTGGATTAAGAAACTATGGAAGAGCATCAGTATTGTTGACAGATAAGGACTCACCCTCTTAAGAAGAACAACTATAACATAAATCTTCAGGAGCTGAAATGTCTATTATGATCTTGACCTTTATGAGTATCTTGTGAAAACCATTAGCACCAGTCAATTAGCTTGAATTTGCTGCTTCATGCTGAAAAAAATAAATTTTGTCCTTGCAAATTTTCACTCCATCATCTCTTCAGATTCTGTGACTTTGCTGTAACAGATTCAGGTGAGGGGCCTGAAAAATCTTAGTTGCACTGACCAGTACCTTGTACATGGCATGCTCCCAGTCCTATGGTGCTTGATATTGTGCATGGCTGCAAGATGCCCTTTTGCACAGGGTGCATGTCCACTGATACACACTGAACACTCCCTGTGTGGATGGGAGGCTACTGGAACAAAGAACTATTGATCTAAGTTTAAAAGGGGAAGACTAGGATCAGTGTACCCACTTTGTCAGCCTGTGAGTTTTCTCCTTTGCAACTAAAAGCTAAAAACCCATAGGCCAGTTCAGCTAGACAGATCAAAGGTCTTCACTGTGAACAAGCTGATATAGTTTGTCATAAAAGACTAGTCTTTATATTTACTTTGAGATTTCCAAAGATTCTAATTAGTGATTGTTGTCCTAAGCATTGTGATGGTACCTAGGAAATTCGTCTGAATTGGATCTCTTTCTGCTGGATGGGATTCATTACAAAAAGATTGTTTTCCTTGCAAGATATCCAAAGGTTCATCTAAACTAGCTAACACATTAAATACTCTGGTGCGCATGTTGTGTTTTCAAAACATATTACTTAAACAGTATTATTTTCTTTCTAATATTGAACAGCTCTGACAATGTCACTTGGCTGTGTCACTCTCAGAAGCTATGGAAGATATGTAGTGTTTAGCCAGCTTTTTACACTGTCTAATTTTGTGCTGGCAGGCTGAATTCCTGAGGTATGTTAGATGAGTCTCAGAGCTGCCTTAATTTATGCTAGCCAAACCATTTCCTTCTGCGCCATTTCACAGGTGCAGGATCAGCAGAGCAATTCATGTTCCACTCCCTGACTGCCCCTGCTCAGTGTCTTACCAGAATTTATCCCTGAATTCCCAGCAAGGGGACAAATGCTGCCACCAAGCTTAAAAAAGCTTTATTGATCTGAGAACGCTCAGAGATCTGCACAACACAAACTGCAACTACATCCCTCTACCACACTGCTTGCATGTGACCAAAATCTTCACTCTCAATTTTAGTTGCATCAGGCCACATAGTACAACAGAAGATTGCATCTAGTTCCTTCCCAGAGGAGGGAACCTCTTTTGATTTTGCGTTTGGCAAAATAAATAATTTTTATTTATCAAGCCCTTCTGGAATGAAAATATGGTCTCAAACTCTCCAGCTGAAAGAAACCATCCAATTTCCCTGCAGGTTTTTCCTGGTATAAAGGTATAATCTAGCTGCACATTGTTGTTGCTCTGGAGTTTAAGTGGACACTCAGATAAATAAAAGTGACACCTGCCGCAGGCCAGTTCCCATCTCTATTTGATTATGTTGTTTTCTTACAGAAGATTTTTGATGGCTGTAGCTAATCTAGAAACTTAAGTATGATAATTGAACAAATCAGTTTAGTGGGGCATCTGATTCTGTGCAAACCTAAGTGGAATAGTAATGTGTGACTAATACACAACAGCACTTTGCATAAGATAAAGATCCATGTGTAACATATGCAAGCCCAAGATACTGTGGGATGAAAACACCAAAGATATTGAACAGGATGTATGTGCTACTCCTCTACTCCAGAGTTCACCCTTTTCCTATACAACAAACAATGCTGTAAGGACAGTGAAGCAGGACCTTCACTCTCTGGCATCGGGTACCATGAGATCCCATTGTTCTCTCTTCCTTGTTTTCCACTCTGGAAACACGTGAGAAACTTCTCACTCCTGATCCAGCTTAACTGACCTTTGATCATCTGCCTGTTGATAAACCAGGAGGCTCATTTCAAAGGAAAATCTGGGATGCTGCAAATCTTGTTTTCTGTTATGTAACAATAATTGTGTGTCATAAAAAAAAAAAAAAAAAAAAAAAAAAAAAAAAAAAAAAAAACCCCCCAAAAAACCCCCTTTTTTTTTTTTTTTTTTTTTTTTTTTGGTGCAAATATAAAATCATTAGATGTTCACAACTCTCTAGCCTTAATTCTGAGTCTGCATATGTTGCTATTTCATTTTATGCCTCTTACGCTGAAAAAAAAAGATTAAATAAAGGACTTCTTGGGACTGAGGGGAGAGAGAGGCACAGATATTTTTCATTGGCATAGCTAGGGAATGGTGAACAGTTGGTCAACAGACTTGGAGCCACTGAAGAATGTCCTAGGACATGACCCGTTTTAAACAACAGCCCCAGAAATGCAGAATATCTACACTCAGGTCTGTGAATCAGCTGCAGTAACTTCAGCGGGTCCAAGAGATACTAAGACTGTCCTGCACCAGTGAGACATCACACATGTGGGCCAACAAGCAATGGCAGAGTTGTCACACCAGTACGGACCATTTGTCAGCTATCTTCAGTCCCTCAACCACAGCCCCACTGAGTCCAGCACAAAACGTGCCACAGGCACTGCTGAGCCACCAGCCTCTGGAGCGGGTGCGGCAGGAACACGGTACAACAGCTACACGGATACTGCCGCTGGCAGCGATTCACAGGAAAGCAGCGCTGAGGTAGCTGTGGGAAGAACAGCTCAGGTGAGACCCCACCTGCGTCCAGTTCTGGGCTCTGCAGCACAGGAAGGACATAGACCTGTTAATTAGTGGGATGGAGCACCTTCCTTTGAGGAAAGGCTAAAAGAATTGGGATTGCTCAGCTTGGAAAGAGAGGGCATTAGGCTGACCCACCCAATTGTGGCCTTTCATTACCTGAGGGGAACCTACTGGAAAGCTGGAAAGAGAGATTTTGTAAGATTATGTGGTGATGGGACAAGAGGGAATGATGTCAAACGGAGAGAGAATAGGTTGAGATTAGAGGTCAGTAAAAAATTCTTTGCTGTGAGGGTGGCGAGACACTGGAATAGGTTGACCAGAGCAGTTGTGCATGTCCCATCCATGGAAGTGTTTAGGGCCAGGTTGAATACAGCTCCAAGCAACGTCATCTAGTGGAAGATGTGCCTGTCAACGACGGGGGATTGGAAGTAGGTGATGTTTCAGCTCGTTTCCCAGCTAGGCCATTCCACGATTCCACGAGAGCAGGCTCCGGGCGAGGCCTCCGCGCCGCGCTGCGCGGGGCCCGCCGGGCGGCACGGCCGGGGCTGCGCTGACACCTGGNGGGCTCGCCCGGAGCCCGGCACGGCACCGACCGCTCCCCGCCCTCCCCGCCCCAGCGCCCCGTCCTGGCATGGTGTACACTCCTGTGTTCCTTAGGCGTGGGATGGAGTTAATTTTCTTCCTAGTGGCTGTTTGGATTTGTGCTGAACGCAGGGTTGATAACAGAGAGATGTTTTTGTTATTGCTGGGCAAGGCTAGTACAGAACCAAGGCCTTTTCTGCTTTCTGTACTGCTGAACTGGTGAGAAAGCTGGGAGGAGACTCAGCCAGGACAGATGACACCAGCTGATCAAAGGGATGTTCCAGATCATGGGACATCATGCTCAGTACAGAAAGTGGGGGGAAGCAGGAGGAGGGGAGGGTTGTTTGGAATGATGGCGTTTGTCTTCCCCGATCACTGTTACATGTGATGGGGCCCTGCTCTCCTGGGGATGGCTGAACACCTGCCTGCCATGGGAAGCAGTGAATCTATTCCTTGTTTTGCTTTGCTTACACGTGTGGCTTTTGTTTTCTCCATTAAACTATCTTTATTTCAACCCACAAGCTTTTTAGCTTTTTACCCTTCCAGTTCTCCCCCTGACTTCACTAGTTGGGGAGTGAGCAAGTTGCTGCTTGGGGCCTGATTGCTGGCTGGGGTCCAAACCAAACCTAACCACAACAGCTTATACGAAAATGTGCCTCAGTGTTTAGCAGTAGCCAAGAAACAGTAATGACTTTTCAGGAATGATTAGGAAAAGAACAGAAAACCCCCAGTCTTATAACCTTGCATGTGCAAACTGGCTAGCATTTAAAATGCTGCTCTGATTCTTCATCTCAAACCCCCACATATTCCATAGGTGAAGGTGGCACTGACTGCAATTGCAAGGCAATTCTGGAAGAGTCACAGGCATCAGAAGACACAGACCTGCTGGGGTAATGAGCTAAAGCCTTCTGAAGGTGGCTACTGAGCAGATATTACCAATGCCATCATGCCAACATTCATCATGACCTCTGATTAGGCACTGGAGCCACCTAAACTCTATCAAAGCTTTCAAGATATTTCCAAGATTTTTTTCTACATGGGAATCTCATTAGGAAAGAGAGACTTATCAGATTGCAACTAGCTTCTTTCCTTTCCACTGAAAGCTGAGCTTCCCAAAGTGGCCAACATTTTCTAGTTTGTCAAGATTGTTGTTGTAAAGTCTACGTTGGCAGTTGGTCACATGGCAAAATTTATTTCCTGTACAATATTAATATTTTCTAGGTTATATTTTTTAATAAATATTACTATATACAAGGCTTTAATTCCTTCTTAAGAACTGCAAAATGTATTTTTTATTGTTGGTTTTAAAAAATACGGTGTCTAAGCCAATCTGTTATGTCTCCCATTTTTCTAACATATTTTTTCCCAGGGAGATATTAAAGAAAATTTCTATCACCCATAACTTTTTAAGCAACATGAGCTGTAGTTTCTCATGAATTTATTTTTTTCTCTTGCAAAGGTCCCTGTGTCAGATCTGCTAAGGTGACAGGGGATGACTGACAGCCCTTACCTCAGTGTTTGGACATGTGCTTTACCTCAAAAGGAGATAATAACAATATATGAGTGTTTTCGTTTCCCAATTCCCACTTTTTGCCTTCATCTTTGTAAATAAGTTCATCACTGTCAGCATACAGAGCAGGACAGATTTGGTAACCAGGTTCAAAGGACCAATCCTTCCTTAATGGAAAAAGGCCAGACTGTATAGGAACCTGCTGTGTAATGGAACATCAGCTTCATTTTTACATTCAATAACTTAGACTATCATAGATCCCTAGTGTTGGGCCTCCCCAAGCCCAGAGCCACTCTGAGCTTTCTTTCAGTGGTTCTCATACAGTCTTGCACTGTCTGACCTGCTTCCTTGCTTCATTTTTATGGCTCTTCCCTTTCTTCCTCCTCTATTTCCCCTTCCACAGGCCTCTGTGCTGTCTCTTGGCCTTTTAAGTGACTGATTGAAAAGAAGTGAACCAGTATTATTCTAGTAAAGTGAACCTTCTCTGTCAGATATCTTAAAGAGATATCATAAGGAGATAATAACAATATATGAGTGTTTTCGTTTCCCAATTCCCACTTTTTGCCTTCATCTTTGTAAATAAGTTCATCACTGTCAGCATACAGAGCAGGACAGATTTGGTAACCAGGTTCAAAGGACCAATCCTTCCTTAATGGAAAAAGGCCAGACTGTATAGGAACCTGCTGTGTAATGGAACATCAGCTTCATTTTTACATTCAATAACTTAGACTATCATAGATCCCTAGTGTTGGGCCTCCCCAAGCCCAGAGCCACTCTGAGCTTTCTTTCAGTGGTTCTCATACAGTCTTGCACTGTCTGACCTGCTTCCTTGCTTCATTTTTATGGCTCTTCCCTTTCTTCCTCCTCTATTTCCCCTTCCACAGGCCTCTGTGCTGTCTCTTGGTCTTTTAAGTGACTGATTGAAAAGAAGTGAACCAGTATTATTCTAGTAAAGTGAACCTTCTCTGTCAGATATCTTAAAGCTGTTGAGAGGATCTTGAGGAAACAGCCTGAGGTAGGAACAGTAAGGACAGCAGAGATAACAACTCTTCTGACTCTTGTCTGCAAGGTGAATATTACAATGTCACACATGACACAGTGCTAAAATGCATCAAGAAGCTAGATAAGGGGTATATATCCATATCTATTTTCCCCTTATATCAACTCTGCCGTGTTAAGGACACCAGATGAAGTCTTTTCTGGCCACTGGGTTTCAACAGTTTTATCTGCTTACTGCTAAACCACAGTTCTGTAAGTTGTGCCTGAAGTACTTGGGAATCCCGTGTAACCTCTGACTCAAGGTTAACCAGGCTAAAGCACATCTAGCATGTGAGCATGGATGCTTTTAGTATGGTACTGCTATTTGTGAAGGAATAAAGACTGGACCCAACAAATTAATTTGCTTCTCTTTGAAAACATTAGGAGGCTGAGAGCAAAACTGACCCATTGCTTCTAGCTTTAAAACTAGACTACAGCATATATTTAAACTCGTTAGTATGTGCTGAGGGGCATGATTAACAGGGCTTTCAGCTGATGAGTCACATGTCAGAACTGACTGAAAATCTAGGGGGACTTCTGGGTCCAATGACAAGCGGTTTAGCCTGCAGCGACTGGCAGCTTCTTAGGAGATTGCTGCTGAATGCTCAGGCTCTCAGAACTTGGACATGATTGCTACAGGCACTAAGGAAGAGGCACTTTCAAGAGAATAAAAAGTTCTGTAGTGTGAAGGCGGATTTTCAGGGAAAAGTAGGTCTCCTAAGAAGAGGAATCAGAGAGGAGGAAAAAAACCAAGAGTCCCTAAGGATGGAGGAAAAGTTCTGACAGCACAGATATGCTGTCTTTGCAAATCTTACTTTGGCTGCAGGGGGGATAGTGTTGTGCTGATGCTTCTCATCTTAGGTTTAGGATGAATGAAAATGCCATTCAGCTCAAGATTGTCATGGCAAGTTTATAAAATTGTAAAATAAGACTTGTACTTTGATTCAACAGAACTTCTAAGCATACAAGGTGTTTTTTCGTTTACCTTTTATTTGCATAAGTAATGGACTGGCCAAAAACATAAGTCCCTTCACATCCTAAAATGAATAACGTTATGTTTATTTGCTGTCAAGCTGACCTAAAGAAAGAAAGACAAACCAGGAGTCATTCACCTGTAATCCACAACTGCTGTCTAATTCCAGTCTAGATTGTGCACTAGTTTGCCAATTTGGACTCAGTTCAGTGGGATGCTTTGTCGTTAAGAGGGGAAGTGCTAGGAAACCTGGCTAATTTTAAGCAGAAAAATTCTCCATATCAGAGTGAGGCCTGGCTGTCTTCTAATAGGTGAGCAGATGGCCTGGTGCAAGGAGGAAGAGAGACAGAAAAAATCCAGAATGGTGGCAGGGAGGCAATTCAAGCCTTAAAATTATTATTATTATTATTATTATTATTATTATTATTATTATTATTATTATTATTGTTTTTGCAAAAGAACATCATGTCTGGCTGATCATTGCTACTGATCCCAAGCACCACAGTTGCTTTGGCAGGAAGACAACTGTCTACTCCATTGTACAGCCGAGGGTTTAGATGCCTTTTTCACTTTCCCGTAGCAGTAAGACATAAGAATCTCTCAATATCCTCTATATCCTAGACAAACGGTGTCTGTCTGTGATAATCTGAAGTTGGTCCATTATCCTTGCTGCTATCTACACTATTTATTCGGTGTCATGGCATTTCTGTTGGTCTCATTCTATGCTCAGCATTTGCTGTGAGTGAATTTTGCCTTTTAGCCTTAATAATCACAGAATAATCTGAGTTGGAAGGGACCCAGAAGCACCATGATGTCACCAGCAAAGCTGGCTGGTGGCTGTGCTGCAGCAGAGAGGTTTCCCTAGAGCAGTAGCCTACCAGAAGAGCATTCTGGCCATGCTTTCAGAGGCACACTTGCATCATGGCTTTCCAGAAGGCTGCCACAGGAATCTTTATGTTTCCATCCTTATCAATATTCCCAAAGAAGTTCTCAGAGCTGTAGGTTGTGCTCTTTCAAAGAGTTCTATTGGAAACAGAGATAAAACACGGGCATGACCGTGAAGCAGCCACTGATACCTGCCTCCAGCTCTCCTCTTATTCTTCCATCACCCTGCTTTTATTCACCCCATCACTGAGAGATATGAGTTCTCAACTCCTTGTGCAGTGAGACTTTTGTCAGAACAAAGACCTTTTGTTCAGGTTAATTCCATTCTTCTCAGTTATATCTCCTTCTCTCCCCCTACCTTGAAATAAGACTCAGTAGTAAACCTGGCTTTTTTTTTTTTCCTTATAATTGCATATGCTTATTTGGTCCTCATCCCAGCAGCCACTGCTTGGCTAGGCTGTCTCATCAAGACAGTTCTGTCCCCCAGATCTTTGATCACTTTAGTTACTCTTCTCTGAATTCTGCTTCTGTTTGAATGAGGATACCTGAATACCATAATGGCTATTAAAAACGGCAAAGCATGGTAGTGCAAGTATCACTACTGTGAAGCACAGCAGCATTGTTTGATGTGAGCTAACAGCCCAAGCCTTTGCTTAAGTTCATCTGAAGCTTTATCCACAGCTAATTCTCACCCAATTAGCTGAAAATCTGCACAGCAGTTAAGAAACACAGTGAAGCTGGTAGTGCAAAAGTGTTATTTAGCTCAGCAAGCTTCAATAGCTTGCGTTGGCTTCCAGAAAGGAGGACAGCACCATCTGCTGCTATCCATGGAAACTGCAGACCTTGAAAAACTGAGCAATGTCTGTTTCAGATGGAAAATACCCTGTCCTTGTAATGCCATATCCTACTTTTATGAAGCACTTTAATTTCGATGCTAAAGCAAAACTGTCAGAGAAGTGTTTTATGAAAGTCAGCTACTGGGATGGGCTTGTGATGAGGATCATTTGGATCATACCTGAAATCAATCCTTTTGTTTTACACAGCAAGCATCTATTCACATTCCTTTTTTCCCCCTCAGTGCTCTAAGATCCCGAGGCAATACCTTCTCCAGAAGATCAAAGGCTTTTCTTAGTCAGTCTGTGTGTACTGAGATGTGTAAACATTGTGATTCTCTTAGAACATTTACTTTTCTGAAGGAATTTGGCTGAATTTCTCACTTGAAAGAAAACTTACCCCTTTGAACCTCCATCCCTCCAAGTGTCCACAGCATGTGTACTGTGTACAGGGAGCTAAGGACACAATTCAGTAGCTCACCTGAATCACTTCCATGGGATTTGGATGCTGTTGGGGTTCTTGGTGATACAGTCTTTGACATTACTGTAGATGACATCTAGTTCAGGATCCATTTGAATCCTGCAACTTGATGAAAGTTTCATTCATCAACTCATTGTGCTACATAGGGCAAGGAAAGTGTGGACACTCAGAGAACAACAAAGCCTTTCTTGTGTTCATAAATGCATTAGCCATTCTCTCCTAAGGATGGTGCCTTCTGCTATCTCTGCTCTTCACTTTCAGGAAACTCCTGGAGACCCAACCATAAATAAGTGTTCATCTTTCTCTTTTTCCATGTCTGAGACAGACAAAGATCTCCTAATTTGTGTAGAAATTAGCTTAATGCAAGGTAGGTGTTCATTAGTGAATGTCTACACCACAGACCTCTTATTTTCGGCCATTCAAGTGGTTCATGTTCATCCCTGAGACAGTCCCAGACAGGTCTTCTCTCCATTCTATTAAGACACAAGCTGCAAGTTGAACAGTTAATGGCCACAATGTGTCATAGTGTTCTGAAAAATAAAAATCAGAATCACCCAAGACCTTAAAGGATTAGTATCTCCAGCAATGGAGCTTTATAGCCCACAAGAAAGATGATCCTCTCTGGGAAGGGGCCAGGTGTCTCCAAATGAACAGAACTTTTGGGAAAGCTCTGCTTCATTGTGTAAGCAGAAGAAGGCTTGACATTTGTTTTTTCCTAAGAATTTCAAACAGGGTAGTGACAGCTCAGCGTTTCAGAGCTCATGTTGTAAGTTTTATGTTTTAACATATACTGAATGGGCAGTAGGGGTTTGGAATGTTAGAAGGTAACCTGTCAATGCAAATATTATTGATGCCACTGTAAATTATTCCTCTAAATTTTACTTTGTGTTGATTATCTCTTAAAGACACAACTGTGATTTTGTTCATACACATGATGACAGGGGAATTGTTAATGTATTATGTTAGTTATATCCTCAATTGTTGAGAGTTTCAAGGCAGCTAAGGAAATTTATGAAAGCTTTTGTTTCTGTCATTGTGAAAGGTTAAATCACTGTATTTTCCTCTAAAGTTTATTTATAGTTTGCCAATGCATTCTTACAGCTTCTTTTTGGAAACTTAAGACCCACTGTTCTGCAGATCCGTCTACAAGCTTATCATTTGCTATGCAATGAGCTCTTGACTGTTACTACAAAAACCCAGTCTTGAACCAGTCTGGGTCCAGCTGGGTTTATTAGCTTTCATTCAGCACCAAGGGTTTCATGAATGTGGAGTGGCTCTCTGATGAAGCCATTCAGACATCCTTGCACTATGGACAGCAGCAGAGTGACCTACTCCTGGGAATGCAGCACAGGAAAGTTTGAGCTGCTTTTAAGGCTGCTGGCTCTCCCCAGGGTTGTTGTTGCCAGCCTGACTTAAGCCCATGCCAAAGCCGGTGGGCTGCCAGTGCAGCCTCAGGAGCAGCATAGCCAAAGCACCATGTCTGGCCTAACAAACAGTGCTGGGGTCAGGCAGCACCTGGACAGAGCCAGCTTGGGCATTTCTGCATGTTTGACACAGTCAGTCCAGAAAAACAACACACAGGCAGCTGAAAGGCAACAGTACTGTCTAGTGTACTGTGATGCTGAAGATGAGCATGTGCTGGTCACTTTGATTCACAATTTCTGAAAATGTCTGATTGTCAGTATCTGCAAGTTGGAATCCTATAAAGAGTAGATTATAAAAAGAATGTAGGGAACAGTCATGCTTAGAAATCTTGTCAGAAGGAATAAACTATTGTTAAAAATATGCCTTTCTATTGTTTCACCATTGGTAGTACTGTCAAACCCATGCAAATGTTTCTAGATGTCCTTATTCCAAATTCCTCTTATAGACGCACTAATTATTCATATAATAATAATAGAAATAATTACCAATAATTCTTTAGAAGTCGAGATAAGCATGCATCACTGAGAAAAGGGGCAGAAAAGGCTTTTATTTATGTCTTCCCTTAAGTTTCCTGTAAAGGATTAACACCTTTACTAATTTCTCAAAGATTTAAGACAATGCAAGGTCTTTGGCACTGTATATTTGCAATTACTCAGAATTGAAATGCAAGACTCCCCCCCTACAGTATCCCCCCTACATCACAGGTGGAATGAAATCTGTCAGATAGATTAGATGTTTACCTACACACATTTGATTGAGATACTGAAATGTCATTGTAAATGTATGCCATTGACTATTTCTCTTGTGAAATGACAGGTAATTTAGATTTTTGCAAGGGTGAGGTGAAGAGAACAACTGCTAACCCTAAAAAGCAGATTCATAGTGAGATTTAGGTTGAAGATTAACTCCTTGCCTCAGAGTTTCTGAAGTGTTCTTCCTTTTAAATAAATGCATTTCAATAATATCTTTTAATTTCTCAGAATTTAGCTAAAATTTATTATTCTTTCCAATTTTATTAATTGTTTAGGTTATTAGTAATAAAACTAGCAGGACTTGTCTGTTGTAATGCAGTCCTTTACACCTATACAGCCTGTTTTAGTTTTCCTTTGCAGCATGAGGCCTGATTCCTTGCAGACTTGGAAAATAATTCTCTTTGATCTTAATTTATGCAGGAAAAAATCTTTACCCTAGAGGAATGCCTGTTCTTCAGATTATCTCTGCTGAAAGCACTTGATGCTCTCAGGAAAGACTATGGATGAATATTATTTATTCTGCTTATTTTTAGATTCTTTCATTAACATAGTAACAAAGAAACACATGCAAACGTAACTTAGGTACAACCCATTGCCTGAGTGTCCAAAACTGCTCATCAGTGTTATTTTTAGTTTGTTTCAAGTGTGAACATAATATTTATGTTCCAAGTCCCAAATCTAATTTTGTGAAAACTCTCTTTCCTTTAACCACAATGCTCCCAAACATGGATGGAGGGCCCTGAGGCCCCTGACACCTTCTGCAACTACTGCCATGAAGAACCAATGGATGGATGGGAAGGCCAGGACTGGACTAATATATAGCAGGTGTCTACCCCATGTTGTGCTGCAATACAAGCTCTGCTCTCACTCAGGAACTTAGGAGCATTTCTCAGTCTCCTATTTTTGAAGCAATAGAGGCAACACATGAAATTACAATATGTGTCATGCTCCCACCTTGCTACAGAGTATACTAAGATTTGGTTTCTTTGGTTTCTTTTTCCTTCCTACCAGCCTTTTAATGTTTGATTTGCATTTTTTTTTATAGGTCTGCTTTGTTTTCAATGCCTTGAGGCATCCATCTTCTATTCCTCAGACATACGGACAGGGTATCAAAGTATTTCACAGTATCTAGCATCTTAGGCTACCTTGGAGAAAGACAGCTCAGGGGATGAACAGAATTTGTCCTCCAGTGATAATTCACTTCTAGTTCTAGTTCTGCTGTTAGAAAATGGAAGTGAGTAAAATGTGGTGAAACTACAAGCACCTCTCCTGTGCTAGACCAAAGCCAGATTCTGCATGGCTCCTGGAAGAGTTGTCAAATACTAGCCTTTTTTTTATTAATGGCTATGCATAAATGAAACAAACAGCAAGTGGCAAAACAGTCTCTGAAAGAGACGGTTCTGTCATCCACCCACTTCCTAAAAATGCATAGTGTATGGTCCTGGAGTCTTGAATTTGGAGGGAGATCTGTTCTTTCTGATGGTTGTGACTAGTGCAGTGGTATCTTCGGTGGCTGGGGGATTACTAGCCATCTGTAAAAGAAGAGACATTGATCCAGACATGGTAAGAATGAGGGTGTCATGTCTAGCAGAAGGCATGCTGTATCCTCAAGCATGACCCTTTCTTCCCATTCTTCAGCAGGCATGTGGAAAAACTGTGGTCCTTTTGAATGGGTTTGTCTGTTATCTCATCGTATCTTGTCTCTGTCCCACAAAAGTCTGCAAGCTTCCAAGTCAAGTGGAGCTGCCTTCTCAGTTTCCCTCTGTCTCCTAGTGTGAAATTCCATATATCAGGTCCTTCACATCTGTCATGCAGAAGGATGTGATGTGCATCATATTCAGTCATGTGATGGGGAGAGGCTGAGGCAATGGGCTGCCTTTGAATGCGCACCTGCTAGTAGGGCCCCTCTGGATGGGATTGTGCCCCTTGGACATTTCCCATTCGCTTGGCTCTTGGCAGCACAGGAGATCAGAGCTCAGGCTGGTTGTCTGCCTGCTACAAGGTCTGGCTATCTGGCATTACAGGGTTGGCTCTGCCGTGTGCCTCTCTCAGTGCATGAACATCATCTCTCCCCTACCTTGTGCAGTCCCCATTCCCACAATTAGAAAGAAAAGTTTCTTTGTTAACGCTGGCCAGCAGAAGACATGTTCTTGTTTAGGTCCTTTGTGCTATCAGCTCCTAAGACAATCTGAATGGCTGCAGAGAGAGAGAGGAATGCCTCTGGGTGAGCTAGTGACTTTACCTCAAGCCAGGTTAAGAGCAAGGCACACAGACACATTTATTTACATATCTGAAACAACAGGCTCAAAGACTGGTGTGGTTGCAGTGATTTACAAAGACAAGGGGTGTCCAGAGATAGGCCTACATTAACAGCTTTAAAGACGCCTCTCAACCACCATAGTGTCATTTGCAGGCTCTCAGGATGGTGATGCTAGATGTAGCTGAGAATGCAGCTTGCAAGCATTCTGTAAGCAAGCTGGCTTTTCTGAGCTGAATTCCTAGAGTCTGATCTTGGATTGAGAAGGTGTGTTAGCTCTCAATTCTCACCTCTGGAGGAATCTTAGCTGGTTATTCAGTTTTGCTTTTCAGGGATTATTGACCCCTGTCTTACTAGAAGACAGTTTTGACTTCCTTTTGCCAGGGCTTAGTAATACTCCTTTATTTTAGGTAGTGCTGTAGCATTGCCCTGTTGTGGCAAAGACAGTTTAACCTGTGCTTGAATAAATTCTTAGCAAATCATTTACATTGTGAAGGAGAAAGGTAGAGAGAGGAAGGATTTCTTATATTAATAGGTGCTGCCTGTTTTTTGTGAAAAATGGTTGGATTCTCCTTGCCACATCTAAAATATCAATACTCACTCTACTTGTGTTTGATTATCAGAGGAGAGGAATTCAGCTTCACATGATAGCTGTGCCCAGCTGTACGAGTGCCAATGCCAATTCACATGCATCACACACCTCAGGGTGTAAGTTCTGCTTAGAGCAGGGTATGTGTGAATTCATTTGTGTCTGCTGTGACACTGGAAGGGATAGGACTTGCTGCCAACACTTGCTTCACATTCTCAGAGAGAATTTCTCATCCAAATTTTCCATGTATGGAAGGTTGGATGGAGGCAGATGGTGAATTTAGCTGACTTAAAAATATTCCTTTCAGAAACAAAACAGAAAGAAACAGATTCTGCAGATTCTGTAATCTCTGCTGCTCCTGCTTCAAGTGAGCTGAAGGAGAGAAGAGATGTAAAACCTTGAATTTTGGAGAGGCATTTTTCTGGACTAGGAAGGTCAAAAGTTTTAGTATCTCTGTGTTGCCTGTAGGCTTTTTCAAGGCAGGAGCACATTGCCTTGCCCTCACTTCAGTTGTAATTGTACCATATTTTAAAGACATGGACTTTTATTAGAAAGAGATAACATATCAGTGGAAATACTGAACCAGGAGAAGGAAGGCGTTAATGAGACATAAGGCATTGCATTATTGAGGATAATGCTCAAGGAACACTGGATGCTGACACCACATGCTTGTGGCCATCGTGGTAGCAGGTGGAACATCCTGAGGGAGGAAGGGCATTCAAATATCCATGCAAGTCTTTCACACTGTAGTAACAGCACCTGAGGTTACTGAAATACTTATTGTTTGCTTTTTCTCTGAAGGACAACTAGCACAGTCAGATTCTTACTTTGTCTGAACAGACAGATTGGGCAGCTTTATTTTATTCCTTTTTAATCTGTGTCTCTTGCTGCTTACTGTGCAATGGCTAAAAGCATTGGGTTTGGGCTATTTATGAAAAACTGAAGTAGCTCCTGAACTTTGCAATCAAAACAAACAATGGCTCTGATCCTCTGGGATTTTAGTAAATTTCTGCTTTATATGCCCTGAGGGACTTCTCTTTCTGCTCCTTCCTCTCTGACAGACAGCTGTGTTACTGTGGTTTCTCATGCTGCATTTGTGTTCCCATACACGACTCATAGTTGCTGGAGTCACCTGTGGGGATGAGGGTGAGCCTGTGAGCTAGCCAGAAAGTTCTGGATCTGGATGCCCTGGTTTTTGTACTACCCACCAGGTCATGGAGCATTCTTGCTAGAGAAGGAAATGCGTGTTCACTGTGCTGACACCATCTGGCTCCTCAGTGCCTGTACTCCTGTGTCCTGGTTTTTGGCCACGATAGAGTTAATTTTTTTTGCAGTAGCCACGAGGGGGCAGAGCCTGGATCCACATGGGCATGCGTAGGTTGTTATTGTCACCACCTCATGTCACTGCCAGGGTTTGAAGTACAGGACTCTTACCTCCAAGAGGAAGGTGGGCATGATTTGCAGTCCAGGGGAAGCAGGAGTGAAGAGAGTCTGTCATTCCCTGCTTCAGGGTCACGTGGCATCAGTCAGTCTGTGAGCATTTTTCGCATGTAAATCATCCTCTTTTTGTATAATTTTGTTACTAATATTGTTGCTGTTACTGTTAATTTTCTGATTTCATTGCTGTTTCCAGTAAATTGTTCCTCTCTCAACCCATACTCTCTGTCTGGTGGCAGAGTTTCTAGCAGTGTTTAATTCCATACCACCCACATCATGGCAGGGGCATGGGTTCAGCAACAGGAAGCTGAAGCTGGAAGAGTCATCATCTTTTGCTGGGCTTGAGCTCAGGGGTGTGCACATTTCGGGGTCAGCCTGGTGGAGCTAGCCCCTCTCTGCCACCAGTGGTCCCTTTCCCCTTTTTTTGAGCTGTGGCTTTTCTGGTTTGGTTCTGTAGGTTGAGTCAGTGAACCTGAGATACTGCTCTGAGAAAAAGAACAAAAGAAACAATTCCACCAGTTCATATCTGAGCATTTAGTATTATTCCCTTAATCTATTTAGAAAAGTTTCTCCATGTCATATTGGAGAATGAAATTTTCTGAGCAAAACCTGCTTTCTGTTGGCCAAGCATAAACTGGAACAATTTAGTTATGGTAATTACTGTCACATCTGCTAATGAAGACAACAGTTCCAGATTCACCAGACTGCCACTATATGCACACTTCTGCTTTTCAGGACCTTGTACATTATAAAAGTATTGCAGCAGAAAATATCATGACTTTCAGAATGTGAATGTTTTCGCCTGGGAACAACAGTTGTTGGGTTAAAATTGGTTTTATTTCAGAAGATTGAACTTGATGAGCAATAATTTTGACTACAAACTATCAGATCAGGTAGCAGTACTTGAAGGGATGAATTCTCTCACAACATCTGTCCTATGCATATAGATCCTTCTACCAAAATGCAGTTGTCTTCAAACTCTAATTGTGAAATGGTTGTGCTGGACTGGGAAGACAGAAAGGTAAACAAAGATATACAGGAGTCCCTCCAGCCCTATCTGTGGCCCTATAGGGGTTAGAAGCACTCAGGGCTTGTGTCCTGTGGAAGAGCATCAGTTGCTTTTGGGGGTAACTCCATTAAAGGACATCAGTTGCCACACAAAACTTTCATGTGCAGAGGATGAGAAACACTAGGGATGCCTAGGATTCCTATGTTTTTTTGCCCCACACTGTACTCATTGATAACTTCCAGGCCTGAGAGAGGCCTAAAATTCCTATTGTTCTTGAGAACACTGGCCCCACCTTTACTGGCTACTCACTACCATAGCACTAACAATGTCTTTGACACCTTTAGGTCGTAGGTCATGGTGGTTCAGATTTATGTAAGGCTTAGCCAAATTTTGAATCAAGTGTGAGGCAGGCACCACTTCTATCTGCCTGTGTGCTTCCAAATATATGGGCTCTGTGCCCATAATGTCATCAAAGGCCTTCTCAGGATCTACAGAGAAAAGTGTATTGATGAGTGGTGCATTGTGTCCCCCATCTCTATTAAATAAATTAAACTACTTAATAAAATGAAGTAACACTATGCAATTACAGCACAGTTTTACTTCTTATGCATTATTATCCCCTGGTTCCCCCCATGCCTTTATCCCAGACTTTCAGGAATAAATGTATCCTCCTTGCTCATCCACTTGTCATCCAGTGACTTGCTGCAGCTTCTCACCAGTCTGCAATGTGACTGATTTTTTTTTTTTTTGTGTGTGTGTGTGTAACTGAGAACTTTTGACATCAGGTAAAAACTTCCCCCTCCACCCTTAATTTAAGCATGCAGCTGATATTGCCAGCAGAGGTAGGGCAGCTCAGAACATCCTGGCTTACAAGCAGAAAGAATGCCAGCATTTTCATCTTGGCCATTGGGTGTTGTTGACACAGCTGCAGTGAGACATATCAGTGCAGCTGGAGGCTGTATTTCCACAAAAACCTGTCATTTGGAATTCCTTCATCAAACCCCATACTCGGAGGTCATATTTCTCCATGCTGTTATATGCATTCAGCAGTCTAACCTCAAGACAAACTCCCCTCTCAACAAAGTAATTTTCCAGTTCAGTCTGTAGCCTTCAACAAAATGGTCTTTGTTCTCGTGTTATTATGTTTTTTGACTTTCCTTCCATTTATAACAAGTTAGAAGGTTCTCTTCCTAAATCATGGAAAAATCCTACTGTTACAAAAATGACTGCAAGACTTGTTTTATCAGATGACTGACTTCATAAAGAAAAATAAAGAAAATAAGAGGAGAGCCACCAGAAAAGACTAGAAGGTGTGCAGACCACAAGTGCTACAGTGTTTCATCAGGAGTGCACCAACAGGGATGCAGTCCCATTCCTGGTTTCAGCTAGCTCCTCCTGCTGCTCTATTAACAACTAGGGGAGACAATAGGGAACAAAGAAATAGCCCTGTTGTGTAGAAAGCAGTTGAAGAAAGATGTTTGATGTCAAAGGGAGAGCTCTTAAACAGAAATTCCCATTGCCCTCCTCTCCCCCCTGTCTTTATCAATAGCCAGATTACATGTGGCTGTTAGAATTCTGGCAGGATCATGTCCTTGGTCTCCTTTTTGGATACATACCAGTTGGTAGGTACAGCTCTGACAGTATGGAAAGGGCAGTGAGTGCAGATGGTCAGAAAACATTCAGTTTCAAGCCCTAGGTCAGTGTCAGGAGCTTGCGTTGCCTTCTCTGCTGAGGCATCGGCATCAAGATAGACTCCTGAGGCTCACTCATTTTGGACATTTCATTCTGGTCTGCCATGAAGCAGGTTCAGTTTGTCAATGCCTAGCAGAAATGTGACTCTCTGGATGTGACAGATTTGTCTTACTGAAGCCCCTCTTCAACATGCTGGGGATGTATTCCTGTAACCCTGCTTTGTGCCCAGCACTCCCTGCACACTACAATGGTATGATGCTGGCCCCAGTGTGGGGAAGGGCTAACTCTGGGGCCAAGCTCTCCTCAGGTTCTTCAGGCCATGTGCAGGGAACTTCACAGTTATCCCACATTAGGTTCTTGTTGCGTCACAAGCTACCTTCCTCCCCTTTCTCAATTTCTGAGCCCACCAGGCAAATCTATTTTTTGCCTTCATCCCATTTCCCCACAAACATGCAAGCCAAAACCATACCAGCTCCTCCTACCTCTCTTGACCTGACTGACAATTCCCCAGGCACAGGGGCTGACTCTGTGATCAGACTCTGGGAATGTTTTGCAATATACTCATCCTGCATGGCAGAAGAAAAAGCATTTGAATGCCACCCTATATTGGGACTGAGTGTAAGTAGACTCACTGGAAGTGATACAGTTTCTCTTGCCCACAATTCATAGTTTATTTTATAGTTATAGAGAAAGAGAATTTGGAAAATTCCCTTTAAAGGGGACTAAATGCATGAAAAAATTATGAAGTGTTATTTTGCCAAAATAATTTCTGGTTAATAGTATAATACATGTTTTTTTCTACCCTGAATTTTGACAGTCCCTGTCCCTGCTTTTACTGCCTTCTTCCCTTACTCTCTATTTCCCTTTAGAGCTCCAGGCTATTAACCTGTAATTTTGTACCCTTCCTGGGTGTCACCTAGCACTGATTTGGAATGTGGAGCAGTTTAGCTATTCATTCAGATCTGTATGGGGAAAAGACTGGCCAGCTGGCACCCACATCACTACACTTCAACCAGCTCTGCAGCTGCATCTCCTTTTTTAAGACCCTTTCCTTCTGCCAGATTTTATTTGTCAAATGGTGGGTTTACTTGCATTACTCTAGTGTGAGAAAGACAAAAGGAAGGGTAAAAATAGGCTTAAATCCCATGTAAAGAAGTCATGAGACAAGTCATGTGCCCAGTACATTAGTCAGTCCCACAATATATGGATTGAGCCTTCTGAGGTAGATTCAGAAATCATTTTGGCACTTCATAAATTGCATTATGCACTATTTAAATATAGAAAAAACAAGCCTAGAAAAGTTGTCCCACATATGTCCATGCCTTACAGTAACTGCATTATTTAAGAAATAATTGCATATGTAACAACAAAGAAAAGGAAGAAATTAACACATGACGAACTGACAGGCCAAAAGAGGTTTAGAACTTTGAGAGGACTGTTAAGCTAAGCTAGGAAGTCAGGCCAAAGAGCTGTGAGCATCCCTGGCACCTGACTCTGCTGTGTACAAGCAGAGCCTGAGAGCAGCACGTTCAGAAAACCCCTGTGCCCTGCCTGTCCTTCTGGGCAATGAAGAGCTCGAACAAGATCAGGTCTCAAAAGATGCTGAGCTCTGACATCTCTCACAGACAGTAGGGGCAGCTTGGTGGAGTGTCCGGGACGTTGGTACTGCCAAGTCCTCTGATGATTAATTTTGTTTTTTCCAAGTGCTCCCAGATGGCAGCTCCCATCTCTGGCCACTGGCACCCTGGATCCCTGTTTGCCACCCTTCTTCTCGTTGCTGCCTGGCCTTGGGAGAGAAGCCTTCCCAACTCGTGATCAGCCTGGTGCAACCACAGTCCCTCTTAGCTGCTGCTGATTTTTCTTTGGCCATTTCTGACAATGTCTGGAGTGAGTTCGCTAGTAGGCAAACCCTGCACCTGCATCCTTCTCAGACTCATTCTCTGTGTTGCCACCAGTGAGTCACAGGTTCATTTGCTTTTTCTCTTCTGTAAATGAAGAGTTCACAGTCACCTCCTAGATCCTGAATGTTTCTCACACCTACACACTAAAAGCACAGCTGCTTCGCATCAAAACATCTCCAGCAGGAATGGTGCCACTTGTAAACCTGGGTTCTTGATTTATGTTGCTTATAAACAGGAGAATCCTGTGTTCTGTTTGCAGGGCTGTCCCGGTGTTGTGAGAAAGCCCTGCGGAGCCTGTGGTTGCCCTGTGCTGCCACATCACCCTTATGTGACCTCACCTGCACCTTCTGACTCCTAAGGGTGACATTCAGGGCCAGAAACCCCATTGTTCTGGGATCCAGTCAGCTCACAATAACTGAGAATAGCTGTGGTTTTGGCTGTAGACCTTCCCCCTTTCCCCCCAGATGTATCAGTCACTCCAGGCTGCTGCTAAGTGTTCTTGTCTCCTTTAAGTTCATGTTGCAGTTTGTACAATTTCATGATAAAGTCAGACTGTGGCAGTTATAGTGTTAAGTGAGATGAAGATAGGAATGTATTCACCTTTTTAGTCTGGAACAGATTCAGACTTCCCAACTGTCAAATTCCCAGTATGTTCAGTAATAAAGCATGGCGTGTAAACATGTCAGCACTTAATGGGGCCTTGAATCAAGCACTCACTCATTCCACCAACTACTGTTGGTGCCAATAGTGGTTCAGTACTTATTATTTTACATTTCTTTTACCGAGGACTTTGTGACTTTTCCTAAGGTGCTAAAACCAAAACTGTAACAGAAGAGGCTTTCTGATAAAGGTTGAGCAGAAATAATTAATACACTTAGAAATATTTTTATTTCCCTAAGAATAAGTTAATTTTTGTGGCTTTGTTCCCTTAGGTTCTACATAGACCTCTCAAATAGTCCAGTCATTAGAGACTGTGGAAGGGCTATATTTGGATAAAAAACAAAATACCACAAAACCCAGTGGAAGGCTTGACCCTGAAGCAGGTGACCATTGTCAGCTTTGATTTTATTGCCAAAATTTGTAAATATTTTTCTAGTGTATGACAAACAACTGTGGCTATTTGGCCACAGCTACTTGCTTGTTTGTAGCACCAGCTAACATTCTTCTCTGATTTCAGTCTGTTTATTCTGATGTGGGTTGGGTCTGAAGACCTTA
This sequence comes from Onychostruthus taczanowskii, assembly GCF_017590055.1. Classification (NCBI taxonomy): domain Eukaryota; kingdom Metazoa; phylum Chordata; class Aves; order Passeriformes; family Passeridae; genus Onychostruthus; species Onychostruthus taczanowskii. The sequence goes on along the minus strand of NW_024496525.1, from coordinate 18,990,340 downwards.
GATCTTTCCTTTTAAGGAACAGGCTGGTTTTAATGACCCAGTCATGAGCTCCTAATGTTGCAGAGCCTTCTTCTGGAGAACACCCTCCATTCCCTGACTAGAAACCAATGATAGATTGGTTACTGCAACAGGAGATGGGAGACCACAGTCCAGTGCTTTGCCAGAGACATCTGTGGGATTTGAGACAAGTCCCTCTTCTATGGTCTGTGGTGTTTTAAAATGGGGATTTGAAAAAGAGTGGTAAGATTATTATTTATATATATTATAATATCATCTCAAATCATAGCTGTGGACACTCGTGCTAATTGTGGACACTCATTGTGCTAATTACTAATGGGAGAAATGGGTCTTAATGTCTTCACAAAGAAGCTGAAAGAACCAATCAGGTTCTGGAAGAATGACTGTGGGGATTTTAGGAGAAATGGATGTTAATGTCTTAGAAATGGGCCTTAATGTCTTCATGAATATCAAGTTGCATTTTTTGCAGAATCCAGATAATTTGAGCTTCTAAACTTTAGGGCAATGTGTAGTAGGTGGTTCAGGAAGTCTGTACCTTCCTAGTGCCTCAGCTAATGGGGAAAGGAAGAGGGCAACCTGCAGCCAGGAGTTTCGGATAAAAGGAGGCTGCATCCTCCAAAAATTTGAGAGAGACCCCACGGGAGTATGGCCTAGTGGACTCTATCCCTTTACTCAAATCAAGTTGCAAGATTCCTGTCTCTTTTGTGGACACTGGCTTTTCACAATGTGGTTTTCTGCACATCAGCAAGTGTTTCATTTAATTATGACCCATGAGACGGCAGCTGGTCACCAAGAAGGGGACAGTTTGGCAGCACTCATCAGTGCAAAAGGCGGGGATAATATGAATCTTGACTTCATTGCAGGTACTCAGAGCTTGGAAGAAGGCTACTGAGATTACAAGTTAGAAATGTGTATTTGGTGTAAAAAAACTGTAGTGTGCTCAGCTCAACTTGTTTGTCTTCAGATGTTGAAAACATTTGATTGTGGAGCGAAGCAAACATTGAAATTCTGGACTTCAACCAGGACTTCGCTTTTCATATACAACTGTCTAGTTTCAGCATGTGATGGATCTCAACTTGCAAACACCAGAGTACTCACAGCCAGGTGAAGACTGATTTTGCAAACCTCTGATGACCTCTCAGCAGCACCTAGTGAGGGCACACTCCTGCTCTGCTCTCTTCCCCACCCCATCGCCACTGCTCCATAGAAGTTGTGCTTTGCAAAACCTTAGCTATTATGAGTGCTGTTTGAAAAGCCTGTGTAACATCTAGAAAAAATGTGGCTTCCCAGAGGACAAAAAATACTGGAAATTTTCCTGTTTATATTTCTGGAGAACAGGGGGTGATATTTTTTGTTTGAAACCACAAATTTCAGGGTGGCAGAGGCATAAAGCAACCTTCACTCATCCCAGGGTAACAGCTTCTGACCCCTTCAGGAACTGCACGGCGCGCGGGCCCCTCCGCAGGCCCTGGGCCCCGGCTGCGCTCCTGCCCTATAGCGGGGCATGCAGGGCCCCACCCCGCCCGGGGCCGTCCCGCCACGGGCCGCGGCCTCCCGGGAGCGGGCGGCCCTGCAGCGGCGCTTGGGGAGGGCCAGGCCCGAGCCGGCTGCGAGCCCCGGGGGCCCGACGCGGTGAGTCCCGGGCACGCCGGGCGCTGGCGAGCCCGCGCCGTGAGGCCGTAGCTGAGGCGGGGCCGGCGCGGCGACGGGGCCGGGCTGGGGGCGGTGGAGGCCGGGCCGGGCGGCATGATCGGCACCGTGCTCTGCTACGTGCTGTTGCCGGCGGCGCGGCTCCTCCAGGCCCTCCGAGGTAACCCGGCCCCGGGCGGGCGGCGGCGGGGGCAGGGGGAGCTGCCGGGGGTGGCCCGGAGGGGCGGGGATGTCCCTCGCCATCCCCCGCCCCAGCCTGAGGGGGGTGCGGCCCGGCGGCCGGGGTCGGCGCGGCTGCTCCGGAGCTCCCGAGGCCCTGGCCCTGGGCAGATGGAGCGTGGGACTGCCGGGCCGGGCCGGGCCGGGCCGGGGCTGCTGGCCCCGGGCAGCGCGGGGAGCTGCGTGTTTGGAGGGAACAGCTGCCGGCTGTTGTGCTGCAGAGGCACACTGCGCTCTGCGCAGGGGCTCCAGCTCCTGCCCCCAGCCTGCTCTCCAGTCTTGGCGAGATCCTTGCAGATGGGCAGCTCAGAGATCTGTGATCCCCCAAGGACCTGCGGGTGACTTCGTGGATGGGCTTGTTTCGTGTGCATTGCTATTTCACTTAGTTTCCCTAGATCCTGCTGTTACTTCTCAGTCCCTGATTACTGAGCTCATGTAAAGCCACCCTCCAGTCTGAACCTGTCCCTGGGCCTGTAGCAACTACTGGACTGGCACACTGTCTGTTTTCATAGTGAGCAGCGAGCTGACTCCTCTTAAATTCAGCTCCTCTTGTGTATTAACAGGCTCTTATAGGCCCTCATCTTGCCTGGCCAGTGGTGTGTGGAAATATTACCTTGGTGTGTTGGTGTTTCTGACATTAATGAACTTAATTACAAACTGACAGAGAGGAGTATGGCTCTTAAAGCTCCATTTCCGAGACATACAGAAAACTGTGACATAAAAGTTATAGTAAAACTGTACATGAATGTTGCTGACTCCTCTATGTTATTGTTCTGGCTCACTGACAGGGCTGCAGAGAAAAAAGTGATTTGTAATCAACAGAAATTGCTAGTTAACAGTAGGGACGAGTGTCTGTGCAGAATTCACAGCAAAGCGTAAATGCCATCTCTTGTATATGCAAGTGAAACGAATCTCTTTCTATTTTACCGCACACATATTAGTGTATTCAATGTTACATTAAAAACAGTTTAAAGTGGTTTTACTTTTTTGCCACGTCAGTCATCAGGTGGTCTGTAATTCTTACCAGAATTTCTTCTGTGCATACACTCTCTCTAATGAGGCATATGTTGGTCCCTATGTGTCTTCATTTTTCATCTCTTAGTAACAGAATGGTTTTTCTTCTACAACACATTCTTGTGATATATTTTACTCTCTTAGCTGACTACTATTTCTTGCTCAGTCCCTATAAAGAAACTTGCTCCAAATGATGATCTGCAAGACCTTGGCTTCTTAGCCCATGCGCCTGATCAGCTAACTTAGAGACTGCCTTTACGTATATTGCTGAGAGCTGATAGTTACCACAAGGCCTTTCAGCTTGGCTGACTCTTTGTGCTGCTGCATGAGTTAGAATTGCATTCTCTAGATTTGATAAAGCCATTGCTATTGTTTGCAGTTTCAGTGACTTGGATTAATATAACTGGATTTGGACTGTGGCTTAGCGTTCTGGAGGAGGCAGGGGAAGTTATTTAGATTGTAACTGTTTTCCCTCAGAGAAGTAATTTGTTTGGGTTGCTACACTGAATGGTATTGCGCAGAGTTACAGCAATTGCATTGGAATAAGAAAATAATGAGTAAGAAAGCATTTCTGGCTGTTTTATTTTGATTTTGTTTTTAAATGACAGATGCTTTCTTTACCTATCGAAAGAATGTGCTTCTGGCGAAGAGCCCGTCCACCCAGATAGAAGGTGTCTTTGCTGCAACCAGAGGAAGATCAGCTCCAGAAGAGCAAGAAGTCCTTCTCCAGCAGTGGCTGGAGGAAGGAGTAGGGAATTTGCCAGCCAGTGAGAGTGTTCCATCAGTCAGGAAGGTATCAGTTACACTCACTAGTGACTGGTTAGAAGGTTCACAGCTATTGATGACCAGCCTCAGCGATCTGAATACATCTCCAGAAGTCACCCAGTGTGCTGATCAGCAGCACTCAGAGCTAAATGCCTTGGCTTCTTCAGAACTGCAAGATCATGCAGTGGCAGAACTGGCAAGATTACCATCAGAGGAAACAGTGACTGTAGCAGGCAGTGCCCCTTGGGCAGCTGTGGTGCCACAGGCAGATCACCAGACAGCTGGCTGTGCTGGTATCAACGTGGAAGTGCTGAATGATGACCCAGCTGTGCTGGCCTGGAGTTTAGCATGTGATGCAGAGACGGTGCCACCAGTGCTCCCAGCCCAGCCCATTCAGGATGCGGTGCCATTTTATCCTGTCTCAACGGAGGTGCCCTACCATGGTCAGTGATGGCTCTGAATCTAATGTTTAGTGTGGGATTGGCATTTGTGGTGAATGTGGTCAGGTTATTGTGTCAGGGCTTGCTGTCAGCAAGACATTGATTGCCTGTGCAGGGTCGACAGGATCTGCTAGTGAAAACTGTGAAGTGAGTTTTTGCTGAGGAGGGGCTGGTCACAGCTAGTGGTTTCTGTGCCGTGAGACTGTCTGGTCTGAATATCAATATATGTTCCTTACTGTTCTCAAATGCTGGCTTTGTACTCTAAGAAGCATTGAAAAGTGGGTCTGGTGTTTCAGTATGCTTACTCTGGTCATGTGTTATGCCATCCCTACAGACAACTATCCAAAGATATCCAGAAAGAGCATCTGAAAACCTGAGTGGGTGCGAGTTTGCTCAGAGGCTAGAGTGCCCTAGCTTAGGAAATGGGAATGGCTGTTCTCTAGGTCCCAGGGGAACCAAAGTATCAGCAAGGTACCCAGTGTGGCTGTAACTTTGCTTTTTGTCTCTTGCATATAGAGATCTTATGGAGAGACTGGGAGGATCTTTCTGTCCAGCCCTGTGTCTTAGAGCAGGTCTCAAAAAACACTCCCCTCTTTGAATTTCGAGTCATGTCTTACAACATCCTTGCCCAGGACCTGGTGGAGCAGGGCCTTGATCTCTATGTACACTGCCATCCAGACATCCTGAACTGGAACTACCGCCTTCCAAACCTTTTGCAGGAGATCCAGCATTGGGATCCTGACGTAAGTATGACTAAGTTCTCTGTACATCAGTGTCACCTGGTTTGATTCCTTGTTTGATCTAACAGTATTAAGAAAAGAAAAAGATGGGGGCAAGTCCTAGGAAGATATTACCTGCTTGGTAACTGGACACTAATTGGTCTGAGAGTGATTGAGGGCTTTCACAGACCATGTTTTTGGTGTCTGTCTTGCTTTGATTGTAGAAACTAGCCATACTTTGATAGCAGGGCTTAACTTTTATAAACAGCAGAAGTAGAGAAGAAAGACCAGTGTTCTAAGGTAGCACAGGAGGGGAACCCTGCATAGAAGAGGACTCCATGAATTTCTCTATTCTTTAAATCCTCTTTGTGGGATGAAGGATCTTTTATCTCATTGCTGGAAAGCTGAATGATAGGCTGCTGTGACCTAGAAAGTTAGTTCTTTTCATCTGGAAAGTACAGGACAGAGTTATGGTGGTGACATTTCTGTTGGGAGGGTTGGCATGTGAATGTACTTTTCCACTTTCTTCCTTCCCCAAAACAAGGTGACTAGCAAATACTTGTGGAGCAAGTGAGGTCTCTGCCTTCCTTCCAGGTTCTGTGTCTCCAGGAGGTGCAAGAGAATCATTACTGGGAGCAACTGGAACCAACATTCAAGGAGATGGGTATGTCCAGCTTTTGTGGGTCTGTACATCCAGCTCATGGGACTGGCCAAGCGGTGCTTCCTGCTTAACATCTTCAAAGCACTCAGTTTCAAGAGACCTCTTCCTGTTTGCCAGGTGGCTGCTGGCCCTACTTCTGAACTATCTGCCTAGACCTTTATCCTTTCTTTTGAAATTGATGTCTCTGAGTTGAAAGATCAGAGTAACAAAACAGAGGGCCCTAGGAGGGCAAGGAGAGAGAAAATGCCCCCAGTAATTAATAATAAAGGGTGGTTATTGGAAAAGAATTGGGTATATTCCTGTACCCAAAGGTAGTAGGAGCCTTTTCTATCCAGACTTGCTGAGCCTGAGGTAGTGACTGGATGGACCTTTTAATAGGTGATGGTTTCTTTTCAGGCTTTGCTTGCTTCTATAAACGGAGAACCGGGACGAAGACAGACGGATGTGCAGTGTGCTATAAGCGCAGCAGGTTCCAGCTGATCAGTCTCAGCCCCATAGAATACTTCCGGCCTGGCCTGGACGTCCTCAACCGCGATAATGTGGGCTTGGTGCTGCTGCTGCAGCCTGTGCTCCCCGAAGGTCTGGGTCTGGAGGCAGTCAGTCCTTTGTGTGTGGCCAACACTCATGTGTTGTTCAATCCCCGTCGAGGAGACATCAAACTGGCCCAGGTGGCCTTGCTGCTAGCAGAGATTGACAAAATTGCAAGAACTACTGAAGGCAGCTACTATCCTGTCATCTTGTGTGGAGACCTGAACTCTGTACCTGATTCTCCACTCTACAAATTCATCCGGAATGGTGAACTTTCCTACCATGGGATGCCAGCCTGGAAGGTAGTTGCCAGCCAGAACTGGGATTGGATAGCTCTTTATTGTCTGCTGCTAGAGAAATGCATGGCTGCATTTTTCCTCTTGTGAGGAAATAGTCTTAATACTGGATTAAATTATTCAGCAGTCTTCCCCAATGTGTCCAGCACTGCAGGGGAAAGAAGTGGACGAGTGTGTGAATGTTGTTTCCATCACTGCTCTTTTGGTTTCTCTTGGGGCACACTTGTGATAATGTATCTCTTAATATCAAGTCTTTTTTTTCCTTTCCTATGGAATTTTTGTGCCTGTGTGACTGCAAGTGTAGGGAAATGCAACTCCACCAAGACTTACTGAAATTTTTTGTGGATGTTTGTTCTAAAAAAAGTTTGAAGTGGGTACTTATGCTAGAGTCTCTTGTGGTTGTCATACTGTGTGTCTGTGATCAAATATATGGTTGTCATTCAAGCTAAATCATCACTTCAATGAGATACCTGTAAAGTATCTTGTCAGGTGACTTTTAGCTAATTGGATCTGTCCCCTACAGCTGAAGGCTTATTATACCTTTACCAAACTCTGAATAGCTTAGTTCATGCTTTTCTAAGAGGGCATTCTCCTGTCTTACTCTTGGCAAGTGTATATATGTACATCGTCTATAGCTTGCACATCTGCTCTCTGTCACTGATGGCTGCTCTCCTTTCCTGGCCTTCTTGCAGGTGTCTGGTCAGGAAGACTTTTCCCAGCAATTGTATTCACGGAAGCTGCTGGCCCCGCTGTGGCCAAGCTCACTGGGTGTCACAGACAAGTGCCAGTATGTCACCCTGTGCCAGCCAAAGAAACCTGGTGAGCTACAGTATGCACTGACAATATGAGTTTGCTGAGGTGGGCAGTTTGTCTGCCTTGCTGTCTCTCTGAGTAGCTTGGGCATGTGCTGCATAAGGCACTTGACAAAGATTCTCTCCTTCTGCTTTGTAGATGAATTAAATACAATTTTTTTTCCCAGAGCCTATTGCATTTCTGCCTTTTTCTTTCTCTAGTCAGGAGCTGAATGTTCCTCTACCAGTAACACTTGCTCTATGTGTCTCTTTCACATTCCCAGACTTAGGCTTTTGTGCAGTTGTGAACGACAGGCACTGCTTTAATCTCCGGGTGTTTGGGGTGTGGTTTTGGATAGTATTTGCAAACCCTGTAAAGAAATCATTCCTAAGACTCAGTTAGAATAATGTCTGTTCTCTGCATCCATAGAGAGGATTAATAAATGGAGCCCACGCCAAATATCTTTTGTTAAAATCTTGAATGTAGAACTTGGATTCAGCCTGATCTCCAGAAATGTTTTTCTCACAGACATTTCCTGGAGTTGCACACCAACTGATCTGCTTGACAGTCCCTTGAACTTTTGGTGTCTCAGAGAGGACATTCTTACTTTGTGCTGACGATGACTGTTGCACAGCAATAGCTGTGCTCTGTTCTTCTACTTTTACACATGTGTTCTACGTGTTGGTTATTAGGTGATTTTTATTCTCATGGTATCAGAACGCTTGGGCACAAAAGACTCTCTCAAACTAAAGATCTCTAAGAGGCCCAAAGGTCTAAAATATAGGTAGGTGTTCCCTGGGGGTGTGACTTTGCTGCAGTTACTTTCTTCTTTTAATTTGTACTTTTCTCTGCAGGGAGACGTGAATACAGCCGTGACTTCCTGCTGCAGTTCCGCTTTTGCGATGTTGCCTGTGAACGACCACCGCAGCTGGTCCTCCTGGAAGGTGTGACAGATGCTAAACCAGGTATTAATGGGAGACTTTTCAACTTGTCACTCTCCTAGCTCAGTGGAGCCTCTCCTCTGAGGACAGACTGAGAGACTTTGGACTGGAGAAGAGAAGGCTCCACTGAGGCCTCATTGTGGCCTTCCAGTACTTAAAGTAGGCTTATAAAAAATGAGGGAGAGTGACTATTTACACAGGCATATAGTGATGGGACAAGGGATTTTAAACTTCCTAAAAGGTTTTAAACTTCGTAAAATTCTTTACATAGAGGGTAGTAAGGCATTGGGCCAGGTTGCCTGGAGTAGTTGTGGATGCCACATCCCTGGAAAATGTTCAAGGCCAGGTTTTATGGGGCCCTGGGCAGCCTGATATAGTGGGTGACATCCTTGCCCATGGGATGGAGGGATGGAACTAGATGATCTTTAAGGCCTCTTCCAACCCAGGCCATTCTATAACTGTATGATTCTATGATTTCAAGGAAAACATAAAGTGAAGGTAATGCCTGGTGAGGAAAGGTAAAGGCAGAAGGGTGCCTTCTGTGACCATGATTAGATTCCAGGAGAGCTCAGAGAAGTACAATTTCCTCCCTCATACACACTGACTGTGTTCCTTGAGATGCACTGACATTCAGCTTCTTTAAGCTGTTTCTTATAAACTTCCTTTAAGCTGAAACAGATACATATATTTCTTTTTTCTGCTTCAAGATTTTGGTGGTGGAGAACAGCCTGAAGACTGTAATGATACATGGTGGTCCCAATATAGATGTCTCTGGAAGCTGGTCTGGGCTTTGTGGCATGGCTGGTTCTGCTTTTTCTGTTCTGCCTTTCTAGACAACCTTTGAGTAAGCTGTAGGCTAAGACAAGCAAACTTTCTTTTGAGAGCAAAGGTTGAAATACCCTGGACTTTGGTAATATTGAATGCTTTAAGGACATGTCCTCAGCAGGACAGAATATGACTTCTCAGTTGTTTGCACTGATCTGCTCTAGGGATGTTCCTGTTAGCCTTACAGCTTGTGTTTCCTTTGGATATTTTCCTTTACGATGTTCATGACTGGAAGCTCTCTGCTCTTCTTGGGCAAAAAGATTCATTTGGTTTCAGGACAAGCTTCTCAGACTTGGGATGAGCAGCCTGTTCTGGGATCTGTGTAGGTCTGGCTGGAATCTCTTTGCTCCTTTGCAGACCGCCCTGCACACTGGCCCAAGCCTGCTGCCATGGTGAAAGACCCTGATCCCCAGCCATTCATCCCAAGGTAACTTGGTGCACCTTCAATGGCCATAGTCTTCAAACTCAGCCTTGTTTTCCAGAGCCCTGAGAATCTGGCTGAAATAAAGACTGAAGTAAATGTGAAAGAGAGTAAGGAGGGCTATCTGGAAGAGCTAGGTAAGGAGGGCTATCTGGAAGAGCTAGGTCCTCCCAGGATTGTCTCAGTAGCTGGGTGCTGTTCTGTCAGCATTGTGTTGGTGAGATTGAGAATGAAGGGCATAGGCAGATACAGGACTGGGTATTGAAGACAAAGTAAATTCACAGTCTGTCTTGCTTAGGTGTATGTGGAGCGAATAGTTCTGAAAGATTTTATGTGCTCATAAAGTAGGAGTAGTTTAGACAGTTGCATCAGCAAGGGAACATTCAGCTGTGACTGCAGTACTGAAAAGGTATAATTCTCTTTCCTTTCTTGGTAAATGGTGACTGTTTGTGTGCAGGTGTTCAGGTGTTATCCAGCATGGCCTCAACCTGACCTCTGTCTACAGCCACTTCTTGCCACAGAGGGGACGCCCAGAGGTCACAACAATGCCCATGGGGCTTGGAGCTACTGTTGATTACATTTTCTACTCAGCAGAGCCTGTGGAGAGCAAGGCGGGTGAGTGTGGCAGTGCAGGGCTTATCCCCGTGACATTGGAGAGGACTGTGAGGCAGGCCAGAGGCGTTTCATTAAGCTGGTGGATCTACGGGATCTGTCTTTGAAATAATACAAAGGTGGAAGTAACATTTGCTCAGGTACCGTGAGAAGACAGTGTTTGTCTTTGCTGTGAAAAAAATGAGGCTGCTTATGTTCATGTAGACTTTTGAGGAAGCTAGAACAGAATATATTCTTTTCTTACTTGTGTCCTGGTAACAGGCAGTGCTGGGTCCTGAGTTCAAGGCTTGGACTTCTGGTCAGTCTGAGACTACATGCTGTTCTTGGAAGGAGATGACTCTGATTCTTTTACAGTGGCACCTCTTCTCTGCTGCCTGAAACAGGAGTTCTGTTGATGAACAACTGCATGTAAATGCATCCAGGAACTCTCTTGGAGCTGCTTTGGGGAATCATGTTTGGGGAAGAGGTCAGAATCATGTTTGGGGAACAGGTTAGGAATGAAGAGATTAATTCCTCCTCAGGGGAGAATCTGAAGTTATTGCTAGGACACAGTTCAAGAAAGGAACTTCTCATGTAAGCAACTACCTGGTGAATTTAGTGTATTCTTGCTTCCTATGTCTGCAAGTATATGAAACCATGAACAGCAGCATTGTAGGGTGCTCACTGTTTTCACATCTAGGCTCAAAGGTGCATGAAGTGTGAAGGCTGTCTTCATTTTTCAGGGAAAGAACAGGAAAGGATTGACAAGCATTCCTCTGTGAGCGTGTAGACTTAATCTGCGGTGCCAGTCTCTGGCTGATGTTTCTTCCCATTTTCTTTGTCAGGTCGCAGGCTGTACAAGGATGGAGCCCTGAAGCTGCTTGGCCGTCTTTCTCTTCTCTCTGAAGATGTCCTCTTGATGGCAAATGGCTTACCAAATCCTTTTTGTTCATCTGATCATCTCTGCCTACTGGCTAGCTTTGGCTTGGAGATCTCCAGCCTCAGAGAGAGTTAGTGTTGGTTCTCTTTCCCTAAAGAAAAGTTGTTCTGAAAACAGCAATTGAGACTCTGGATTGCACAACCTGCTTGCAAGAAAACCCTTTTCCTTGTCATGTCCTAAAAGTCCTTTTCTCCCCTCACACCCTCACTAAACGCAGGGATGGGAGAGTTGGAGTGCTTTTTGCATTGGTATTTTCTGCATCTCTGCAAACCTGAGCTGTGTTCCCCATGGGCTGCCAGGTGTCAGCATCTCTTTAAGAGACCTTGTTCCACTGCCTTGGTTGGCAGGTGTTTTTGTGCTGCAGGAACCAACGTAATGCCCATGTTTATTTGTCCCTTTGTAAGATTTTCAAGGAGCTGGAAAAGAGAGGGGCAATGCTATCTGCTTGTGGTTAGTTTAATTGCTACCAAGGAGCATGGAATGTATATGCCAATATTCCTTCACACCAAAACAAGTTCTTTTAGTTTTTTTCTCTGTAATAATTCAGTACTTTCAGGGCTTGTTGTTGCATTGCCTTTTAGATTGGATCTGCTAACTGCTTAGAAATGTCTTTTACTTCCTAATCTGTAAGGGCTGACTTGCTGACAGGAGGGTTTGTGTGGTGTAACAGTTTCTACAAGAAACTTCTTACTGTGACTAATGGACCAGGGAATGGGATTGCCAGGAATGGAACAAGGGGTTCTGCAGAGCCACTCACAGCAGCTCTGGAACTGCAGCAATAGCCTAGAGGCCTTGGGGAAGGCTTCCTTCCTTTCTAGCAGTCTCAGAATGGTACCTAATTTGTCATTTTTAGCAAACATATTTAGGATCCTCCCAGTGAATATCCTGTGGAAAAAAATGACCCTGTAAGGCATGATTACCCCAGAGACGAAAATGGAAGGCATGTGGGAGCCAGCAGAGCCATCAGATGGAAGAGCTGATCTTGTCACTTGCCCTGTTCTTTGTGCACTCCCTATTGCATTCAACCTGCCAGGGGTCAGTAGCCAGCCAATATCCATCTCTTGCGCCAGACTGAAGTCCATGCTGCATCCTTCTTCTGCACCCAGCCATGTTTAGGTGTAGGTAGAACCTTTAGGATCAACTCCTGTCTCTTGACATGTGTTGGGAGGAAGGGGAAGGCTGTGTAACTTGGAGCCAGACTGCAGTCACTTGGATCCCAGCATACTTTTGGTGTCCTATCAGTGTGCTCTTGTAAGCAGTGGCTTGGCCAGTACAAAAGCAATCAAGCTGTACCTGTTCCTAAAGTAAATTCCCCAGTTCAACCTGACATTTGGTGCTCAGTTTTTCCTAAGAGATGAAACCAATCTTGACAGAAACCAATATTGGCAGAAACATTATCAATCTTCTGTTCACAAACAAGGCAGAAAATCTGGTCCCACCTCTGGCTTTTGCAGGAAGGTACAGGAGACTTGAAACATTGTTTGTTCTTCATGATCTAGATTGAGTGACTTTGATATTTTAAATGTTACTTTCTTTATTGAAAAATAAAACACTGCTAATTTAAGAAAATACCACAAAGTAACTGTGGCACTTGTATTTCTGGCTGCTGAACCTCTGAAGACTTGATCGACAAGGGTTTGCTGGCTGCAAGGTGAAAGAGGGCGATAGGCTACACAAGAAAGTAATGAGGCTTGAAGAGAGGGAAGAAATGAGCCTAATTTAATGTCCCAAGACATCCCTAAATCCCAGAGGGGTCTTCTTTGGCATTGGGTTTGTCTTGCCCCTCCATCCCCCACCTTCCCCTCGGAAAGATTTACATTCAGGAACCCTTGTCCTCCTCCCTAGGAAAGGAATGCTCCTGATGTTTTACAGCTCACTTCTGTAAACTACAAGGTGTGTGAGGGGGAGAGAGTTGTGTTCTGTGCTCTTGTGAGCATATAAGGACTGCAGATTCCCCTCTTGCCCTGCCAGATGGTGTGGTATTTGTCTGGTGATGTGTGGATGGCCTTTGCTACCATTTGTGAGTTTCTGTAAGTGAACAGCAGTCTTGAGCGGGGTATGAATAATTTTGCCTTTAGGTAATGGTTCTGGCATGGCACTGGTACATGGGGAGGGATGGATGCAGAGATTTGCATTTATATGACTGTTTATCTCACAGTTTGACTGATTTCTGCAAGTACTCTTACTCTGATTTTGTATTTATAAGGGGAGGGAGAGAAAGGGTAAACTGAGAGCTTTGCTTTCTATCTGGCTCAAAAAGCTTGCCAGAAGGCAGCCTGGTTGCAGATGACTCCCTCCTGCTGTTAACATTGTAATAGGAACCTTAGAAGACCTAAAGGTTTAACAGCAACCAACCAAAACCACCATAAAAAATTCTGTGACACATAGTGTTGGCACTTAGAACTTCAGCTATCTGCTTCTATTGTAATTGCTGGCTGAGCCTGAGGTCAGCTGGTGAGGAGGTGTGTGTGAGAGTGTGTGTGTCTGTGAAAGCTGCCCATGAGAGAGCCAGACTGAGCTCTCTTGAGACCCATAAGGTGTGTACCATACACCAGCCAATGAACTGGTTGGCTGTGCACTGCCTGAAGCACCCTGCCAGTCCTGGGATGTAACTCAGGTGAAGGACCTGTGTTCCAGTATCACAAGTGCTTTTTCCATTTTATATAAACCAAAACCTTGACTTGTGGGCAAATTGCATGGAAGCATCTCAGGGAGGTTTTAAGGTTCCAGCTGTACTTTGCTGGAAAATCTAATGTTGCACAGGTCAAACTAGTGGTTTCCCTTTCCATTCATGAAATAATGTGGTACGCACTTGGAATTGTTAAGTTTTTGAACACTGGATATCGAGTCATGTGCAGAGAAACCCCAGGACAATGCCTACAAGTACCCTTATTCTTCTTTCTGGAGGTTATAGTGTTCCCAGGCTGACTTGCAGCTCTCAAAGCCCTGGCTTACTCATGTTTTGTTGGGCACTCATAGGTGAAACTATGACAGAAATACAGGACCATGGCTAGTGACTGTATGGAGACACAAAGGCAGAGTTCAAAACTTGATCTCCGTGTTTATTTTGACCACTGTCACAGGAGCTCTGGTATGGACTCTTATGGAGGTGATCTGTTTCAGGAAAATAAAAAACCCTGTATTCCAGAGCAATTTGGAGTTAATATTAAATGGATCTGGAGACCTGTGAATGCCTCTTGACTGTGTGGGATTATAGGAGAGGTGTGGAGGTGGGGTTGGTAAAAAGTTCCTAACTGTAAAATCGCGACTCGCATGTAGTAGGGAGAAAAATAATGTGTTTTGTGATGCTTTAAGAATAGCACCCACAGATACAATCAGAGCCTCTGGTAATGAGAATTGTGATGGGATGCAGAACTGAGATTCCAGATGTAGCTCTTAAAACTGTTTCTGGACCTAAATGCATGATGAGTTTTCATTAACACAGCTTTCTGATGAATTACAGAGGGATCTGTAAATGGTTATGAAAGCAGAACAGCAGTATCTGCAATGCTCAGAAAGGGGAGGTGTCACACAGGTAATTACCAGCTACATGACCTTAGTAGTGATGTAGAGTCAGGGAGACTGGTGCTTAGGGGAACTGATGCCAGAAACCACTGGCAGTGTATGTATGTTCCCTGTTAGCTGCCTCCTAAGCTGCAGGAGCATGCAGCTGTTCAGGCAATCAAGTATTTGACTAAGTATCTTTGCTAAAAACCAGTTTAATTTGCACCACAGCTGCTAGGCTGTATTTAGTTATTCTATTTAGACAAAAGTTGGACTTCCTTCATTTTCTCAGTTTTAAGTTCATTGCATCAGGAGGTTGCCCTTCATAAACAGTTTTCCCTATTACATGGGATGGGAGGAGTGGTAAACAATATAATTGCTCTAGCTTCTTTCCTGTTCATAATAAATGAAACTTGGCTGCTGTTTGAGATCCTTTCTCTATGCCTTTTTCTTATGAGCTATCTCTCCAGCAGCTGTTTTCCCATGACTACTCTATCCACTTATCTTTCTGAGTAACTGATGTTTATTTTTTCTGCAGCTGTATTTCTTCAGTTAAAATTATGGATGCAATTCTCTAGGGCTAAGTGTTATTATAAATGCAACATATAAATGGTGTCAAGATGTAAGATAGTGAGTTTCCTCACCCCTGAAGAATTAAGTGGGAGGAGTGGGAGCTCTGAAACGAACACTTAGAGGAATAACACTTGTTATATAAAACAAAAAAACGGAGTTTCAGATTTGTTGTTAGTGCTCTGTATGCCACCTGCTTTGTGAAGGCAGAACTCTGAAATATAATTGACCTTAGTTTGTCTTCTCTGAGGAGTCTCCAAGAGGTCATAAGAAGTTCAGCATCTCAGCGGACCAAGGTATGAGTCTTGCTCTTAACAATGTGTTGATGATGGTGTTGGCAAACAGTCTGCAAAGCAGGGTGTTGCTGCAGTCCAATATCTGCTCCCATTGCCACCACCTCACTGTTGAACATTTATTGGATGTGCTGGTTAGAAATCTGCAGACATATCCATGGGTCATCCAAATGCAGATGAACCCTTTTGTTGCTCACCTAGAGGGGGAGCACATAAGCGTTAGTGGGATACCATCTCCTTTCAGGCTTCCTGTTGTGCAGACTAATTGAATTGTTGGCTGTCACCTGCTTCTTACCAGACTGTAACTGCCTGGCTGTAGTGCTTCCCATAGCACTGTCGTGTTCAAATGCACAAGCTGAATTGAATATACTGCATTGTGTTTCTCACTATGGTACTGAGTTTCTGAAGAGAACTCGCCTGTTACAATCATAACCAAGATGACAGATTAAACAGCTGGCATGCCTCTAACTCCTTTTGTCAGCTGTAAACGTTTGGCATTTCCTGTCAAGGCAAGTTGTCCTCCTGCTTCTACTGAAAATGTCATTGTAGTCTTGAAGTTATTTTTCTTTTTATTTATTTAAAAAATTATTTATTTTCTTTCAGATTTGGACTGTACATTCTTGTGTTCTTGTATAATAGCTGGAAAATTTTTTGTAACTTTGATAAGACAAACACAGCAGCTTTCAAGGTCCAGGTCTGTCAAATGGGAGGACTAAGCTAGACACTGGCTTGTGCTACAACAAGAGACGTGTTTGTTCCATCCAGTCTTCAATTTCTACACACCAGAAAAAAAAAAAACAAAAACCAAACAACACCAGGAAAAAAAAAAAAAACAAAACAAAAAAATCCAACCAAAAAAACACCAAAACCAAAACTCCCCAAAACCCTTGGCTTCAAGCCTTAGCAATTTTATTCAGTTTTTTGTTATTTTCTTTCTGAATGCAAAGCCTTATATTTATTCTGTATATTCAGTTATTGGCCAGTGTCTGGAGCTGCTCTTGAAGTGGGAGTAGGTGAATGCAGTAATTATTCTATAGTTATTCCTCTCCTCCTTTCCTCCCTTAAAATGAGGTTAGAGATAAGATAGCACTCACTCTTTGCCAAAATAAAGCTATGATCCAGGAAAACAAACCTGACTGAGTTAACTTAATTCTGTAATGGCCTGCTACCCACAGCATGTCATATGCCTTTGCCTGCCATAATCTTGCAGTCGCTGCATGAGTGCTGCTCTTAAGGCTTAGTCTTGCTCTCTCATTAATGAATTTCTGTGTGCTTTTAGACATGTGAGAGCCTTAAGTCTTGGGCCTCTCAGTGTAAAAACTGACAGGGTGTGGTTTTTTGTTTGTTTCTTGGGTTTTTAAATTTTCTGCTTCAACATGTTGTTTATCCTTCCCACAATAAAGATTTTCCACTTAAGGTCCAAGCAGCATAATCTCTGACTGAACTGAAAACTAAAACTGCAGGAACAACCAGTAGCAGGAGAAAAGCGTGATGTAAGAGGGAGCAGAAAGTCTATGGCCACATCACTGTTTTGCTGTTCTCACTCCACCCTGGTCTATACATCCCTAGGGGATATAGGAATTACCTGATTTAAAGCAAAATCTATAAGGCATGGAGCAGAGGGTGTTTTCAAGCAAGCTGCTGAAGTAGATGTTTAGAACTGTGCAATTACTTTCCCTCAGGGCAGAAGCAGATCATATAATTAACTTGGCTAAGATGGACTATTGCATGTGTCTTTCTCTTTGGAGTAACAAGGCAGAGAATGTTTATTCCTTTCCTATACACACTGTAGGCTTGCCTACATCCTTGGCCCTGGTCCCAGCTATTACTCATTTCCCTAGAGAGAAGGGGCATGTTATGCCTGAAAGATGATAGCCTGAATAAAGTTGGATCCCCTCACTGGGGATCCTTGCACTGAATCTTGCAGCTGACTGTCCTTTATTAACCCAGCATTTGTCTTGAGAAGTCCTGGTGAGGTCATTAGTCTGGAAGGTCACTAAACAGACTTTGAGGAGAATTGCTTTTCAGGCCAGGAAGGGAGACTGAATTGTACATTGAAAAGCTGAGCAGTGCAAGAAGAGGTTTGTATTAACCCTTACAGTATTGTTTGGTACAGTATTGTAAGACTGAAATTTTTGATGCTGCCTGCACTGATTTTTTTTTCCCCCATCCGGCCTGACTGATGGCAATTCAAGAGGGAAAACATGAATTCTGGCCTTTGCTAAACAGCCACATACGTACTTACTCTGACAACTGCCTCTGTGTGCACAGACATACTCACCTGTTCAGATGATTAAAGGAGGTTGAGGGTCTTCCATGTCCACTAGTGTAGCAAGTAAAGGACATCTTTACGTAATTTGCCTGATACCATCACTCAAGGCTGTCCCTTTGATTTTCAGCTGACATGTAATGGGAAGGTTTAAAGCAAAAAGAAGGACAGTACAGACAACTTGTTTTCTCTGCACAAGCTGAGAGCAGTACAGAGGGAATTTTATTGTCTAAGTGTTAAAGGAAGCTGGAAGAAGTATCAACATGAGGGTCATGGGAAGTGCGGTAAAAACTAAATCTAAATAAAAATTCTGTGTTGGCTATGTAAGAACACAGAACCACACTGATTAATTACAAAAATACACACATGATACTGTTCTTAAAGAAAAAAACTTTCAATTTCTTAGTTCTGAGCTGTACCAGTGATAAAGATGTAAATGGTTTTGGAGCACTCTATCAGTGCTGGAGTAGAATACTGATGTGCGTGGAAGAGGACCGCTCTGGTCCCACTAGCACCATCTCAACCCTGACCTGGAGGGAAACTCTGCTCTGCAGAGATTATGGGGCATTCAGGGGCCTTCTGGGCCTAAACTGAGTTGCTCTTGAGCAGAAAGGGCCAGGGCACCACTGAAGGAGAGTGGTTGTGATACAAGTAAACACCTGCTCAGAAGACACACAGAAATATTAAATTCCCTAAGGAGTTCAGCTTGGCTGTAGAGGGGCCATCTCCACCTTTCCCTGGGAGGGCAAACATCAAGCCAGAATAGCACTTGCTTTAAGTAAAATTAGAAATCCATAATGCAGGTCTAAATGTTGTCAGGACAACAGTGCAAGGCCACTGGTATGTGTGGTGTTATTTCAGCCAGACTTGCACACACAATACACCTGGGACACCCCCTGCCTATACCTACTGTTTGATTATCAGGACCACTTGAAATACTTCACTCAGAAGAAGCAGGTAGCTAAAGCAACCACCTGAAGTGATTAGCCAGTGCCACTGGAGCAAGGTCAAGCCAATCTAATCCAGACTCTTGCCCTTTGGCTAACAGGAGCTTTCTTCTGTTCATTATGGTTTCTTAAACTCTGAAATTTTAAGGACAGTCATGCTCCAATCTATACAACACCACACATGAGTCTGCCTTAGGGGGCAGGCACCTGATTAAGGCTTTCACCTGAAATACTTAAAAGAAAATTCATCCTGTTAAGCAGATTTGAAAACAGCAATACAGCTACTATGTGATTATGTTTCAACTACAGTTCTGGAGTAATTTATTCTGATAGATCCAAGGAAACTGTACTGACCCATACCCTGGACCACAGTAACTGAAAAATAAGCACTGAAAAAAAACCACTTCACTCCCACCTAAAACAGTTGCTAACACACATCAATTTCCTAAATACTCCTTTAGCTTCTACCAGTAAAAAAAAAAGGTTAGTGTGTCACAGACTGGACACCCAACCCTGCTCATTAATGTACAAAGTTTGTATCAGAGTGATGCTGTAGCAGAAATTTTTGCTCACTAATGATTCTGTCCATTAAAAAAAATGCAGTTGGCCAGGTATCAGAGACTTGTCTACATAAAAGTATAAAGAGGGGCTCTTATTTCAAGGTTTGCATTATGTTTAGAATAGTTTTGCCAGTAATAGGTCAGCATTTGTTGAAGTCTTTCAAAGCTCGCCTCAGCTTCACATACAATGCAGGCAGTTTCTATCCATTCCTAGTGTACAAACACAGTTCCTTTCCACAGAGTTCACAGGACTTGTACTGCAGAATAGACATGTGAGACCTACTGAACACTGAAATTTACATCACACAGCTACATGAGTGACCCTATTAATATTTAACATTAAAAAATTAATAGGACTCCTTGAGATCCATCTTCCTTGTTCTGCAGGCACTAAAGCAGTATGACTTACATTATCATTCCTTCTGTGTAGCTCTAAAGCCTGCAGAAGTGAAAAAGACTCTCATCACCTTTTTCCTTATGGTTAAAGGCAGACAGACCAGAAACCAGACCAAGCAGGTGGGGGAGGAAAGAAGTTGAAGTGCTAAACTTTGTCTTGCACTGCACCCTCAGCTTTCTTACAGCATAAAGCTAGATTGCATTAATCCTCTCTGTCATGGAAGAATGTGGTTTTGTTTGTTAGGAAGGAAGCAAAGCTTTGTATTGAAGTGATTCATCCTGTTACAAAGATGGGGGGAGCGAGAGCAAGAAGGGGAGAACTCTATGGTCCTTTTCCAGTTTCTTGTACCATCTGCTGAATTGGAGATACAGAAACAGTAAGGAGCAGGAATTCTACACAGAGAAACACATTAGAAGGCTTGAAATCATAACCCTAGCAGAGCGCACTTGTCTGCTCCTGTGTCCATCTTGAGAAGTTAATCAACATTAGATACAAGCAAAGAATTAAACACTTCCTAACATATATAATTGTGCAACTAGATCTTGAAAGAGGATGTTCTTGTCTAGCTGCAGCTGAGGATTAAGAGACCTTGAACTCTACCTGTCATTCATATCTTAAACATCCATTTCCTTTGCTTTTTCTAAGCTAATAGCTTTTTCTAAGCTATTGGCCTCAGTTACATCCTGCAGGAAAGCTCTTAATTACAAAGTCAAACAAAGCATTTTGTTTTAAGCCATTCTGATGTGGTGATCTAACACTGCTGAACACCCCTGTTGCCCTGCTCTCAAGAATGCATCATTAACTTGCAGCTGACCCCTCACTTGTCTCATCTGTTGTAAAGTCTTCCTCCCACCCCCACATTTCCCCTTTCCATCTAAAAAAGCTCAAGTCTGTCCAGTTATTCAATGTTGTCTGTATTACACTACTGATTACTCTCAAGAGCTCTCCAGTTACCCTGAATTAACTAACCAACTGACTAAACAAAGTCATAGTGAAGATGCATTCTAGGCATCTTTTATAATTTTTTTTTAAATTCTGGATTTCATCCACTTTATAATAAAGCCTGACAGTCAGTTTCCCCTTGCTGACTGCTGCTTGTATTTATCATATGATTCACAGTGGCATCTGAACTTTCAGTCCGCTGCATAGTAAACATTATGCAAAGGCAGTTTGTGGCTTCCAAGTGGCCCATATTATTTACAGGTAGCTGTGGTGCCTTTACAGCTAGCATCATCATTAGCATCCAGACCCTAAATATGTTAATTTACAGCCACACAAAAATGACCAGAGGACATGTTCAAATGGGTGCTTGGCTCACTGCTGCTGTTAACTTCAGTTGTTGCATGTAGCTGGAATAATAAGGGAGTGGACAGGTGTTGCACTGCACTGTGGAAACTGGCATCCTCTTCTGGATTAACCTTCTCTTGGCTCAGCAGCAAGTTCTGCCACCTTCTTATAGATTTTCCTCCTGGTTGTACAGCACAGCAGAAAAGTACAGACTACAGAGGGAGATTGGAAGAACTGACTGCAGTAGTATGGATACGTCTTGCAAGTTACATCACAGTTAAGGATGTACAATTAGGAACCTGTAAGGTCTGAGTTAAATCGCTTGTGGGTGGTGCTTCAAGGATTAACTGCTTTAACTAGGCAGAAGAGCTGATTTGTTTGGGGTTAAGAACCCATTCTCTGCCCCCAAAATAGCTCTACTTATTATGAGGATGTGGCACAAGAATACTGTAACAAAAAAACTAGTAGAGCTCAGCTCCATCATGTTTCCAACAAAGAAAGAAAGGAAAGAATAAACTCAGTTTTAACAAAATTAAATATGTGGTATTTCAGAAAGTTTAGCTCCTTGTCAGTGCTGTGATAAAACAAGACTGTTTCTCACCAGGATACTCCTACTCCCAAGCTCAGTTTATGCATCCCCCAGATCCATGCATCCAAATTACTTTAAGACCATGCTGTTCTGACTTCTGGAAATCCCACTGTTCCCATGGCCTAGGCCTCAAACAGAGAGATCCTGACAATACTCCAAATTTCTGACAAGCATTACACTGCTGAATCAGTAGTACAACACTCCCCCAAAAGAAGCATAGGAAGTAAAGGCCATAAGTGGCAGAAAGGCCCAGCCCAGCCCTTTGGGAAAGATTAGTGTACCTGGTGCTGTTACATACTGCAGCTATCCAAAGAGCCAGAACACAAGCACAGCTCTGGCACTGGGGTGGGGAACTGCTTTCAGGAGGCTCCAGGGTGAGCTGTCAAGAAAGCAGCTGCAATTTTCTTGAGCAGAGCTTCTCACAAACAGGTGTATGCAACTCTGGCACTAACACAATAGGGAGGAAGGAGCAAGAGCCTTGTGAAAAAGAAAAAAATGCTTGTAAAACCTGTTCACATGATTACATCCTTCCTTAACTTTTTACTCTTAAAACTCGTACCTCAGTGACTGAAGTGCCTGCCACAAGCTTTCTGAGTAGCAGCCACTAGAAGTTAATAGAGAGAAGGCTGATGAACAGACCATGTGAAGTTCAGGTTTTCCACCACCCCCCACCTGCCCCATTTCCATTGCTGGAACAATTGAGCTCTCTATGCCTGTTTCCATGTAGCAGTGGTATAGGCATATCCTGATCCACTCAACCACCAAAGGACCTACAGCAACAGTTCACCAGCATTCCATTGTCTACCCCCCCAGAGACAATGAAATACTTTGAAATAGGCAGGACTAAACATACAAGATGTGTTTTTTCTGGATGAGAAGACTTTGTATGGTCAATAAATCAGGCTGAGCAAATTCAGACTACTCTCACAAGAGCAATGATAAACAAAGTGTTCGTAATGACAAGACCAGGAGTTTTTGTACAAGATTCAGGGGCCATCCCATTCCAGCATCACTTCTCCCTCAGCCCTGCAGGCCTTGCAGGGGTTGAAAACTTCTGTGCACACAGGGAAGAAGTACTGTTGACAAGATGCTCCACTTACTTGCTGTCAAGGCAAAGATAGCAAGTCCACTGACCCCACTCATTTAATATTCTTCCTGAAGCAAACTCCCACTAATGTACATATTTTTTTCTTTTTTTTCTTTTTTTTTTAAAAATACTTAAGTGAATTAAGATGGTCACCTCTCCCAGAAACAGGCAGGCGAATCCTCTGGGACCCATGGGATCCAGCTCTGGGACTGGCCCACTGGTAAGCACCTGGGAAAATCAGCACTCTCTTTTGCTCCCACTCCCCTGTCCCATTTGTCAGAATCACTGCAGGTGGATCCAGGTCTCAATTGTGGCCAGCAAGAAGTCCATGGAGCCAGGCACAACAAGGCACAGCTCTCTTCATACCCGGATCTGGTATCCATTGAGGTCTGGCATGGCTTTGGAATCGGCAGGCTTCTTCTCACCAGATGGCCTGTGAGCAGAGAAGGTAATAGCTCTTTAGAAACTGTTTTCAGTCTCAGGTGATGCTGCACATAGAGATGGCAGCACAGGAAAAGGTACACAGAGCTTCAGACTGATCCTGCACTACTGAGGACAGGACTACTCTGCAGCCTCCCGTAATTCTCCCAATGATCTCAACAGAACAGAATGCAAGTTAGGAAGTAGGAGGTCCACTCTGGAACCCCAGGTTATTATCAGGAAAACAATCTTGCTGACAGCAGAATAATTTTTGGAATCTCTTTGAGGCACAGGTCTGTGAGACACCAGAGCTCAGACCCATGCGTAAGGTTAAAAGTCAGCTACCAACATCACTGTCTGTCTGAGCTGCCTCCTGCCAAAACAAGCAAGGAAAAAAACCCAGCTGTCCCCTCAAATCCCTAAGCAATGATAAACTCACAATGGTACTGCTACTGCAGGTCAGAGAAATAACCACTGTTCTAAAGAAACCCAACAGGACATCAGAAGGATCCAAAACCAAACAGCAAGGTGGAGTCTGAGTAAAGCAGATGTTCTAGACAGGTCTCCTGCCCCAGCAGCCCCACTCACCGTCGGTCCCCACGGCTGTTTCGCCGATGGGGGCTGGCCTGACCTCTTTGTGGGGAGGAGACATCTTTCTTTCTGTCCTTGGTGGGAGATGGTGGTCCAGTTCCTTTCCCAATCTGCCAGAACAATAAAATTAAGAGCTGCATGAGCAGAAAACCAATGTGAGTAATAACAAAACCCACAAAAACTAACCATGTTTTATTATATGGGGAAAAAAAAGAAAAAGGTAAGGCAAGTGCATCAAAAATGCAAAAGCCAGAAAAAACAAGTTACAGTGACAGCTATGGCTCCAAGGACTATATAGTACAGTATATAGTCCAACCAAAGCACAACTGCAGCACTGCACAAGCATCCATTAGGGGACCAGCCTGTATAAAATGGGTGGTTTTCAGTAAGAAAGAGGCCCCAGCCTCCAATTCACTTTTCACTCCACACATCTAGTAGTAGAAAGTTTCCTGTCACTTCATTCCCCCAGTACACCAGCAGCCAGGCAAGGCAGTGGATGTAGCAGTGAGTTTCTCCATCCTTCCTGCTTACCTTCAGCCTCATATCACGGGCGTGTCTCTCAAGCTCTTTGCGAAAGTCTTCCCGTGTTAGCTTGTCTAGATCCAGAATGGAGCGCTTCCACTCGATCTGCTCCACACTGTGTGGGTCATGGGACACGCAGTGGCCCAGCTTCACCTTTTTCAGCGTGTGCCAGCAGCGGCGATACGCCTCCTCGAAGTCAAAGATGAGTTCGCTCAGTGTGCGGAAGACGGGCGCTTTGTACATCAGTTCCTCGCGGCGGCTGATGCCCAGTGCCCCATAGCGGCCGCCAAAGTTCACCCCCAGCACGATGTGTCGGAAGTAGTTCCCTGAGAAGTGGGTTTTGAAGCTGATGGGGAAACGGTCCAGTGTGGTCATGTTGTTGGTGAGGTAACTGAAGGCAGCCATTATTCAGGATATAACTGGTGATAACAGTTTCCTGACAAGACACGTCCTACCTGCTCCAGACCCTCCCAGCCTGTTTAGCAGATCGATTTAAGCATCACATAGACAGGATTTGTTCTCCAGGTCAAGAGCCCAGCTCATTGCAGGCTGCCCTACTTTCATCTGGGTTATGGGGAAAACAGACTTGGCCTCTTCAAGGAGACAGTCAAGAAAGGGAAGTGAATTTTGATGCAGTTCTGTGATGCAGAAGTTGCAATGCTAGCACCTTAAGTGTACTGTATTTCATAGCTCCCAAACTGTTAACACTGCAGCATGATTCCTCGGTTTGCTTTAATTTGTTTCACTAGCTACTGTTTCATACACCTTCAGGATAAAAACTCACCAACCTCCACTTTTGAACCATTCACTCACCATCTCTGCCCCTCCAGGTACATGAAGAATCTACAGCCCAAGTATGACAAACTAAATCTGGAAGTTAGCTAGGAAAGATGTGTACTTAAAAGATAACACACTTCTAGAACTAATAAAGCTATTGCCTAAGCTAGTAAATGACATACACCATAATTAGAAGTTGGGGAAGATCTGTAAGTTATTTTAATGCAGAACACATGCAGGCAGTAAGGGAACAATGCTATCCACAAAGGATCTCCTGACCTAACTCTAGCTAGTGTTCTTGCTCCTCTTTAGATGCTCTTTTGTCTTTTACAATCTTATATGGCTGACCAGAGCAGCACCACCCTTCTTGGTGAAGGAGGAGAAACTCCAGAGTTGTTCTGATACTTTAGAGAATTGCTTGGATTTGAATTTCATTGATGGGGTTTTGTGGGAGAACTGGGGAGGAAAAAAAGAACAATGTGGGGCTTGGTGACAGTATTATCACCACTGTCAAAGCATTACAAGCAAGAGAGCAGAGGCAAAAACACAAGGATGGGCAGACATGCACAACTCCAAGAGGAAAGGATACATTCCCAGGATCACAGCTTCCAGGCATTTTATTGGCAGGGCCTCTTTGGTCATTTCTTTGGCCAGGTCCATCAGCCTGCAGAGTGGGACAAGGGAAAGATGAGGACAGTTAGAGGGCTCGTGGTATGCACTGTGGCCAGTTCAGCCCTTTTGCACTATATTTGTAAGGTAAGTTTCCAGGAGAGAGGGTGGCCCACAGAGGATAGGGAACAGAACAAAGTATCTTCTTTAAGAAGATATTAAATCCAAACCAGGTCTCTGCCACATGCCGTTGTTGCTTCCAAGGAATTCACTTCAGTGAGTTGCAGCAAAACTGCTTACTGGCCAACGTGGGTTCTCAGGGAGACCACAGCACCAATGTGTCCGCAAGTAAAACCCGCAAAGGACCTAGAGCTAGCAGTGTTTGCCACACAAGCCTCAAGGACAAACCTTCTTCCCTGGCATTGACCCTAGTCTCTGTTCAGTGAGTACCATGGAGGAGACCTTGGACTGATTACAAAACAAGGCATTTAGACCGACATAAATCTATGGACTAGACCAAGAGTAAGAAGCCAGTCTTGGGAGATTCTCCATATGCTCTTTAAGAGAGTCAATGAACATCAGGTGCTTATTGCCAGGAACTTCTGGGGCACAGCAGTTCCCAAAATCTGCCGTGAGGAGAGTACCCCTTCTCGTTCAAAGTATGAGTCACCAAAAGCTTAGTGAGCCTAGATTCTGCAGAGGCACTCACAGAAGCTATGAAGTTAGACCTGTAAAAATACCTGGCTTTCACAAAGCTTTTGTAGAGCAGGACCTAATTTCAGAATCTCTCAGAAGTTCATATAGTTACATTCCAATTAGAAGCAGGTAGAATATGCACATTTTTGCAATACATTATTTTTGCTCTACTGGATTTACTGATTCATGACAAAAAACCCTACTCTCTTTCTTGAGAAAGACCAGACACAGCTATGCACCAGGCAACAGACAATAAAGTTACCCAAAGCAGGATGCAGCTGCAGTAATGAAAGCCCTGAGTGCCACTAGACCTTGGGCAGGGGATGGAGAAAAAGCAGTGTGTATAGCAGGGCTCCAACAACAAAGAAAGGATTAAATGCTGTGGAGGCTGCCAGCACTTACCCAGTCAGAGGTCTGCTCTTCTTAATCTCAAAGAATTGTGTCCCAGTGTGATTGTACCTGGAAGCAAGAAGTTAAGGGCTTGGCAGCTTGGAAAGTAGAGTTTGAAGAAAACTTGTCTGAAAGACATTCATGGTATTTACTATTCTCACAGCAAAATCATGATTCCACAAATGTAGCAGCAACAGAAGAAAATCTCTACCTCCCTTTTTTGCATTTCTCCCACTGACACGTCCTCCATATTTCCACTGCATTTCCTTATCAATTCTTCTCTTCCTCATACCCACAGATGGGTTTCCACTCCAATTCCCAAAGGTTTATGCTGACAGCACATGCTCTGCTCAGCTTTCCAGTTAGAAAACCGGGGCAGAACAGTTTGATCTCTCTTCCTGCCCTAATCTGCACAGAATACACGGAGCAATGAAACACTCATGGTACCTTATTCTAAAATTGACTGGGATCCAATCCAGAGCACAACCACTGTGGATGGGTGAAAGATGTCAAAAGGTCAGCCTTCATACCTTGAATTAGGGCTGAAGCCAGAGCTAGATCTGTATCTCATCAGTGAGATCAGATTGTGTTTGCATGGCATATACCTGCTCTCCAGCACAACAGGAATGGAGAAATCTCATTCCCAGAACACAGCCACACAGCTCTGCATATAAAGGGGCAGCAAACCACAGATGCAAAAAAGCAGGGTGACTCAGTATTCTTCAGACAGAGAAGGGTGACTGAGTAGGATGACCTGAGAAGGTTTGCCCATCACCTCAACTCACCCACATCTTAACAATGAGGTGATGCAGTTTGCAGTACATCTGACACTTGGCTGTCAGGATCTCAGATATGTGTGTTTTTAATGAAATACCACGTAAAGCCACTGACCTAGAAGAGTGGGTTGTGGGGAAAGGCCTTTGACAACATGCTCATTTGTTACATGCAGCGAACAGAACCAGAAAGTAACTTGGGCAAAAAAAGAAAAGAAATGGAGCAGCAAAACAAAACATTATCCCAAGTCCAGCTTCCTGTTTTCAGGGAACAAGTTTCAGTTCTCCTCCAGCCACAACAGGGGAGCTTTTCTGTTTGTCACAGGGAAAGAAAGTCCTCTTGCTCTTTCTTCCTGGGTTATCACACCAGCGAGTAAGGTAACAGCAAAGGATACTGAAGCTCCCTGATGTAGCGCTGTACAGCTTCCAGGCGCTCAGGGATGGGGGTGGACGGCTGGAACACAGGCACACTTGGTATGGGAATCTGAAATGAGGAGCAGAACATAAATCACTTCTTCCAAACCTCTCCAGCTTCTTGCTGAGCTCAGTGGCACATAGCTATAGGGAGCATGTTCCTCTGAAACCAGACCGTTTTGCCTGCCCAAAGTGACCACACCAGAAACATTCCTCTTTTTCCACAATGGAAATTGGGAAAGGATTCAGAATGAGGCATCACCACAGAGCTGCAAGATAAACTATGTGAAAGGTCCTGCATTTATGCAATGTTACATTGGACAAAATAGATAGAATTAACAAGGCAAGATACAAGACAGGAAAGTGATCATCTGAGGGAGTGTGGCCTCATTTGAGTACTGAAACTGAAAGGCACAAAACAAAAATAAAAGAGGCAAAAATGGACGAGTTTTCCAATATCACCAGAGGGTGGAACAGTCCTGCAAGCAAGGGTAGAAAGGTCCATCACTGCTTCCTGGCATTTCAGATGAGTTGGCACTGACTAGGACATAGGCTTCACAGCATGACTCCCTGCCCTGCAGTGTCTGGTGTTTTGAATTACATGGTCAGGGAATGACTTCTGGGTGTTCACCTTCCAGATTGCTGTCCCATTCTGAGGCCTCAGCCTTATGGGTCCAATCAGATTTTCCTCTACATTTTCACCATTTGCTCTGCAGGGGATAACTGTAGTCTTGTCAGCAGCTGATAAAATGTGTCTAAGTAAAGAGAAAAGACCTGTCCACAGGACAAATAAAAAGAAGACACAAGTTTGGGATGACTGATAGGCTTGGAGAAACAGCCCAATATTTTCTCTCTGAAAGATAGCTAATGCCTTGTATGCACCTTGCTAAGATCAGACTGCATCTTTTCTCAGCTGTTTGGCTTTTAACACTTCAGTTCCTCCTCAGACTTCCCCCAGAGCTGGCCTATCCACAGCTATGAAAGAGTGAGTCAGAGCCAGTTCTTCCTTTGAGCCTTCCACTCTGCTGTGCACAACTGCCTCTCCTGGACATGGTTTCATAGCCAGTGGTATTGCTTAGTGCACCCTTCACAGGTATTTCTGTGGCCACTCATTTCCATATATCTCCTCCTTCTCTCCTGTGTTGGTACAAGTGACTGGTGAAGCAGGTCAGGCACCTGGAGCAGCTGAAAGCTGAGCCAGCAAGCATGGGTAGTTTTCAGCCAGATCAGTTCCCTGTCCTGGTTTGCCACACGGTTGCACTCTGCTTGTGCCCCCCACGGTACAAGGACCAGAGATGGCTTAACCTTGAGCTGCTGCCTCTCGCATCACGCAGAGGCACCGGCTGCCTCACTCCCAGGGGGCAGCACAGGCACGGTGGGAGCAGATGTGAAACTGGGTTTGTTCAGCTGCAGCAGGAGCAGGGAAGGCTGCAGAGAGTGGCACAGGAATGGAGCCATCTCTGGTAGTGCTTCAGCTGAGTCAGTTTGGATGCTGTGAGCTGACACACTGAGTCACAGGAAATAATTTCCAGGCAGAACCAACGAGGTAACAATCAGGGCAGGCTGACTATTCAATTTTGGTTTTTTTTCTTCAGCATGGAGACTTTAATGCTTTTCAGTGGAGACAGACAGATTAAGTGCATGCTGACAGCAGAGACTAATGATTCTGGGTAGTTCCTCCTCCCTTTACTAGTACAGACCTCCAGATCTCCTTTTCCTCAAAGGACTGTGCAACACTGAGACAGCATAATGGCAATCAGTTCAGCAGGGGACTAGTTAATGTGGAAGAGCCTCCTGCACCTCAAGTAATTAAACTGATGAAAGTACACTGTGCTCTCTCTCAGATCTGGGCCTGCAGCCCAGACTGGGCTACAGTTTCTTTTTGCATCAGGCCTATAGCATTTTAATAGGACAACAGAAGAAGAAGAAGAGGAATAAGGTCTCCATCCCTCAATTCCACACTGACAGGACAAGAGATCCTTATACTTTTTTCTTTCCCAGCATCATCCAGGGCATATCTCCTAAGAGCTATAAATATTAGTTAGTTTTCACAGTCCTTCAGAAAGCAGAGAAGAATTTATTTATAACAGAAAAGATAGGCAATGAGATCTATTTTGACTTCCCTTTAGCTATTATGAAAGCTGAAGAGAGCTCAGATTTCCCAAAGTATGCTCTGCCAGGCTTAGCAGACCAAATGAACACACCCTTGATCCCTCAACACTTCTGTGGAGTAGCTGCATCACCCCACTTCTAGATTAATGCACACTGGCAGGCTGTCTATATGCATGGGATTGGGACTCTGCTTTCAGAAAGGGGATCCTGAGAACAACCAAGATTTTCACGTACAAGTGGGCCATGCTGTATGTGAGGAAAGGCAGATGGGAGCGAGGCACAGGCAAAGCTCCACCTTTATTGGTATCACAGAGGTGCTCTTCTGGCCAGCCTAGTTTAGCAACAGTTTCTTTTATGGTACTTACGTGTATCCAAGCTCCTCCCTACTCTTCCTTCTGCAAATAACACAGGAGTGGCATCAGGCTTGGTTGAGAGCCTGACTGAAAAAGCAGATTATTTTTTCTGGCTCTCTTGTTCTGAATCCATTAGATGCAACTCTTCCTGTCTTTGCCCTCATAACCATCTCATTTAAAATCCATTTCTTTATGAGCCAAGCACACATCATTTTGTACTTCCAGCTTGGACCCATTTGATGGTTCCAGCAGCTTGAAGCAAGGCAATACCCCGCCCTGTTGCTGGAAAGAACACAACCTACAGGAGAGTGGCACTCACCCCAAGTCTACTGGAAGGAAATAGAGACTAGAGAAGCTCTCTGAGCTCTCAGACTACAGTGAGAGACACAACCCCATAAGCTGATCTGTAAACATGTGTCTAATCACAGCCTCCTCCAGTCATCATTTTACAGTATTATAGTTTATTGACAGCTTTTTAGAGAGTTATTTCTCCCAACACCCAATGCTGGCTACGATCCATGGCCAAAATTTTGGAGTAGGTAAGTCACTGTCGCATTCCCAACACCTAAAAAGGACTATTCACCCCCCAGCACATGGAGAGCTTGGCTTTTCAAAGGAGCTAGCCTTGCAGAGTACACTTACTGCCCTGATTCTCATCTGTTGCACCTGCCTTTCAGAGAAGCTTGATGGCACGGAGACAAGTAGCGATAAGCAGCCCTCAAAGAAAAAAAATACATCCCTACAGGGGAGAAGGAGCTAAGAAAACAGAGCTCATCCATCCTTGTGGTTTCCTGAAATCCAGCTATATGCTTAGTGAGCTTGGGAATGGCATCTCAGATGGCAGAGTGCTGAATACAGTTTACAGATCTATTTCCCAGGGGTGCTAGCAGATGCAAAA
This sequence comes from Onychostruthus taczanowskii, assembly GCF_017590055.1. Classification (NCBI taxonomy): domain Eukaryota; kingdom Metazoa; phylum Chordata; class Aves; order Passeriformes; family Passeridae; genus Onychostruthus; species Onychostruthus taczanowskii. The sequence continues at coordinate 18,959,462 of NW_024496525.1, read as the reverse complement.
AACCTGTCAACAACTCAAAACCCAACAACCCTCAAAACAAAACAGCCCACTTTTGCCTCTTACCACAAGACCTCAGACCACTGGTGTCCCCTAACTGTAACCCTCTTGAATGAGGACTCTGAAGTGAGAACAGTGGAACTTCTTCACATAAGACCAAAACGAGGGACTGAACACTGTATTTCCCCACCTGTCATTCACTGGAGTCTTGTTTGTCAGCTCCTTTCTTCCATTTCCCTCACCTCTGTTGACCAAATCAATAGTTATGGTTAGGAAATTAGGTAGTGTGTGTTCTGACTGATCTGAAACATGTTTTCAGCCTTCACCTAAGCTCAGGACAAAGTCATAGAAAAGGAAGGAAAACTGAAAAGGAAGGAAAAGTCTAATGGAGTTAGAATAGGGACTGTAATCAGGACTCAGGATTTGTTCCACTGTCACTGATGCCTCTGACTCTTTACTGCACAAAGGATGTTGCATCACATGCTTCTCCAGAATTCCTCATGGAAAGCAATATGGATTGTCTGTATAGTATATAACAGCATGTTCTTCCATACTTCAAATTACCTTCCCAAGGAGGTAAGTCCTTGCTAAAAAAGCCTGAGATGAAAAAGTGTAATCTTTTTGTATCTGAATTTCCCCTATTAGAGTGATGGGAATACTCTTATAACCTGCCAGTGGAGTGACACACCAAATGTTTGCAGTGTCTTTTGTTCACAGTATGCCAATAAAAGGGAGAGATTTTTCTCCAGCTGAGATGCAATACAGAAAACAACAATCACAAGAATTCACATTGAAATGTTTCAGTATGGTACAAGGCTCAGTGAAATGGTCAGTTGTTCCTCTTTTCATAGAGTTCTCTGCAGCAAGGCCAGGAATGTGCTTGGAAATCACACCTGACCCTACATCAGCAGTAAGCTTTGCAAGCGTTTGCTAACTCCTCTTAAAACGCTTGGCATCAAAAGTCTTTTCTGACAGACACAGTTCTGTTCCAGAATGCCTTTTGGTGTGGGAGACTGTACTCAAATCAAATTTCTTCAGGTTCAAAGTCTCACCTCCGCCTGTCTCAATCCCCCACCTCAAGTATTTGGGCTCTTCTAAATTTAACTCTCCTCATCTTTTCATCATTTATCCAGTCTTTCTCTTTAGCCACTGCCCATTCCTCCCTTCGCCTTCCAGGCCGCTCACACACTAGCTACCTGAAGTCCGTTTTCCAGCAAGGCCGCAGAAGAAGAGGGTGCTGCTGGCGCACCAGAGAGGGCAGAGCCCCGCAGACACCCTCTCGCACTCCGAGTTAAAGTGCGGCTGTGCTTCTAGCAAGAGCAGTCCCGGGGCCCGTTTTTCCCAGGGATCGCTCCCGAGCCGGGGAGACCGGCCTCCTAAGGGGACAGGCGGGCGCCTCCTCCCAGCGGGATGCCGCCGTTTCCCCCTTCCCTCCGTCCGCGCTGTGGGGGACGGTCCGCTCCGGGCGCTTCCGCAGGGACCCCGCGCCGAACCAGCCCGGGGGTGAGATCGGGGGGTCTCACCTTGGGCAGGTCGGCGGCGCCCCGGATCCTCTGCGCCACCCGGTCCCCCTCGGGGTGGATCCTGCCCACATGCCGCCACATCCGCTCCCAGGTGGGCTCATCCACGGGCAGCCCGCCGCGGTTGACGAAGAAGGGGACGCCGCCGTCGCGAAGATCCTCCTCGCCCTCCTCCTCCTGCTGCTCCTCGTCCCGCGGTGCCGCCGCCTCGCCGGACGGGGGCTGCCTGGCCGCCGCGGCCCCGTCGCCCCCCGGCATCGGCATCGCCGCGCCCGCACTCAGCGCCTGCCGCCCGCCGCCGGGCCGCCGGGGGCCGCGCCCCGCATGGCCGGCTCCGGGCACGGGGCGTCACCGCCCCCGCCTCGCCCCCAGAGATATCAGAGCGGAGGGTTCGCCGCGAGAAGGGAAGAAAAAGCCGGGCGGGGCGGTGCCGGGTGCCGCATCAGGCCGCCGCCGCGGCGGGGGAGGCGCCGGCGGCCCGAGCGCCCGCGGCAGCGGGCGGGGCTGGGCCGGGCGGGGTCGGACACCGCTCCCCTCCGCCCTGCTCCGCCCTCGGCCGGGTCTCAGCGTGCGCCCGCCGCCGTAGCGGAGCAGGGTTGCTGCGGGCGGGGCGCGGGCGGGCGAGCGGCGGTGTCGCTGCCCGCGGACGATAAGGCAGATAAGGGCGATAAGGGAGGCGGCTGCGGCCGGGCGATAAGGAGGCGGGGCGGAGGGCGGGAGCGGGCCCTGGGGCGGTGCCGGACCGGGCCGGGCCGTGAAGCGGCTGCCGAAGGGTCGCCGCGAGGGGCAGCGGCGGCCCCGCCCTGCCCGCCGGGGGTCTGCGCTCGGGCTGCGGGGGCCTGAGGGACGGGCGGGGCCGGGCCGGGCTGGGCGGGCTCAGGGGCGGCCCCGCAGACGGTAAAACACTGCTGGGAGCCCGGGGCAGGTATCTGTGTTGACATAGCTTAGAGGAACGGAAGAGCTGGGATGAGCTTTCCAGGTAGGAAGCAGTGGTGGGTGGAGGGCGTATTCGATGCTCCTGTAGCACAAAGCAATGGTGAAGGATGGGCTCTTGTGGAACCGCGCCGCTCATCTAGCGGTGTGCTACATATAGCCCGTCCCCCTCAAGGGAGGGGCCACCAGGGCTCTTCTGCCTGGGAAGAGGCAAAATACGCCCCACCGAAGGTCTGGAGGTGCGCTACAAGTGGAAGATCGAGTGTTTTGCTCTGCTTCATCATCTGGTTTTGTTTCAGCTCTCTTGTAGTGCTGAGAAGTGTGAACTCTCATGGGAGGTTCTCCTCGTGCTGCAGGAGACTTGTGAGCCTATTCTCCAGTGTGTACCTGCTGCATTGGTTGTGTCCTCATCTGTAAGAGCCAGGCTATGTCCCTAACACTGGCTGTGCTTTCTCACCACCCTGTGGTATTAATCCATGTTGAAAGCTCTAACATAAAAGCATTCTGTAACTTAAGCACCAAGTGCAAGAAATGTATACAAATTACCGGGACAGCTGCTGAGGAACCCTCTGAAGGGCATCTCAAAATACTCGCATTTAGCACTCCAAACAAAAGGCTGTGGTTCAGCATCAGTGTGGGGAAATACATGCTGGTTGCCATGGAATTTGATGATCCCTGAGAACAGGCTATAGCATTTACAGAGCTGGGTAGAGGATTTCAGAGAGAAATTCCACTTCTTCTGTAGTGCTCTGTAGGCTGTTACTCACATGAGATCATTTCTGAAGGCAAAATACTTGAACACAGTTCTTTGTTGAACTCAACATTGCCCAAAATGCTGAAAGGTTGATTTTTTTTTTTTTTAGGAAAATTAGGCTAAATGTGTATCCCTGCTTCTGCCTTCCAAACAAATCACTAGCATCACTTCATAGAGCCTACATTAACTTCTGTAATACTTAAACATATCAGTCAGTGAATAAGGATTTCTTTTGAATGGGGACCTTAAGCACTCCAGATTTATCACCTCTGTAAGGTTTTTATTGTTTTAATTGCCTTTGCCTCTTATTTGTGAGCAATTGATGGTTGGTTGAAATTGACCTCTTCTATCTAAAGAAGCAGCAAAGCCTGTGACAGGAATCATTCTACAGCCCCTGAATGGACACATTTTGCAAGAACAGTTCAAAACTTCTCATGTCCTCAGTCCCTTCTGCCCCAGTGGTCCTCAGTCCTTCTAGAGACACGGGACTGGGAGTGTGCCAGACATGCACAGGCCTGTTGGGGGACATCATCTGCATTTTGCTTGAGGGGCAGGTATATTTTCAGTAACAGCACTGTGGAAAGGACAGGGAGCAAGGAGTTTAAATGCTTCTTTTAGAGCTGTGTTGCCTCCCCAGGCTGAAATTAGGCACAGCTGTCCATAGAGGCAAGGATGCTTGTTTTGATTCCGAGCTCCAGCACTAATTCAGGGCTGGTAGTTCATATTGCCTTCTGTACCTCAGCTTTTCTACCTGTTGGAGGGAAATGCTAATAACCCTGACTTGCAGCCAGAGATTTTGTAAAGATTAGTTGGCATTTTTGGCACATTAACAATTATTCTTTCTTAAAAGTAGAAATAGTTGTAGTAGAAGTGAAATACAATTCTTGTATGTTTCATGTCTTCAAATAGATTCTCAAATCTCATCTGGAGGAAATGTAGCTGATAAGTATCAGCAGACCTCAAAATAAGCTTATCAAGGAATTTTTGTTTCAGTTTGTATTGGATAATTATTAGGCAGCATCCCTCCCTTCTGACCATCACTCAAATAATTGGTCTGTAGCAGGGGATCTGTGTTTTAAGGTAGCACCATGGCACTAAGCTTTGCGCAGTGAAAAAGGATAGAGCAGAGCCATGCCAAGTGAGGCAGTCCCTGCAGTGGGAACTGGACACAACTGAGGTGACAGCAGAGGATGGAGACTTAATTTCCCCTTCTTGTGCTTCCATGCATGGGGTGCTGCTGCCTGCAGTGCAGGATGTGTAATGTGCATTAAACAGTGCCTTTCATTTCTGGCAGCACACTGGCTAGGATGATTAGAGACCAGAAGGCATGCAATTTCTGTTTAATAACAGCATAAATTGTTCATTTACCTGTGCTCTGTAGAGGAAGACTGTGCAAATGCGCTGTGTGTATCACATCTCAGAATGGTTTAAATGGATGAAACTTTGTTAAGACAGAGTTAAGTTTTGCTGTTAGTGAAAAAGTAAATAATATTGATAAAGGATTGAAATACAGGCATAAATTATTGGAATATGTGTTATTTTTTAAGATATAAAATATTTGATAAAAGTATGCAAGTGGTATACAGACCACTTGAGAAATAAATTCTTTCCTCTATTCTTCTCTGAGATGGGAGGTTTGTCTCTGTTAGAGAGGATCTGAAATTAGTTTCTGTGAACATGGAATACATGGATAGTGAATGATAGTGTTCCCTTTGTTTTATAATGTCTTCTAGATTTTTATAAATATTTAATTCTTTTTACTCCTGACAATCATTTGTTCTTACGGTGTCATTTTGGTTTTGGGTTTTGGGTTTTTTTTTTTTTTTTTTGGTCTTCCAAATACAGTGCAGTGTCTTTGTGATCTTGCATAAGACCAAATAAAACACTTAGCAGCGATTTCTTCTTCTGAATGGCAATTTTAGTCCACTGTTTATTTACATTTTCGTAGTGTGAACTGGAACATCGCAATGATCTTAAGGGTTTTTCCAAACTACATGATTCTATGTAACACTGAATGTTGCTTAGAGTTGGGGTTGAGCTGTTTTTATCCAACTTGGCCTAACTTTTTGTGATCTACGGTTCTCTGTGGCAGTAACTTCCTTCTTCTGTAACTGTTTTGGACTGGTTCCCTTTTCTGTATTCCTGAAAGAGGTCTGTGAAAAACCTCATGTGACAAATCAGCATATTTCTGAATTTATTTCCCAGAGTACTTTCAGGTGATTTCCTTGCCCTTCCATGCCCTTCCTTCCCCTTCCTTGTTTTTTTTTTTTAAACTTTTCAGTTGAAGTTAGAGGGTTGAAACTCATTGTCTAAATGGTGTTTATTGGTGTGTTTTCTTTCCCTGTGTTCAGTTTTCTCCAACTCACAGTACTCCCTTTAGCCTTTTCATACAAATGTCTTTACATGCAGTGAAATTCTGTGCTGTGTAGAAACCCCTGCTGAGATCACTGCGCTGCTGAGCCGTTTGCATGTGCTGCAGTAGACCTCTGCCCTGAGCAGGAATTCTACCTTTGCCCCTAAATTTGTTCTTGACTTGGCTCTAATCAGGACTACCTATGCAGATAACAGCAAAGCTTTTGTTATTTGAATACAGCACATGTAATATTTAGTCTGTCTGGGAGATCAACTGGTATAGCAGTGCCAGAATAGCCCTGTTTTGTTGGCAACTAAGAATTACTTCCACAGAGACTGATACAGTGACTCTACACATCCAATCAAGCTTTAAAATGTCAGCAAATATTTATGAGGCTTCTGTATTTGTCATAGAATCATAGAATGGTTTGAGTTGGAAGGGACCTTAAAGATCATTTAATTCAACTCCCCTGCCATGGACAGGGAACCTTCCACTAGATCAGGTTGTTCAGAGACCCATCCAGCCTGGTCTTGAACATGCATGGGGCATCCACGACTTCTGTTTCAGTGCCTCACCACTCTCACAGTAAAGAATTCTTTCCTAATATTGGATCTAACACATCCCCTATCAGTTTGAAACCATTCCCCTTATCCTGTCACTACCTGCACTTGTAAAAAGGTCTTCTCCAGATCTTGTAGCCAGCCCAGCTTTGAGTACTGAAAGTGGGTCTACAGGAAAGACCACAGACTGATATGATTTCACATCAAACTTCACTGAAAGGAATATGGCTATAAATATAACAAGTATAAAACACTGTACTTAGCTAGGAAGGAAAGGGCTTTTTTTCTGAAGGGACTGTGGAACACAAATTGCAAAAAATTGTACCGGTTTTAAAGTTCATTAACTTCTCCAGTGAGCTTTTGAATAAAGGTAGAAATTCCTAATTTCCTTTCTGTCTATCTGATATTGTTTTCTAGAGATGGAGAGGAAATGGGCTCCTATCCCATAACATATTTTTCCTGTTCTGCACTGGTAGAGAACAGACACTTCTGAAAGATTTAACTGGAAACAGAATAATGAACAGACAGGGTATTTTTTTTTTTTTTGAAAGAACTGCTTTCAAATCCCAAAAATGCTTTGTGTGAAATAGGAATCTAAATGTAATGTTCCTCATCTCCAAACTAGTGTGCTGAGCTTGGTCTAGCATGTGAGCCTTTCTTATAGGGGTTACAGTGAGCATTCAGTTGTACCTGCAAAAGACACCACTTTGTGCTAGCCAGGTCAGGGACTTATGTGGAGCCATAGGTTTAATTTCCTGTGCCAAGTCTCGTGCTTGCAATTTGAACTTCTGTCTGTCTAATCATTAACGCTGCAGATTGTCACTACATTCTGGAATCGGTGCCAACATTTTTTATCATTTTCCAAGTCAAATTGATCCTGATCAGTTTTCTCTTCACAGCTTGGTCCTTAGTGTCTCCAGTTCTAACTTTATCATTTAGTAGTAATAGATTTTTAAAAAAATTTTTTCCCCTGATGCCTAAGATAAAACTATTGCAGGAAAGCAACTTTCAAGTGCTGCATGGGTAGAGTTCTGCATGCATTCCCTCCTCTCTGGAACTCAGTTCTGTCTGCACTTCCCTAGTTTTCTTGTTTGTATGCCTGCAGCATCTCTCCAAAACATGGAAGGGCAACTCTTCTTACTCTTCAAATGGAGAAAAGAGGTAAAGAACCAGGAAGTGCTTTTATTGTTGGTGAAAAGACACCTGAGCAGGCTGTGTGATCTCTGATCCCATGAGCCAGGCAACCACCTCCATGCAATGATACCTTCATGTACCAGTACTGACTGGTTCATACAGGTTCAGCAGTGCTTGGGAATCTGCAGCTCAGAGCACTCTGCATTGTTCTGTACTGTGAACTGTAAACATGTCCTCAATGGCTTGTCCACGATCCTGCAGGAAGACAGTGGCAGACAAGGGATATAATGTGAGTTTTCTCCTAAGCAGCAAGCCAACCTTCTTTATTTTGGTTTCTAGGCTACATAAATTGTAAGTGAATGAAAATTCTGTGCATGTGGAAAGACTTCAAAATTTTTTTGAAAGTAGGTTAATTCCTGTAGCATGGTATGTTTGGGGGACTCAAGAGGACTGATTACAAAAGGATTAGCTATGCTAAAGAAATAGTTTATTTTCACTGTTTGAAAAGATTTATTGATGTTGGAGTAGAAATGCATAGATCAGTAGAACTATACTGATCTGCTCTGTTACGTCATAGACTGAAATGAATATAGGAATTTTTTAATATTCTAATACATTGAGGAATGTATTAGAAGAGTATGAATAAAGAGTTTCATGAAAAAAAGGGTCTATCACTATTAACAAATAGCACATTGTTTTCATCAGTGTTAATGTCCTGGTTCTCGATTTCCCCTCCTTCCATTTCCCTGTTACTGTTTCATAGTCTTCTCATATGTTCCCTGGTTTGCTGAAACCTGCTAATTTAGTAATTACACTTTGACATTCAGTTTTGCATTACATTTTTTTAGGCATCATATGAAATGTGCTAGATGCCACACAGTGATGTCTGTTTATACAGGGGAGAGAATTTATCATTGCAGGTTTTGCAGTTATGGCTGGGGTTTCATGAAAGTTAAGGTATAGTATGAAGAGCTGAATTAATTTTTTTGAACTGGCTGTAAACTAAGAAGATACCTTTTCCAAGGGAATATCTTATAAGGTATGTGGAGAGAGACAGGAGGTAGTTGGCTTCATTGGGATGGGGTGCCCAACTTAAATGCATCTATGCAATTGCATGCAGTGTGGGGAATAAACAAGAGGAATTAGAGATGTGTAGGTGCTATGATCTTATTGGCATCACAGAGATGTGGTATATACCTATATACAGTGAGTTTGTCCCTCTGGTCTGCTCTGGTGAGATGGTGAGACAGCCCATGGAGTGCTGCATCCAGCTCTGGAGCCCCAACATGAGAAGGGACATGAATTCGATCAGAGGGCTGTAGCACCTCGTCTATGAAAGCAGGCAGAGAGAGCTGGGGCTGTTCAGCCTGGGAAAGGGAAGGCTCTGGGGAGAACTAGCAGCCTTCTGGTACCTAAAGACTATAAGAAATCTTGAAGAGGGACTTCTGACATGGGCATGTAGTTACAGGACAAGGAGGAATGGCTTCAAACTGAAAGAAGAAGGTAGGTTTAGATACTAGGAAGAAAGTCTTTATTATGAAAGTGGTGAGGCACTGGAGCAGAGAAGTTGTGGCTGCCCTGTTCACAAGAGTTTTCAAGGAAGGCCAGGTTGGAAGGAGCTCTGAGCAGCCTGTTCTCATGGAAGGTGTCCCTGCCCATGGCAGGAGGCTGGAACTGGATGATCTCTACTGTCCCTTCCAGCTCAAAACGTTTTAAAATTCTATGATTAGGAATATACTGCAGGGATCAAGGCTCACACTTTGGGAATATAGTGGACTTTACAGAGGCTTAAGATTCTTTCCACCTAAGTTGTTCACTTTGTTGCTGTTTGAATTGGAAATAAATTGAACAGTTAATAAGTCTGTGCCTGTAACTATGGAGTTGATCTTTTCACTTTCTCCAGCTGAAAGTGGTGCTGAATCTGTCTCAGCTTCAAAACATCTTGACCTATGTGTATTTGAAAGCTACTGCAGGCTTACAAAGAGACTGTGTTTGGGAAAACTTTGTGCACTATGGCACATGTTCTGTTTTTCTCCGTAGTGATTCTTTAGCTTTTTTTAAAAAATGTTTTATTTCCCTCAGAGTAAATTACCGAGGTGGTGGGCATGAGACAGAAATGGGTTGAGTGACATCTAGTGGTTAGGAATTAAAATGTGTAGGATCAAGTAATTTTCCTGCAGGACAAGAAAAAGTAAAGCAATTCCTAAAAATGGACTGGGATTAACTTAGAATCTAGAAAACCTGAAATTTAGAGAACATTTCCAATAAATGCAACTTCTTCTGTCAGCCTCTGTAACCAGTAACTTTCCTGAATGATGTCTGATGCCAAGGGATGACTTTGATGTCTGGTGCCAGGGCCGGGCTACTTTCAACCCATTCTAGTGTCTTCTCATGTTTCTTTCCCATTTCATTGCTTGTTTGGTTTTAGGAATATTTTTACGTGACTCTCCTTTTCCACAACCAGAATGACTTTAGGATCATACAGCTTTCTGATTATTAAATTTTTTTTGGGCATTGGAGAGAGGTGATCTCATTAATACTGCAGTTGTGAGAAGAAGTTGTGAGAAGCTGATCTTGGTAAAGATCTGCTGTTTTTTACTGCTGAGAACCCAATTATCTTATTTGTTACTCCGAGTTTTAGAAGAGTTGACACTGACCACTGTTCACTTCCACTGGGAAGGATTCTAGTCCAGTTCTCTGCTATCTCAGACAACCTTGTCAAATCGATTCTGTCTAAGGGTACAGAGTGAATTATACCTTTATGATGGCCGGTGGAGGAAATGGATGGCTTTAATAGTTTATTTCCTCTTGTAATTTCCAATAATTTTTCTAGGCAACTGGACCAGTGTAACTCATCTTGCTATCAAATAAATACTTATGAACAAATTCCAGCTGGCCAGTTGCCATTGAAATGGGAGCTAGATAAAATCTCTGTTACTGTAGGGCAGTGCTTGTCTTGTGTTACACAACACTATGCTTTCCAGTTATATTTGGAATGCTGAGAAATGAGCTAGTGTATGGTCATATTTTTTAGATTTCAGTAATGAAAATGTTGTGCCTTCCTACTTGCCTTGCAGGCTTCAGAGAAAATGGAAACAGATTTTTCCTCAAACTTGAGAAAGGAGTGGGCTCCACTAAAATTATATCCATCTTCCTAAGGGCTTCCTGGGAAGTCACATGCATATTCAAAAATCCACCCACCCATCCACTGTAGTATGAAGCTGGATAAGTTGTTTAGTCAAGTTTAGACTAGTAACCACTGCATATGTTATAGAAAATTCTGGGAAAAGAGGTGGCATTTAATATGTAGGAGGAGCAGTAGCTACTGCCAATCCGTCTGGTGTCATGACTCTCTGACTGGGCCTTGCATACATCTGGCCAGCTCAATTTCGTCTGGCCAGCTCAATTTCCTCTCAGTACTTCAGGGGTGTAGAAATGGAGAGAGGAAGATAAGGGGACATGTGGCACATGTGCTGTGTCTGTTAGTAACATATCCATCACAGCTGTGGGATCTGAAAGGAAAAGGAAGCAGGTGAAATCTGTTGTGCTCAGAGGAAGCCAGCATGTGTTTGAGTGCTAGCAAATGACAGATTTTTTTTCTTTAAAAGTCTCTGCTCTCGTACTGTGAGAGTGGGACAGGCATGCCATTATTAGATACCACATTTATGAAGCTGTAAATTGAGCTTACTTGTTTGGTTGCAAGTTTTGGGAAGAAATTCATACTGTAACAGGGACAAAGCGTGGTGACATCCTGAGTTCCTCTGGAGCAGGGGGTATTATGGACAGGAGCTGCATGTAAGGAAAAACAGCAAGGGAATTTTTGCAAAACTTCAGCAGTTACTGATACCAGGATATAACAGAAACAATTCTGAATTTAGCTTCAATACTCTTTGGGGAAGAAGCAGTTCTTCAATGTGTATGCCTATTGCATTATAACTTCTGCACAGGTTTCTAAAGTACATGTGGTCTGACAGAGATTTCAGGGGAAGCCACCCCAGCTGCCTCTCCTGCAGTGAGTCTGGGCTGCTAGGCCTAAAGTGGCAATGACTTTCTCCAGTCATGGCTTCATGCATAAAAGTGTAAGAAATACCTTATTTTGTCAAACCTAAGACCCACCTAGAGAGGCATCTTTGCCTTGGACAGTAACAGCAGGCAATACTAAGTGGAGCTAGGACATGATCCTGGCCATTAATTTGTGCATTCCCCTCATTCTCCCTCAGCATCCATGGTCACTGGATTAAAATTTCTGGGAGGTACACCTGTGGCCATTCCCTTACCTGTTTTGGAATGGCTGTCCAAAAAAAATTTCTCTTTTTGTAGCCTGATTTTTTGGTCTAGCCTGCTGATATTGTTGGTCTCCTAGTCCCACATCACCAAAATTTCACTATAGTTGTGTTTGCAAAATGAATTTTTTTTGTTTGTTTGAAACCTATCTTGCATGCAGTTTGAGTGAGGGCCCATACTTGTAGTATTAGAAGGTTTGGTAACTAACAATCTGCTCTCCCTTTCTCAACTGCCTTCCTGATTTTGCAGTTCTCAGTTGTATCCCCCTCAGCCTGCATGTCTTCAAATTAAGGAAAGAAATCTCTCCTCATAATGCAGCTGCTCCATCCCCTGAATTCCTGCTGTACAATTTATGTGCTTGATGAAACACGAGTGCTTAAATGTGGATACAATTCAGTCTCTCGGTAGCTGCATTTCCCAGCTGTCTGTCACAAGGCAAAGCTGGCTGCCCAGTTAAAACAGCCAGAGTGATCACAGCATAACTCTTTTTTGAGCACCTTCTAGCTGACCTTTTTTAAAGCTGTAGCAAGCAAATTCCAAGAACACTTGTGGGATGAATGGCAGCAGCTTTCTCTGTTTGTAGAGAAACAAATTCGCAGCCATCCCTATGGATGTTCAGCTTTTTCTTGGCCTGAAACCAGCTGTTACAAAGGGCCAGATCCTCACCAGTTGCTTGTGGAGTTTCTGGTCATTTGGGTTATGGTGCTGTCAGACACCCATTTGTACTTTTTGTGGTGATTCCTTCTGGTCTCAGTGCTGAAAAAGTAAAGTAACTTCTACTTCTTGCTGGTCAGTACCCTTGTGATGGGATACCCATGGTGGGAATGTGGTCAGCTACAGGGCAGACACATGTAGCAGCCAGACTTGGAGGCACTTGCACTGATTTTGTCCAAGACATTGATGCCCTCTATCCTGAGAAGTGGACCTTTGGAGGAAGTTAGATGCTGCCTGCAGCACCATTAGTTCACTGGTCCCTGGAAAGGGTGGAAGTTACCTTCCAGTGGTGTGGTTATGATGAAACTAGTTATTGCATGTTATCATTCTTGACTTCTGGCAGTTTATTGTATATTAAGATGTCTTGGTTTATTGAAAATAACCAAAATATTTTTAATCAATCAGTTTTAATAAATTGATGAGTTATTTCTTTCATTGATGACTGAGTTGCTCTTCTTGGGAACCCAAGCTGAGGAAAGATCTCTTTCTCAGTTTTAGGTCCTGATTTTAGATAACTGATTTGACTAAATACCTAAGGGAAGGCCAAAATGTTACATTTTATTATATTAGTGGGAATCAAAGGGTGCAAAAGAAAAGCTAGCTAAGACTAACACTTGATATAACTATGACTAGTCTGGTAGGCAGAAGACTGCAAATAGAAATTTTCTGTATTTTTTCTCTTTTAGAAGCATAAAGTTTTAAAGAATGGAATGAGAGCAAGTATTGCTTTTAGGTATTAATACAAATCACTGAATGTGTCCACCTGCTCTCATCTTATTGCTGATTTTGCCACATTCATGTGTGAACAGTGTGAACTACAATGTCTTGCATTGCAGTGACCCTAATTGTGTAAGGCATGAGACACATCTCTGTGAGGTTCTATAAACACAGTGCTGTGAAAGCTGCAGCACATTTTCTAGATGCATTCTGAATTGGAGTGTCTTCCTGTTTCTTAACATAAATAATACACCCCAGAGTCAATCTCTCATGTCTCTGGCTGCTACATTTTCCCTGCCAAGAATGTAACCTTGTTCAGCCTTTGCACCAAATGGTGTCCTGGAAGCTTTGTAGGTCAAACTAAGAAATGAATACATACCAGAATAAACTCTCACAGAAAACTAGTGAAGAATAAACACATACACAATTGGTTTACCCCTGATCTCATGTCTTTTGTTCTCAAAACACCTTCTATATCTCAGAATATAAAACTGTCACTATCAACTGTAGACTCAGCATAGCCATTATAATGAATGATAATTTCCCTTCTCACAAACTCTCACTATTTCATATTAGCAATTATCTCTCTCTTTTCCTGAACAGAGATAGACCAGCTGTTTTTTCTCTTGCATGCTTTACCAATGCCTATCAAAGTCAATGCAGAGTTCTTGTAAGCAGCTCAGAGGATTTTTGATCTTCCAGTGTTGGGTTTTGGGTTTTTTTTTTTTTTTCAGTTCTTATGTTTCATCTCATAAGAGCTACTATGTTGGTGTACAAACTCATCTTAGAATAATTTGCAGCTACAGCAATGCTAATGCTGTAAGGAATGAAAGTGACTCAATTGCTTCTGTGATGAAGGGCAATTGCTCCCTCTGCTGTGTAATTCTCCTGCCAGAAGCTCTGCACTTGCAATAGTCATTCAACTTTGCTTTTCCTGTGACACAGTTATGTTGCTGGCTGTTGGTACCTTGTGCATAGTAGAAATTTTGAGAAGCCCTTAATCCTTAGACTTTCAATACCATAACACAATTTTTTAGTAAAAGTTAAAAATAATCACATTTTAATATTTATAAATGTTAGCATAATTAAAAAAACCCAATAAAATAACTGTAAAATATTTTGAATTCTGCAAGGTATCACATTTATAAGACATTTATCTTTTAAAGACAGCATTTCTAGGATTTTGGTTGTATGAAGTAACACTACAGAAAGACATTTTTGATTTACATGAAAATGGAAAAACCCAGTACTTTCAGTGGATTTTCATGTGCAGAAAATACACTGCTCCTTGAAAACCTTCCATATAGCATAGATAGTGTTAATAAAATCTCTCATTTTTATTTGTGTAGCACAGACAGAGCTAGTAGGCTAATGATTCCTTAGTGGTGGTGAGTTTTGGGTTTGGGTATTCTTAGCTTTCAGTACTTTTATTTTGTTATCGTTGTTCTGGGAGAGCTTGGTTTTTAAGGAGCAGCAAGCATCTCAATATTGTTAATGTGATTCCTGTGGTAGACAAGACATTTCAAAAGGGGAGCAACATTTCCTGGAATGTCATGCAGCAGCCGCCTGATCTCTTCAAGACTGTTTTCCAGGCAGATGCCCAAGGAAGAGCACTCTCAACTCTTGCAAGTGCCTCGCCCTGGTACTTGTGAGCTGCATTGTCACAGGGGAGTGCAGCTTCAGAATGCTGGAGTTCCAGGTATGCTTCAGATTCATCCAACATACAAAGAGCCACAGAAGTCTGAAGCAGAAACTTGTTCTCGCTATTGCAAAGCCCAGCAGTGTGTCCTGAGCAATCATGTACCATTTGATGGCTCTCAAACTGTAAAGAACACTTGCAACATAGAGTCATAGAATAGTTTGTGTTGGAATGGTCCTTAAAAGGTCATATTGTCCACAGCCTTGCAATGAGCATGGACATCAGTTAGAATAGGTGCTCAGAACTGCATCCAACCTGACCTTGAATGTTTCCAGGAATAGGGCATCTATTACCACCTCTGCAGGTAACCTGTGCTTATGTTTCACTGCCTTCATCACAAAAGAAGTCTTCCTTATATCTATTCTAAATTTATGCTCTTTTAATTTAAAAACATTATCTCTTGTCCTTTAGTAACAGGACTTACTAAAAAGTCTGTTCCCACCTTTCTCATAAGCCCCCTGTATCTGCTGGAAGGCCACAATAAGGTCTTAGAGCCTTCTCTCCTCCAGGCTAACAACCAGCTCTCAGCCTTTCCTCACAGCAGAGGTATTTCATCCTTCTGATCATTTTTGTGCCCCTTCTCTGGACCCACTCCAACAGGTGAAGTTCCTTCCTGTGCTGCAGACCCCAGAGTGAACTCAGTGTTCCAGGTGGGGTCTCAGTGGAGTGGAGCAGAGGGGAAAAATCACCCCCTCAGCCTGCTGGCCACACTGCCTTTGATGCTGCCTGGGATATGTTTGGCTTTCTGGACTCAAGTGAGGTTGTCAGTTCACGTGCAGCCTCTCATCCACCAGCACCTTCAATTCCTTTTCCTTCTCAGCCACTCTCAATTCCTTCACCTCCCAGTCTGTATTGATACCGGGGGTTGCCTCAGGTGCAGCACCTTGTACTCGGTTTCATGAGGTTCCCATGGACCTACTTCTTGAGTTTGTCCAGGTCCCTCTGGATGGCAGTCTGTCCCCCTGGCATGTCACCTGTACCACTCAGCTTGGTTCTCACACTCAAACTTGCTGAAGGTGCACTCAGTGCCACTATGTCACTGATGAAGATAAAAAAGTGTGCTCGTCCCAGTCATCTGAGGGACACCACTTGACACTGATCTCCATCTGGACATTGAGCTATTGTTCACTTCAGCCAATTCCTCATCTGCCAAACAGTCCATCCATCAAATCCATATCTCTCCAATTTAGAGAGAAGGGTGTTGTGAGGGACTATGTCAAAGGCCTTAAAAACGTCCAGATAACAACCATAGCTCTTCCCTTGTCCACTGATGTTGTCCCTTCATCACAGAAGGCCACTGGGGCTCACTTGTCTTCTTGTTGACAGATTTCCAGCTTCCAGTGCAGGCTGGGGCCTCCTCACAGGTGTATCAGCACAGCAAATTTATCATGATGTTCTACTTGGCTTATGATCATAATGGGATCTGAAATGGGAGAGAGGGTATTGGTGCTGTTTTTTGGTTTGTTTTAAATACATCAATGCTTTTCTTTGAAGTTAATGCCTTAAAAATCATAGGGTAATACAGCCTCACTGGAATATCTTCTTCCACAAGCCACAGTTGGTTGCTTTGAAAGTTTTAGAGCAGGCTCCTCTCATATGCACAGGATGTAGAACTACCTTATTCTTATGCCTTTCCCTAGGTATCTATCTTTGGTCTCTGTTCACAGTAGCACGGACAGCAAGATGAGTTCTTTACATGCCTCTATTCAGGCTGACTGTTCCAGAGTTGATTCTGCTCTGAGATTGCACATTCAGTGACTGTGAGGTAGGGTAGGAGACAAGTTATCAGGCTAGACTGGCCTTTGGCCTGACCCAGAAAAGTTTTTGTATCTTTTGTCTCTGTTCTCTCTGTTGGGTGAACTTTGCCAAATACCTTGTAGGTCAGCTGAAGGCTAGCCAAAGGTGTAGCCAAAGAAGAGAAATGTTTCATTTCAAGACCCATCTCAACGAACATTTTCCTAGAAGCCACCAGACATTTTGCTTCTTTATTTCCATTGACATGGCCATAGTCTTTCCATCTGGCTTTTCCAGGTATGAAAGTTTTACCCAGAGGTAGACAGTATCTGTGACAAGTAAAGATCCACTGTCTGTTTTTATTCACCACCCCTGTTGTATTGCTGGATTTTTTACATTCTATGGACTGAAAATTAAGCAAATACTGAATTGAATCCACTGATAATAAAAAATTATCTCACAAGACAGGCGTTGAGGATATGTGTACTTGAGTAAGTAATTAGCAAAAAGATCTGTGATATCAGCCCAAGGAGACACTTAGCTTGCAGGTGATTTGAGTTTTCTGCATTTTTGCTTAGTATAGTGCTGTGTTTGCTGGAAACGTGCAAAGTGAAGATGAAGAAAAATTTAAAGATCAGTTAGTGAAAACTAACTATGTTGTTTTGTTTTAGATTTAGAGGGGTAAAATAATGCCACAGTAGCTGAAGAGATATTTCTACCCAATTTACAAACTACAGTCTGATATAAAAATTCCTTTATTATAGTATCTACTTCTTTCTGTTTCTGAATAATCTTCAAGAGTGCAGTGAGTTCAGAACTGACATAAACTTAGCTAGATATCAATGTTATTTGGATGTTTCATATTCTGACACTCTGGTAGTACAAGGTTGTGATAGCTTAAAAAGTTGAATCTGGAACATTACTGAATACTTATATACATGTAAAAATATATGGGGGTGTCAGCCAGAGCACACAAATGCATCAAATCCATAGCCATTGGTTAAAGTTGTGTTTAAATAGTGTGTTTGAGTGTTTGCCCATCATCACACTGAACTTTTCTTATGTTTAAAAGGAGCTTCCTGTGTTTCACTGTGTGCTCATTGCCTCCTGTCCTGTCACTGGAAGCCACTGAGAAGAATCTGGTTCTCTCTTCTTTCCTCTTTCTGAATAGGTATTTTTGCACATTTGTAAGGTTCTCCTTGCATCTTCTTTTCTCCAGGTTAAAGAATTTCACCTCTCTCAACCTCTTCTTGTATGATAGGTGCTTCAGACCGTAAATCATCTTTGTGGCTCTCGTGCTGGGCTTGCTACACTATGTTCATGTCTCTTGCTCTGGGAAGCTCAGTCCTGGACACAGCACTCCAGGTAGGATCTCAGCAGTGCTAAGCAGAATGGAAGGAGCACCTTACTCAAGCTGCTGGCAATGCTCATCCAGTCCTGGAGGCTATTTGCCTTTTTTGCCACAAGGGCACATTGCTGGCTCATGTTCAGTCTCCCTAGATCCCTTTCTTCAGTGTGTCTTTCCAGCTAGTCAGCCCCATCTTGCATTGGTGTGTGGGGTTATTTCACCCTTGATGAAGGATTTGGCATTTTGCTTTGTTAATTTTCATGACCTATTGACCAGGGTCCTCCTGATGGCAGCACTAATCTCTGGTGTGTCAACCACTCCTCCCAGTTTTGCGCTATCTGCAAAATTGCAGAGGATGCACCCTGTCCCATTAGCCAGGCCATTAATGAAGATGTAAAATACTACTGGCCCCAGTATCAACCCCTGGTACACTATTAGGGACTGGCCTCCAGCCATTGATCACAACCCTTTGAACCCCTTGACAGTTCAGCAGGTTTTCATTCCACCTTACAACCCATTTATCCAGCCCATGCTTCACCAGCTTCTGAGGAATTTCACAGAGTTAGCTAACAATTGCCAAGTATGAATAGGAAATTGAATCCATATTCTTCTAAGATACATAGCATTTTTATTGGTTAGACAGTAGCAAAGTGTTCCTGCTGAATTTGTTTGATTTTCAGTTAACAGAGAAATTCACAACTCCTGCTTTGTTATTTTTGCATGGCTGAGAGCAGTGTCAGGTTAATTTTGTTGCAAAGAGTGAATTGATCACTATTATTCACTGCATAGATGATTCAGTGAAAGTGTGAATTCAGTTATATAAATTATTTAGTTATATATGTGCATGTAGAAAGCTGTGTGAACAATATTAATAAAATTAACCATGTGAGGATTTCCCTCAAATTTAAAAATAGTTTTATTTTCAACAATTTAATTGTCCTTTTTGTCAGGTCAGATCATGAGTAAGCTGATGTGAGTGAGCTCATATTACTGTATCACCTGGAGGGCAGAGAGTTTTGCATGAGATCTCTGTACAGAATAACAGCAGAAACAGAAGTAGTGCCCTTTCTGAGAGCACTTGTTTGATATCCTAATCTCTTGTGTGGGGGGAATCAAGAGCTGTTTTGAGGACCCATCTAACAAGATGGGTCCTCAAAACCCACAGCTAGAGCCACAGCTAGATCTCAAAGAACCAGCTCCTCCAAACTGTGTGAGGTCTCCACACACTTTGATGCTTTCCAAGTGAATTTTTCACTGTCACAAAGATTGCTGCTTGCTATTTTAAAGTGTTACTTCTGATTCTCAAACTTGGGAGTGAGAATCTGTTCCTGTTTAGGTGTTGGATGATATGGTTGAAACACTTTTGTCCCCAAATGGAAAAGAAAGGTCAAACCTTTCAAAGTACTTCTTCCAGGAGGCTGATGCAATGCAGCTGGCTCCGAGATAGGCCTTATGCTAAGAGATTCTGTGTTGTCTTCTTATTGCAAAGCTCTGTACCTTCTTGGTGATTTCTCATGGACAGCTCCTTGCAGTACTGACTCCTTCTCCCTCACAGCACAGCCAACCTACTCTTTTACAATATCCATCCTAATTGGATCTAGCTATGGCCTATTCAGGGCAGGCCTGTTCCTAATTCTTGAAAATTAGCACAGCTGTAACTCCTTAAGGGTGAGATTACCTTCATCACTATCTCTATTCTCCTACATTCCATCCATCCACAATTATGGTTTTGGAAAAGGACTGTGCTTGAATATTGCAACTCTGGGCAGTCTTTGTTTTTAAGACCAATGTGATTTAAGGCATTAGTCACTATCAGATACAGTGAGAGAACGTAGTGGACCTGATCTGTGAAAGCCTGCAGTTAGCAGCTGTGTGCCAAGAGGCTGAGGTGCTCAGGCAGGAGGAATCCAGAAGCAGTGCTGCTGTTCCAGCTGCCACCAAATGCTGCTCTGCAGGTAGGCTTTCCTGCTCTCTTCCTGTCACCCAGGCTGGGTAGAGGAGCCAGCAATTAGAGACTAGTGCTTGCAGTACTCAAGGCTAGACCAGGGCTTAGACCAGGCTCCACGTGTCTTGTGAGTCAGTACACTTGCTCCCAGGGATAATCCCATGTTTCCCTCCAAGCAGAACTCAGCCTGGTAACCCTTCAGTAGGCTCTGACCTAGCACCTCTAGTACCCACTGGTTTAAGCACCTCGAACCAGCTTCCCTTTTACCATGTATCTCAGCTTTCTCTGTGGATCTGTAGGGCCTGCCTGTGTACACAATTCTTGGTACTAATGGAGAAGACAATGAAAAAATTATTGGAAGTGCTTGAATGGATGCTGATCTATTCTTGTGATTGCCTCACCCCTCCATAAAGGCAGGCAAATACTGAGAGTAACTCTGGATTACTAATATAAAAGCTGAAATGCACTTGCCTTTTTTTCAGTGTACTTTTGCTGGTTTTGAAAGCACTTTTTGGTGGAAGATTCTCTGCCCATAGCAGGGAGGGTGGACTAGATGATTTGAAGGTCTCTTCTGACCCAAACCCTTCTATGATTCTATGAAACTGTGTGGTTGTGAACAGGTTGATTGAAAGATCTCATTAGAAATAGTGAGTTTAATGTGGAATGGTCCCACAAAGCAACAACTGAGCTTCTTGGCAAGAAATTTATTCCAAAAATGTATTATTTTTGTCTGGAGAATGGAAGCAACATTATGTGTTACAAAACACAGGTAAGGAATTGATTGTACATAGGTTCCAGATCAAGGCTATTCATATGGATTATTCAGCGGATTGGTTTTTTTAAGGAAAACTGGGTAACAAAGGACAGGGGTGAGCTATCAAATGTTTGGAGACAGTTCACTAAGGTGGAATTTATCTTCATGTTTGCTTGATTTTGGTTATTTTCTCTTCTGTAAGAAAAGTTTAGTGTAGTCTTGTGAATAGGGGCCATGGGACTCCTCTTAATTGACTTCTGCAGGTTTTTATTCCTTTATTAACTACATTATAAACCCATTTTATTTTCAAAACTATTTTCATTACAGTTGTGACTGTTTTCATTGTGGGAGGCAGTGCATTAAGAGAAAATGTTGAGATTATAAGTGACAGATCTGAAGCCAAAGAGGAATTGTTCATTGAAATGACTGGTACTGAAGGTTTCTATCACTTCTGACCACTCGTGACCAGGAATTGGTTTGTGAGAAGTTACAGAGAGGGCAATACTGAAGAAAATAAGTGAATTTGGGAAGATTAATAGGTTTCTTGTCAAAGAAGAGCTGAGAAATATGCAGCCTCAACTTTCTAGTCCTCCATACTAAAGAAAAAAGTATTTTTCCAGAGAAAAGCATTAGCAGACATATCCTGATTCTGCCATCAGCATCAAACAATTTTTCTTTGTGTATCAGTTTCCTCTTTGCAAAATGAGGATGAGGGTATTGGGCAGTGGTTTGAGATCTGTACCAGTAAGTGCAGGCTAACACAGCACTACTCTCCCTTGATGCTGGATGCTCACCACGATGCAGGACTAAAAAGTTGCTGGCTGAATGGTCGTAGGACATAGGAGCATGTGACACAAACAGTGACATTTCTGATTTTGCATAAATTCATGTGATTTTTTTCTGTTTCCTTTTATATTTCTTTCCCATGGGAGAAAATCAGGCAATTGTTTTTTCCAGTGCTGAGGTATAAGCTACAAAGCTGATTCTGATGAAAAAACAGACTATGATCTCTTGATGATTGATCAAAGCAGGTGATTTTGAACTTGGTTTTAATCTATTATTTAAACAATATGCTAAATAAAAAATCACTTGAATAACTTCACATCTGTTTTACCTTTATAGTTCTTAGTGTTTTTTTAAAGAAAAATTATATTCACTGTAAACAAGAAAATTTGTAGCTTTTACTCTGACTTTCACAGGCCTGTTGACATCACTTCTTGAGCCACTGCACATAGGAGTACAGTTCACATGGTACCACCTAACAGCTCTGCTGTTTCCCAGAAGTGTCAGATCTCCTGTGTGGCTGGGAATGGATTCCATAGGTATTTATGCATGGGGGGTAGACAGGGACACCAGAAGAGAGCGAGTCAAAGAGGGCAAAAGAGCATGCTAAGAGGTCATGTCTGAAAGTCTCTCAAAACCTGATTAGCTCTAGAGTCAGTAATGCTGTTCCATCCACGAGCATGGATATATTAGCATGTGAGGCAGACAAATTTGCTGAAGGTCACCAGGCCTTCAGCAAACATCAGGGTCAAGAGTGGGATGCCTAACTCACGTGGTGACTGAGGCAGTGGTGGCTGCTCTCTGCAGAAAGCAGCTACAGGTTCAATACCAGCTGAGACAAGGGGTCGCTGGAAACACTTTCTGACCCCCTGCTAGCCCTTGTTGTATCCGTACAATTTTCTGTTTCTGATGGAATGGCTGATGTTGGCCTCCCAGCTGTGGCTCCAGTCTGGGAACTACCAGTTAATATTTTATTATGAGCTTTATGAAGGAAATATGTTGCATGTAGTTATCTGTTATTGAAATTAACAGCTTGATTTTATTATTAACAACAGCTTTATTTAAAAAAAAAAAAGTGTCCTTGTAAATATGGGTTCTGATGTTTGTCTTGCTTCAACTTGCTATTTTCAACACATGCAGTGAGCAATCCAGGCACACAAATACATTTGCTGAAGTTCCCCAACGATTTCTGGCAGGTAATGGGATCAGAGCACGCCTGAGGACCATTCAGGGTACCTCAGCTAACATTTACAGGGTCTGTATGTTGTGGATGGGGCCTTCCTGTAATTCTGTTCACATTTGTAACATTAATTATTCAGACTTACCTAGACTGGTCATGTTATTTTTCTGGGTGCCACATTTCTTAGGTACTAAGATGTGAGTGGGTTGGTGGTTTTTTGTGTGATTTTTTTGTTTGTTTGTTTGTTTGTTTTGTTTTTGTTTTGTTTTAATTTGGCAAACTGGATTTTGGATAAAAACTATAATTTATTAAAATTTGGAAATAAAGCATTAAAATTTTATTTAAGTGCGTGGAATATGTTAGGCAAATTCATTAACTTAAGAAAATTATTAGAATTTTAAATTTCTTTAATTAATTTTATATTTAATCTTTATTTAATTAAATTTTATTTATAGGCATTTTATTAGTATTTGGACATTTCCTTATTAGATAACTAAATCCTGGAGAGCAGAATTAACAGTGACATGCTGGAGGACAGAAAATTTTATATGAAAGAAGGAAGGACATCAACAGATGAAAATAGTGTTGGAATATATAGAGGAATAGCCTGGAAGGGCTAGGCCTTAGTTTGCCATATTTTGGTAGTAGTAGATGCCACTTTCTTCTCTCTGGCTCTTAGATGTGACTGGAAACAGGATTATTAGTTTCTTTCTTTTTCAATTCCCAGGTGAATTTCAACTGTCATTGAGTTAATGCAGCTGATGAAAATGGTCTTTTTTCACTTTCTAGCTAGCAATAGCAAAACTAATGAAGGCATAATTTTTTTGTACAATGAGAGCTGGAAGTACTGGAACAATGAAAACACAAGGTTTTGTTCTGTGGTAGAGACTGGAAATATGCTTGTCACGAATAACTATGGTTTATAGAAATGAAAGACTATTATGTAAATTCATATTTGTCAGAGCTGCAAAATGGAGACTAAGTACCAGCTCTGCTGCCAGTGTTATACAGACCTTTGATTATGAAAGGCTGAGTTCTGTAGAGCACACCAGTGCACAAGAGACAGGCTGGTTGGAGAAAAAAACTCAAGACTTTTATTCCCTGCAAAGGCATTCATTCAAAGAGGTGTTCAGACTGCTGGGAATATCTATTTTACCCTAGGCATGCTTTTACTGTGTGCTTCACAATAGGGCACAGTTTTAGCAGTCCTCTGAAAATTTTAAATCTGCATGAAACATGGCACAAGCTTGCAATGACGGTAGGATGGCTTTCAGGAGATCAAAGAGCAGCTTTTAATATTCAAATGCTGTGACTGCGTATCCGTAAAAAAAAAAAATCTCGTAAAATCATTAACCTTAAATTTTAATGGAAAAAGCAAAACCTGTTAGTTCTCGAGACCCTTACAGTGAGATTTCAATTGACTTTGAGGCAAGGATTTTGCTCAGTAATAAAATTATTAACTGATTCAGTCGCTACAGTAATTACTTGTTTGTGTTTTGCTGAAAGGAGATCTAGCAAAGCGGAACATGTCTCTCTACAATTCTCAGTATGATTCCTATGAAGAGCCATGTATGGGTAAATTTAAAATTTAAAAGGAAAAAATACGCTATTTTATTAGCTAAAGATTTAATTTTCCTTTCACTATTACAGCATACATGTAAGCACCTTACAATTAATGAAAATATTCATGACTTGCAAAGCCGTGTAAGACAGAAAAAAAGCTAATTTTTCTATTAGCTGTGTCGCACTTATTCACTTCACCATCATGTGAATTAATCCAACTTTAGGCACCAAAGCATCAAATGTAATATTAACTACTGTGGGATGATATTTGCCTCATGTTGCTTGCCTACTGTAATCTTAAATGAAAAAACCTAATAGAATCCAGCTCATGAGACAACCCTTCACTGACAAAAAGTCAGTGTTAATTCAGGATCTTCCCCTTGATTGAACAAGTCACTGTAGGAAACTGAGTGGAAACAAAATTTGCTGCAGACTTCATAGTGAGGAAATGCTTCCCTAGATGAATAATTCCAGTGTTGATCAGCTCAAAGATATGTGTGGCAGATGGTGAGGAGAGAAACAAGGTGTCTAAGTACACAAGGTTCACCTCATAAAGCGAGTTTTCAGACAATGATGGGTTGTGTTATCTTCTGTGATGGCTACAGCTGATCCTTCTCCTTCCTTGAAAACACTTCCTCCTTGAATAAAAATTATCAAGTGCATACATATTAAAGAAGAAGGCTAAAATGTTCTAAATTGATTTTATTAGGTAATTTAAAATCTTCATAACCTATTTGAGACGTAAAGGTCTAAAATGTACTCATAAGAAGTGCTTTTCCAGCATTCATAACTGAATTCAAGTTCTTAATCTTCCAGGGTAAAATTCTGAGTGTGCTATTACAAGAAATACAGGATGATCACAAGAAGAAAACTGTTGACACCAAAATCACAGATTTGCTCACTCACCTGTGTTCCAGACCAAGCATCACCCCCAGAGAAATAATTTCTCCATTGTCTTCTTTTACATATTAAATCCATACACAAAGCATTCTTTGTTGATGCTCTTACTCTATTGACTTCTCATGTGTAAGTTTGTGGTCCCCAAGACAGATCAGAACGTCAGTGTTGTGCATGTCCTTGTGAATCAAAAGACCTTCAGCTCTGTGGGGTTTAACCTGTTTTACTTAAGGGAGGCATGGCTGCAATTGTGTACCAGGTTTTTCCTGTATTTTTCCCACATGATTGTGTTTTGACACTAAAGACAAGTCCATGATGAGCTATGGAGGATAGGAATTTGGTGACTAATGACTTTTAATTCCTTCTGCTGTTGTATGGGTCTGTAAAAAGAGAAAATCTTAGCAGAGCATGTTGTTCAGTAGCAAGGTAAGGTTTGGATAGGGTGATAGGGCCCTTCCAAGTCTTGTGGTACCTGTCTATCTGAGTTAAATGACACCTAACCTTGGTCAGGCCTGGAAGGACACTTTTTGTTCAAAAAAAGAAAAAAATGTACACGGTGATAAGACCATTTCCTTTCTCACAGTGTCTCCTTTAATGTCAGGCCTGAAATATGAAGTCATTAGGGGATATTAAAACAGTGCTGACAAACTAATTAACAAAAGACATTACGCCGGATGGGCTCAATTTATCCTTTTTAATGGTTCTTATAAATGGGTGCCGCCAATTAAAATTAATAAAGATTTACCAGCGATTGCCCAGCATACACTGTTAAAGAGCTTCACTGAAGGTCGCCTTAAAGTCAGCCCTGTCAAAGCTGCAAGTTCAGCTCCCAACACCAAGCCATGCTGAGCTACTCTCAGTTACATTTTCCCAGGCAGTTTCTCTTTCTTTGTGTTTGGCTGAAGTTTATACACTTCTGTCTCTGCCTGTCTAAAATCTCATCCATCTGCCTGTTGACTCTATTAAAAAATATCCCCCCATGCACTATTAGATTTGTCACAGTTTCACAAAGGAGAATCTCAGCAGTCAGTATAATGAGAACTTTGTTCTTTCCAAATCTGTCTGTTATTATGAAATCCTTGACTAACAGCTTTCATTTTAAACCACTCTTTATTTTCTTGCTGTCAAATTAAGGTACAACAGTGTCCCTGCTTAGGCGAAGAGTGTGGATGATCAAGAATGCCCTGTGTGGCCATGGCTTTCTTCAGTCTAGACCAGACTGAATGCTGCCAGGTCATGCTCTTATGGCTTCCAGCATTTCTCCATGTGTAGATGATATGATATGAAAAATATGAATTATGAATTCATCAAGGGAGAAGTCTGCTAGTACCCTAGTGACTAAAACTTGGTGACAAATAATAATTTCTTTGCAGTCTGTCCACCAAAGGAAAACAACTAGGAGACTGGCCATGCAGCCACGTGCTCACCTCAGATGTTCTGCCCTCCATTTCCATTTTGTAAGGCAGTGGGGCAGGCAAACTGGCTGAATGCCTCCCTTTTTTCACCCTTGACAGAAATTCTGTCAGAAAGACTGCTGTAAGTGGATGGATGGAGATGCAGCTGTAGCTTGTGCTGGGCTATGTTGGCAGGTCTGTGCTGATCTCTGTGTCTTGGGAATGTATCAGCTGTAATGGGGAGGAGACAAACTGCGGGAGAAGGTGGAATTGTCTGCTTAAGAACTGAATTCTCTGGCACAATCTTTTGGTGTTGCTGCTATTAAGGATTCCCCAGAAGGCAGCACTAAGGGCCAGCTGCTGTTGTCTTCTCATGCATATTTAAGTCTAGATTATCAGTGTGACATGGCAAGAGATGCTGATGCTTTTGGAGAATAGCAGACAGTTCCAGATGCATTACTCTTCAGTTCCTGGGAAGTGACTGCTGTATGCCAGAAAGAGGACCCCCGGAATGGTATCCTCTGTTTTGTTCTTTGTAAAAACATTGATGAAACACAGTAAATTAAATTAACAGTTAAAAAACCCCCAAAAAACCTAAAGAGACCCATGGGAGCAGTGCTAAACATAGAGTTACATGAGCTAGAGAAACAGCTCAACTGATTTTGTGAGAGACCACCTCAGATTACCACAACCAGGGCAAAGTGACCCTGCTGGGTAAGCTGATGAAGATTCAGGGAAATGAGAAGGATGAAATCTCTGACACCTTCAAGAGAGCTTAAGGTTCATGTTGGTGTATAACTGTAACTGTCTCACTGGAGCTGGTTCCTTACTTTTTTTAATTTTGCCACCTCATATCCCCATTTTGAGTATGCTAAGCACATGCAGGAAATCTATACATTATATTCCAGGAGTGAACATGTCCTCCTTGTAAAGCTTAAAGGACATGATAACAGAGAAAAGATTTGCAGATTTTCTGAGCAGGAAGAGAGGGAGGGTATAGGAAGGAGAAAGAGAAGAAATAAAATCTAAAGAGGAACTGGAAAGAAAGTTAAACTGAATCATTGTTACTGAGTAGTCTTTCAAATTGCTCTTAACCCTTGTCTGATATTTTAGTAGCTCCTCTAGATGAACACTTATAAATCCTTTTCTCACTTACAAGCAGTATTCTTTGGCAGAAAGGTACATGATTTTTTCCAATTAGGAGTATGACACATGGGGACTAAGGGTCAAACTTTGGATTTTGGAAGCAAATTCTCTGCTCTATTGAAACAAATCAACTGCAAAATTATAGGATTAGAAATGTCAATCCATCCAAGGTTTTTCAGAAATGACTTGTGGGTTCAACGTGTCTCAATTTCTGTATTCATTTCTCTTATATTTGCTGTGTGAAAAGGCATCAGACTCAGTTCTGGAGCACAGACAGGGTACAGTGGTACAGCAGTGGATGGAAACTCTAAAGCCATTTATTCTAAGTAGAGAAGGGCTAAATCTGTTACCAGGCTTCCTGCAGAGTGAAGCTCTCATCTTTAGCTAAATCTGGTGATTTCAAAACACATCTCATTACAGAGCTCTCCAAATTCCTCTTGAGTTGACTGAATACCTAAAAGTCCCAGCAGATGCAACAGCTATGGGACCAGTTGCCCAACACAAATTCTCTGCTGGTTTGTCTAGTGAGTCCATATTTAAGTTGATGACAAGAAAGTATTTGCACACCACTTCAACATTGATTTTAGTAGTATGCAGAGTCTGTACCTTTCCTATTCCATTGTTTAAAATCTCCTTTTCTGTAGTGTTGCAAATATCCTTGAAAGAAGAATTTTGTTGAATCCAGTTACTGCCTTGTGTCCTATTACACTTAATGTCACAGGACTATAAATTGTTTACTGTGTCATAGTAAAATTTTGGCACAGGTATTTATGGCAGAGGTCCTAATCTTTGTAAATCTCCTTAAATGTCTTTTCCTGTGCTACATTAAAATAAGCATAGTCCTTTAAGCTCCTGATGCCTAATAATGATGCTTAGAACAAAGATGGTCTTCAGATAATTAATTTTTCCTCTTAATTTTCTTTCTTCTATTTCTGATGCCTATGTAAGCAAGAGCTTTGTAGTGTCCCTGTAAGCTGTTCCATGTTTGCTATTCACTTTTCATGTTAATCTGGAGAAGGGAAAATGAAGAAAGAAAATGCATCTTCTAATTTAAGAAATATTCAGCTAATGTCAAGAATTGTATTTTGTGTGTTAAGACTTCTCCTACTCGATCCCCTACCTGTCCTGCAGCAGAGGATGCTGCATTTTTTTCTAGCTTTGTACTACTCAATCTTCTTTAATTTCCAGTTGCTTTGCACGTTTGCTCGAGCTAAATCCCCTAGATCCCCTAGCTAGATTGAGCTAAAATATCAAGTTAAACCGGCAGAAAAAACAACAGGTGAGAACTAAAAGTGAAAAGCAGCAGAGAATTGTGATTTCAAAAAGTCTAAATAACAGGAAAGAAAATAGAATGTAGAGATTTCGCTGTGTTATCAAGTTTTGTTCCTACAAAAACAGTGGCTATTCTGGAGCTTCCTTGGCTTCATCTCCCACAGTGTGTAGAGCTGGGGGGACATAGTGATTAGTGATGGCACATCTCTCAGTACTCCTTTGGGCTTTGCATCCTCATGGGCCATGTCACCTGAACTCCTTGGCATCCTGGAATCTTCTCATGCAACGAACATACAAAGCCCCCTGCTATTCAGGAACAGTCATATATAAGCTTCAGTCTTCTCTGGCTTGAAAGTTTGCTTGTTTACGTTTGGGTGTGAACTCTCATCCTTCCATATGCAGTGACTGCCAACCAGACTTTTTCAGGCTGTGCTAGAGGGGAATATTGGGGTATATGTGCTGCTAAGGCTTTTCAGGCTGCTAAGGTTTTCAGTTTCCTCAAACAACCCTGCACTAAGGGATCACCAGCTTTTGCCTGCACTCTTGATGTACAGTACATTAATCGTGCCCTCCCTAATTCCTGCTTCAAGATAAATCTCTTGCGCTCCCATTATTGGGCTAATTGCTGTGGATTATATGGCAGTCAGTTGCTCTTTGGCAGGGAAAGATTAATGGAGGACACTTCCTTTGTTTTGATTTCATTTGCTAATTGCTGTATGGAGAGGTGGTTATGTTAATTCATCCTCTCCCCCTGTTATATAGCAGGGTTTTGTTTAGCATGTGCTGGGAGAGGAGCAGTTGCCAGGAATCCTAAACGTTTCTTTGTCTTGCTCTGTGGATTTGGGACGGTTTTAGCAATTCATAGAGAAAGTGCTCATATGTTTATGTGCTTTTTTTCCTGTGTTTCCAGGCATAGGATGTGCTAATTATAGGTGCACAACATGAGGA
This sequence comes from Onychostruthus taczanowskii, assembly GCF_017590055.1. Lineage (NCBI taxonomy): Eukaryota > Metazoa > Chordata > Aves > Passeriformes > Passeridae > Onychostruthus > Onychostruthus taczanowskii. The sequence goes on along the minus strand of NW_024496525.1, from coordinate 18,929,833 downwards.
ATAAAGAATTTTCTGCATTTTTGGTAGGGGCTGAATCGTCTGGTTGTGGGTCTCTTTGTACCTCTGTCAGACTCATGGCAGAAAGTCAGGACCCCACTGAAAAACCTGGGCCTTTTAATTGAGCATGTATGTCACCATTCTGGCCCCTGGACAAGAGGCAGAGGCTGTGAGCAGCTAAGCACCTGGGAATTGAGTGTTGTTACTAGCTTTGTTTTTATTAGGTAATTTAAAAAACAACTGTCACCAAGTGTGCAGTTTACTCAGCTTTAGATAGATACAGAGGTTTGAGAGAGTTGGACAGATAATTAAGCCATTTACACTTGCTTACCAGAAAGGAGTCCAAGCCAGTCACTAGTGAATGAAAATTGCTGCCATCTGTTGCCTGTTCTTTGGCTTTTGCAAAGAGTCTGGATGTCACTCTTCCCTACTGAGGCAGATGTTTCCCACTGCACATCTGCAGTCTGGGATTTGTGCTAACTGCCACCCTCACCGCAGCAGAGGTGCCTCAGAGATTTTATTTGAGTAGCAACTAAAAGGCATAATTGTGAGGAATCTGCCCAGTGCCTTCTATAATTTAATTGCTCTATGAATAAATGAGACCCCTCAGTCTCCAGAGTTATCAACCTGACAGTTTTTACTAGAATAAAATTATTTTGATCCAGTGGCTCCAGCTATTAATTTAGGGATCCAGACATAAAGTCTTTATTATAGAAGACTGCCAGTCTTTTTATCAAGAAACCTGTCAGCCAGTCCTCTTAGTCCTCTTAGTTTGGGGAAGATGAACAGTCTGGCCATCTTTGGATCTGGATGTTTCAATGACCTTTAAATTGAGCACAATAAAATCAAGCGCGGAGAGTGACAGAAATAATTGTGCTAAACTATTTATGTTTCTGATTGTTTGTAGCAAAATGCTCCAGACTGTTCATTATTTGTTTGCTATGAAAACATCTTTTTGATAAGCTCCTCAGAAGGAAAGATTTTGGGGCCTCTCACAGTTTCGTTGCTCCATTGTTATTGCTATTGTTTCAAGGTAGGCTCCCTGCATTATTCTGCTATGCCTGCATTACTTTTTGCATCCTTTTTAATCTTCTCCCCACTGCTGTGAGCTTAGCCTAGAGAGGATCTTCTTGGCTGAGCAGTAAAATTCCACTTCTTATAATGTCCATGCTTCAAATAACCATGCAATGTCATATCTTATCTTGGATATTGCTGGATTACAAGTTAGGACTCTTCAGCACTTCCTTGATCTTCTTCAAAAAACCCATACTTTTGTGGTCAGAGTGCTGTGTAGGTCTTCAAATTCTATTTCAGGAGGATGCCAGTTTCAGGAATTTGCCCGGAGGTTTAAAGACACCGCCCTGTTTCAGGTCTCTCAGAAGATGGCTGGGAAGGCTAAGCTCTGTACTTTTGTGTTCAGAGTGCTGTGTAGGTCTTCAAATTCTATTTCAGGTCTCCCAGCAGGATGCTGGTGTCAAGAATTTGCCCGGAGGTTTAAAGACATCGCCCTGTTTCAAGTCTCTCAGAAGATGGCTGGGCAGGCTAAGATCTCTCAGTTATAAATAGTTCCATTTGGAGCACTTGGAACTTCTCCCATCTCAGGTTTACAAACTTCAGCCTCAAGAAGGTTTCTTGGTGTAAGGTAGTCATTGTCTGGAGTGTGAAAAGTGGTTTTCAGAAATCTCTTCACAGCTACTGAGAGCATTAGAATTTATCACTCATAATGTAGCTGGGAAAACTGCTTTATTTTGCCATATATATCACTGCTAGAATGTTTCTGTAATTGTGAGTGAGGGTGGGGGAAACATGAAACATTACAGGATGTTTCATGTTAGAAATGAGTTTGAGAGAGGCTGTGACTAAGAGTGTTTTACAGTGGGTGTCTGAGAGAAGGCCCACTATGAACTAAGTCATGTGGAAATTATTCCAAGACACTTAATGTATTTTGCAATTCATAGTACTTATTATCCATGGCTCTCAAAGCCCGTTCAAGAAAGGTTAATGCTGTGAGAAGCCTTTAACACAGGGACTGCTGTTTTGCATAGAATAAACTCACAAAATCACAGAATATTGAACAGGGCAAGCTGACTGAGAAATGCAGAGAGGAAAGCTGGTTAGGAAAAAGATGAGGCTCAGCTCCTCAGATGATTAAATAAGCTGCAATGCACACGGTGCTTATTCACTCTGAAGAAAATAATTTTTGCCCCAGGAGTCCTAGCTCTTAGTTAATGTCTAAACTCTGGCTATTGCTCCCTACTGTGAACCATCAATGAAACAATTGCAAGGCTAGATAGGGGAGACACAGTTCAATAGCAGGGAACAATAGCATCAGCACACCAGGACCTCTTCAGCCTAAGGGATGCAACAGTCAGAGGCCTCTGAAGACCCTTATGACCCTAAGAACAACAGACAGCATTGCCATCATGGCATTGAAGCCATGAAGCCTAAAGGTAAAGCAGCTAGTGCTCCCTTGAAATAGCAAACAAAAAAAAAAAATGTGCTACAGTGACCTAGCACTTAGCTAGAAGTGGCCTTCATTGTGCCTGTGTGTCTGATGATTTAACAGAAATTATAAATTTTTTAGTGCACTACTGGAAACATGAGCTTGCAACACAGGCTGCTACTGGGAATATGGTCTGGCATACACCAGTCATCTGAAAAGTAGTTATTGATAAAACATCATTAGCAGCAAATTTACCAGGAGAGTGGAAATTATTTCCATAGGCCACAGAATGAAAACCAATCATGCTAAGTATTGGTCCCAGTTCCTGGCAGTTTCTGATAAACTTGAAAGCTGTGTAAAGGGAAGGGGTTTAGGACATATAGTCACATGTCTCTACTACTTTGCCAGCTGTTGTTAGTTCTAGTAAGAACTGATTCCTCAGGGTGACTTTCCTGATCTCCTAATCTTTTAATTAGCCAGAACTGATAACAAGGAGGTGACCTCTATAGACAGGGCAATGGAAATTATACTGAATCCCAAACAGAGGGGAGACTTACACTATTTTAGAGTTGAAAACTGTTATTATTTAAGGTATCATTCATTGTTCAGGATGTGGCATTTCCCCTGTGAACTGAAACACAGGTGGAGGACACAAGCATGCAGCTTTGAAAGACACCTAAGGTATTATTAATGTATCTGCTACAGGAACAGATAATGATAACCCCATGCATACCCACACTACACAGACATTTTGTTTGCGCTCTGTATAGAAGAAATACCATCTGTAGCAATGGAGGAATAGGGATTTTTGTCAAAGTATGCTAACTGCACTGGATGTTTGGACTTCCTCTGCCTTCCTTCCTGTTTGTGTGCTAAAATTTGCCTATTCATTTCATGTAGAGATGACTCCCAGTGTTTGTTGAGAAGTCACTAAGCATATGCTTTTGATGAAGCTGATGCTGATTACCTAAAAGAGGAAATCTGTCTCTCCCATAATACTCTACACTGTTTCATCTTCCAAGCCAGCTTCCACAGGAAGTGAGCTGCTGGACATCCTCCTTCCCAAGTCAAAGAACCCAGAGAAACTGGTACTTGCTCTCTGATGTGCGCTCTGATCTTGTGGATCCTTGTTAACTAGCAACCTTGTAAAGCAGGAACCAGCTAATATTCTCTCAGTAAGGAAGACAGTGGGCAATACACTGTTATGTACCTATCGATACGTAAGAGAACATAACAGAAAGGGATAGATTTTCCATGCTTTTCTGTTTCCTCTTTGAAAATAAGAAAAAATAAATCTGAGCAAGGAAATGTAGAAATTATCATCATGGTATAGTTCTACCTCTAAAGTATGTGATGGGTGTTTCAGGCAGTTTTCTCCTCACTGAGGAGAGACCTAAGGGCAGATCTGGAGTCATATGAAGCCATTTTACTTCTCTGGCAGTGCTGCTACAGCTATGGCTTTGCTTAACATGTCTGTAGATGGCTGTTGTACAGCTGTGATGTACCACACCTCACCAGCTGCTGCCGTGGGGGGAGCCCATTCCCAAGGCTCAGTAGTGTCTGTGCCTTATTTGGCTGGAAGTGCAGCATGTGTGGGAAGCCCCTTTATGTTACAGCACTTTGCCTTCCAAGGAGAGCTGGCGTCGAGCAGGCAGGAGGCAGACAGGGAACTCAGTGGTGAGTCTTTCATGGCAGGATGTGGAGGATACCAGGTTATCTTGGAATTTTGAAATACATCTGTGGAGCTTTTGTTTTGCTGCCATTCCTATCAACCTGTGTTTTAAACAGTTGTTAAAGCTGTGCTTCCTGCTTGTTTTTAGAACAGTGAGCTAGTTGGATTGTACACATCCAGTGAGGTGGAAATGTGAGTGTGTTAGTTATTCTTTTGATTTATTTACTCATGCAGAGGAAGTAGAGATGAGCCATGACTACATGGGTCTGGTCACTACAGAAGCACAAAAAAGATTGACCCATACTCTAAAGCTGTTATAGTTTATATGTAACTGAGTTAATTTTTAGGAGAAAATGATGATTTGTCACAAAGTATTTGAAATACTTGAAGATTCTTCCAGCTCTGTAAAATATATGAAATTATCAATGGAGACTATAATGCCTACTTGTGCAAAACCTTAGGTGATCACTAGGGTGATTACTAGTTGTGCAAAACCTTGGGTGATTACAATTACTAATTGTGAGAAGTTATTTAGACCATGGTAGTTAAGGGAGCATAAGCAAAGCAGTTCCATAATTTCCCATAGTTTCAAAAGGAATGCCATTTAAAAACTAACTTTGTTGCAAAATGAAATTTAAAATGCAGAATGCAGTGAGGCAGTATCCTTAATAGAGGCCAGAAGGGTAATATCCATTGATTTTCCTTTTTCTCCATGGGATGTTGCCATCTGAGAATACTGTCATGTCCCAAGCTGAATTCTGAAACAGGGAGTTTGCAAGTTCATTTAATCAATCTGTAATTATTGATTTGGTTTCAGAGGGGAATGTATGGTCAGTGAAATGACAGGCTGGCTGTACTTTCTATTCTCCTCCCAGAATTTAAGGGAAGACCATGATAGCCCAAGATTATTGCCAGAATCTATCTGGCTGTTTACAATGACTGCCCTATCTTCAATGATTCCTGCATTGCAATAAGGAACAAAAAAAAGATTTCTTGTTCTCATACATGTTCTGTTCACTTGCTTGAACCCTCAGAAAAAAATTTCCTCCAATACAGCAGCTGGCAGGTGTCCAAAATGTATTATGACCAGAACCACTATCCCAAGAGAGTATCTGCTCTTTCTGGGAAACAGAAAATGCACATCAATCAGAAAAGCATACACAAAAGGCAGGCCATAAAATGTTAGTAGACCTGACCATAGATGAAGCTTTCTGGCCTTGATACAAATATAGAACTATGTCATGTAAAATCTTGAGCTCCCAACTCATCATAACCAACAAATTCATCTTGGGTAGATGCACCTCTTCCAGCTTGGACAACAGGATAAACACTACTATGGCTCATTTCCTTGACTGATCCTGTTCCTGTCATCACTTCATTGGAACATGTTTACAGAAATAAAACTATGTGGACTGAAAAAAATGTAGTGCTGACACAGTGAGAAGAAGTACCAATGAGTCGGTAAATGAGTCAATAGAATCCTACAGACCTGTCAAATTAAGACTGGATGGATCAGTGAGCCTGAGAGAAGAGAGTACAAAGGAACATAAAATGTCCAACAGAAATTTGCTCACACACATTTTAAGCCAAAAATGAATAAAGAGATTCTGAAACATGTAGTGAAAAGATGAGGCTTGTAAACAAATAGAATTGAGGTAAAGAGTGGGAGGGAAATATACCTAATTATACTGTAAGGATGTTACAAGGGAAGGGAACAGTAGATTCTTCAGCAGATGATATTATCTGAGGGTATCACTACATTTTTTTCAAGTCACATGGACAAAGCACCAAAGAGACAAAGATTTAAAGACTAACAATGTGAGATCAGTCTACACAAAAGACAGGAGAGAGTTCCCAACAAGCAATGTAACTGCTAAAAAAGTAGCACAGACAAATATATTTAGGTTTTATTTAAGCAGCAGCTAGTGCTTGCACATAGATATTATGGACAATGGGATCTCTAGGTGAAGAATCTGGGGTCTGCAGTAAAAGTGAATGGCTACAGTGAGGGATTCTGAGTGCCTGTTTTTGCAGAGCACTCATCTTCAAACTGCTTTGATCTGCCATCCCTATCAATAAAAAAAATTTTGAGCATGCTCCACAAAGGCTGGGCCCTTGGAGTTAGCTCCAGAATCTGCTAAGCTCTGAAGGAGTTGCCTGATTTTCACACCCCATGCTTCAGCTGGGATGAAAGCCAGGGTGAGCCACACTGTGCTGGAGACACCATAAGGCCAAGGGAGATACTAGGGAAGAAAAGTAAACTAGTAAGATTGATATCTCCAGAGAAATTTCATCTTTCAGTGCTTAGATACCCATTGCTTGAATTGATTCTCAGAGTCCCCTCCCATTGTTTGGGAGGATGTTTGCTGGGAAGTGTTTTTACTGTTCTTGGAGTCTTTGGAGAAACGAAAATTATTTATTCTAACAGATAACAGTTTGGACACAAAAATAATCATTTCCATCTGACTGTAAATGAGGCACTAAACCTTTCATTAGAACACTTAATTTTGATCTAAAATACTAAATCATTCAACCTTTTGATTATTAAAAGCTAGACAGTTTAAGATACAGAATCAAGACATTTCTGGAAGCTGGAATTTTCTCTTTATAGACTGTTCTAGTCTTAGATGTGTATAATTTGTAATTTTTCAGTACTATTTGAAAAATGCAGTTATTTATGTTTTTTTTTCTCTGTTTAATAAAATTCATGTATTTTTGAATTATGTGATGGTATAATTAATGCTTGGCAATCATGTGATTTCATTTTAACGGCCAGCAATCTGAAAGATGCATCTAAGTGATTTCAATGACTCCTATTTAGCTGTAGCAGTCTGGGAGATCAGCCTGTCAGGTAGGAAAAGTTTAATTTCCAGTGTGTTTACATGCATAGGCAAACCCCTTTTTTCTTGTCTTTTGTGTGCCAGGGATCAGGAAGAATGTAAGTACTTAGCAAGACTTCTCAGTTGTCTGGAATAATGAAAGGAAATGGCCTCTGTATTTGTTCTTCTTAATTGACTTCTGTTGTCCTGAATAGAAGTTTAAAAATCCATTGCAAATCAAGAATTTTCTCACTGTTGAGCAACATGTAATTCCAGGAAGATTAATGTAATCCATCAGATCTATTCTCTTGTTCTTTGGATTAACAAATTTAGCTAAAATCTAATTTCTTAGTCCAATTTTATTTCCATTCCAGGAGTTTGCAGGGTTATATGGATTCAAGATTCAATAAGATGGAAGACTTAAACTGAGGAACAGGAAATATGATTTTAATCTATTTTAATCTTGTAGTGCAATTTTACATTTTGAATTCCTGTGGAAATACTGATTTTATTTTGGTGTTCACCATTGAACATACATGCTGGTATATTCTCTGTGATAGTTCCCCTGACCAAGAGGATGGATTATACCTATACCAATCTGGGTCAAGCAATTGTGCAATTTAATGTGCACCCATTTAGGATCCTAATTTTGCATTTTATTATACCAAAAAAAAATGGGTTCATTTTTTATCAGAAGATTAATTTGTATCAAGATCTAGTTGGATTGAATTGGAATTCAATTACAATGCACAAATAGCTCTAAATGTGTTATTTTTGTTACCTATCCAGATTGTTGGTGGTAGTTTTACTTAAAGCTTTAGAAAATATTTTTTACTGAAAACTGAGCATTAAAACTCCATCTATACTTAGGGAATTGGGCAGGTTGTTTCTGTTTGTTCATGTCTTTTGGTATTTTAAACTAGCTTAATTTCCACTCTTACATGTTATTTTTCTTAACATTTTGTAAAAGAAAGATAAACTTTCCTGGCTTCTCAGCTCCCAGTTAATTTTTCAGCTTTCAGTGAACAAGTCTTTGAACTGAACTAGTTGAATAAGCCAAAACATTTCCCTGTACTAAGAAGAAAGGCTCCTGTTTTCAAAATAAGTTTCCGTATCTTTTAACAAGCCATGAATCTAGAAGTTTGGACAGTGGGTTATGTGGATTTAGTGGTTTGGTTTAAAGTGCCAACTGAGAACCTGTCCTACTTGCTCTTTTCAAGCTGATTTTTAAACAGGTTATTTAAGAAAAACCCCAAAGGGAATATGCTTCTGCACTTCAGCTGCTTTAGTTTACACTCCAACAGAAGTTTAAATTACCTGTATTTGTAATGTTTCCTGCATGTCCAGTGACAGCAGCAGTGGCTGATAAAGGAGCAGCTACTGAGTAGGTTACATGCACAATATTCTGCTAAAAACAGTAAAAATGTAATCTCCATCCCACTACTGCTGGAAGATAGGTGTTCATAATTTCATTATATTCTTTCTGCCTAGAGATGAATGCGCTTTCTTCTAAGCTAATTCTATTTTTTTTCCTCTTCATTGTGGGGTATGAGAATAGATTAAGGAAGCCCATTACATGCTGAAAGTCTTGGTTTGGTCAAAAATTAGATTAGAATTAGGGTGAAGGTATTCAGGCACTAAAGGGCACAAATCCTGACTTGTAAAACCAGCCCTAGACTGACCATTCCAGTGCCTCTTCAGCTACTCTAAGATTAATCTTGTTCATTCAAAGAGAGGTTCTCTGCTTTTCTTAAAACGCAGCCTGCATAATTCTTTGCTTTTTGTCACCTATCAGGCCATCTTTTTGCATTGTCGCAATGCTGCTAGCTGAATTTAGTGTTATTTTTTTCTCTCTTTGTAAATTTCTACTGCCAAACAGTTGCCAGCAGAACCTAGCTGTGAGTATTGTGGAATAATCCCAGCAGATTAATGTCTGTCCCTCTGTTTCACACTGCAATGTCTGTACTCCTGTACACGGGGTACCTGCTTTGTACTGTGAACCCCCTCTTCCTTCCTTCTGGGTTCCACTTTTGTCCAGGGAGCCTTCCTGCTTTCAGGCTCAGTACCCCCGGTGAGTATGTGACATTGGTTTATTCTTCTTTTCCCCCACAGCTGCCTTTGAATTCTCTCATTTAATGCCTGGAGCTCTTTTCAATCAGCTATTCAGTCAGCAAAATTGATGACTACATACCGCTTTCCCTTGAGTTTTTCCCACAGGTGTGTTTAAAGCGTGGTTTGAAGGAAATCAGGATGGTGACTCTTGCTCTTTTTATGATGAATAAATGTCTCCCATTCACAAAAAAACCCCAACAACAACAAAAGACCCACAAACATGTTCTCCCCCCTCTCACTACTCCCAGAAAAAAAGTCTGCATCCTTTGCTATGTTTCCTACGGGAGGGCTCTTTGGAGAGGTCGAAAACAGGGAGCTTTCACCATCCTTCATAACAGAGTTGTTGAAGCCTTTTTTTATCCTAAACAACAAACCCTCTTTACTGCGTTTTTCACTGCTGCTTACAAGCAGGGCAAAGTTAGAGCGGTGTGCTTCCACTGCCGAGGAGAAGAGCAAGGAGCTGAGCCCCGCTCCCGGCTCCTCGGAGCGAGGGCGCGGAGCCGCTCCGGGGCCGCGAGGGGCGGCCCGGGGGCAGCGCTGGAGGAGGGGACACCGGGAGCCGCTGATGGCCCCGCCACCGGGCTTTCGCCGCTCTCTGGCGCGGCGGTTCCCTGCTCTGCTCCCTGCGGCGTCGCAGCTGTCGAGCCCAGGGTAAGGGAATGCTGCGAGCTCCTGCTGCAGCCCTGCATTTGTTACCCGGCGGCCGGGCAGAGAAAAGCCGAATAGGATAGCGTGTCTTCCCTGGGAGGATTGTCACGTCGCCCCACACAGTACTCGGGTGCGGCCTTCAGCCACCGCCATCTCTCAGGGTACCAATCACCTCCTGCCAATCTCTTCTGCATCGTGTTTTGATGCCACATTTAAAAATTACTCAGAAATCTGAAAAAACTTTTCAAAGTAATGTCTTTAAACAATCTTCCTTTTTCATCTGAGATTGGCAGACACTTAGTGAAGATCAGTCCAGGATCCCAGTGGGGTGAAACAACTGTGCAACCATTTCAAGTTGATTATGGTACAGACTCATAGAAATATACATGGTGTGAGTCTGGCCCATGGTACTCCTGTAGCTCTTCGGGATGACAGCTGGGAGAGCCTGATTCTGCACGATGGCTGAATGTGACAGAGCATATGAATGTTGCCTACTTTGGGAACCAGTGCACGCTGGAAAGTACAGTGGACATCTTTAAAAATCACTGTCTTATGGTTTCCCTCTATTAAATGCCACTGTGTTGCTAAACAGAGATGTAGGGAAGCTCTAGTGTGCCTGTTGCCATCCTTTTAGTGTACAGCTAGCTAGCTTGGTGGCGGGGCACAAGGAGGTGCTGGTGGGTGGTCATGTAGGGCAAGGTGGCAAGGGAATCCTTGATTACAGGTTGGTCCTATGTGTAACTGTGGTAGGGAACTGATTAGGCCTTTGCATCTGAGGGAGGTTGAATAGAAGACAAACTGACATAAAATGTATTGATAAAAGGTCTTTCTATTGCATGAAAAGTGTGGTGCTCAGGCTCTGAAAGTCACAAGTCCACAAGCTCTGTCTCCAGTGACGTTGCCCAGATGGTGCAGCTCAGAACATCGATGTTCCTGCGGGTGCTGGCAAACCGGCTGAGCTCAGATTCACCTTTAGCCCAGTGTATCCTTTGGCTTCTCAAATGTAAGTTGCTCTGTGGATCGTGAAGGAGTGTGGGAGCACCTGGGAGCAAACACATCCCTGGACACTAGTGAAGAGTATAAAAAATAGATGGCATGTTAGTGAGAAAGCAGCTTAGCAGTTGTGGTGTTGAAGAGTGTGTACTTGTACTTGCTTGCATAGAGGTTGATAGCTCAAGCAAGATGGTGAGTGGCTTCCTGTAACATGTCCAAGCATCGCTGCCCTCTGTCTTGCTTTCTGTCTCAATGGAAGATTTTGTTCCCAAATCCTTGCTTTATAGCCATGTAGTAACAGGTGGTCATGGAAATGCTGAGTATTCAGATGCAGCAGAGTAGTAGAATTCCCTCATCTCTTGATGTAAATGCCAAAAGCTGCAGAGGCTACAGCAGTGAGGAGTGGGAAGGGTAGTTTGGGGCTTCAAGCTTCCTACAGGAGCTACCTGATGACAACAGTCTATATGGTTTTGAGGCCCCTCAGGAAACTGAGAAACATGCTGAGAGATTGAAGTCCAGAGTATAAATTTCTATTCAGGGGATAAATCTCGCAGAAAACTCTTTTGCTGTCTGGTGCATGAGCCCTGCTATCCTGCAATCCTGTAGTATCTTTCTCAGAGCACCCCAAAGTACTTAGCTATATTTTTAAATGCTCCACTGTCCTATTAGTTGGTCCAGAGTTTAAAGTCATGACTGACTGATGGGGGCCCCAAGGCATAGAACTAGGTTACAGGATTGTTGCAAGGTCATACTAGTTTATTAGCTCCCATTTGCTGGCTTAAAACTTTAAAGGTTTTATAAAGCTTCAGAGCTTAAATCCCCTTTCAGTTCTCTGTGTCTGTGATTTTCGCCTTTATTTTTTTTTAATGTAAACCTATTAAATCTCTTATGGGCAGCCTTTTCTGTTTGTAGAAGATCACATAATCTAACTCATGGTGGGAGGAGGCTTCCAAAGCTGTACATGCTAGACAAAAATCCTGCTGAGTTCTGTGTATTTATTTAACCTCTGCAGAACCTGACACATGCAGAAAATACTTTTGTCCCATGTCTGAAAAGAACAGCGTGCTTGTGAACCATGTGAGGATCCATTGGCGCTTCTGGTCCATTAGTTACCAAAAGTGAGTGTTAAACAACATTCAAAATGAGAAAATTCTTTTAAATAAGCAAGTTGTGGGTCTTAGGAAATCTCTGAATTACTGATACTAGCTTTTGTTCCATTTGTATATTTCTTTACTCTTTCAAGGACCGTAAGATCACTTGGAGAAGATTCACCCTGGATATGGAATGGAAGACAGCCAGGGAGGCTGCAATTTCCTATTAGTACTGTTTGGTGGTGCCTTTGGGAAAGACAGTATCACCACATATCTCTTCTCTTGCACTTCTCCCATTCCCAGCCATGCTGTGACTGCATCATGCCTTGCCTTTGTATGCCAGAAGTCAAAAAAGAACAAGGAGTAATGGGAAATCTGATATGGAAGTCAGTTGCTAAAGAATAGGGATATAATTAATGCCAGTCGACATAGTTTTATGGAAACTCGGTCTTGTCAAACAAACTTGATCTCAATAATGTAATCTCAAAGAATGGATTGTTAAAGCCAATTGTATAGATGTGAGGTACTTATACTTTCATAAAGCATTTGGCTTAGTACTGTGTGATAGTCTGGCTAAAATTTTAGTATTACATGATATCAGTAAAGTGCCTGTTAAATGGATTAGGAACTGGTTAGTAAAGAGAGCTCAAAGGCATCATTTGTGGGAAGTATCACTGAATGAGAGTGTCCAGGGGATTTGGCAAGAACTGATATCAAGTTCAGTGCTATTCAACAGGTTTGTCTATGATTTGGAAGTAACTATCAATCGTAGCTGAGTGTTAAGTTTTGCAATGTCACAAGATAGGGTGATAAATAATGAGAAAAACTATAATATAAAGTGATTAGCATCACAAGGAAAGTTAATTCTGCCAAAACGTGTATTAGCAGTCATGTTCAAAGTAATACACTTGGGAGCAAGTATCTTTCAGTCCTCCATTCTGTAGCTTTGTATTAAAAAAAAAATTATTGCTTTCCTTTGAGTTGACCACAGGATCAGGAAGTGGGAGTGCTCTGTGACCTCCGCATATGGCACTGACAGACTGCTAGTAGAATGCAGCATACACCTCAGTTTGTAGTTTTTAAAGGAAAGTAGAGAAACTTAAGAGATCAAAGCAGAGGAACCAAGATGATTGGAATGCGAAAATAGATCTCAGCTACTTTCAAAAACATTGAGAATGGTAGTGCAGAAATACCTTAATGGAGAAAAAGTGCCAGGGTGCACTTTTATCCCCCATGATCAGAGGACCCTTTCAGGACAACAGGAACCAACATCTGGAACCTAGAACAGTTTCTATTAAAATTGCTAGAGAAATTTATATTAAAATAAGGTACATTTCTTTTAATAGAAGAATGAACAAATATTGGAAAGACTTAAAAGGATGCTTTTTGTTTTTCATATCCTTAGCATCTCTCCAGTGCCTTAACAAAAGAGTCATTTTAACTCGTTCAGCTCAAAGTGTCATTTTGTAGTCTGAAATATACAGGAGGGCATCCACATGGACTTCACTCCCTTAAGTATGAATCCATGAAGTGAACACAGTGCTAAAGTTTCCTGTTGGCTAAGCATCGTCTTTGTCTTTGCATCATATGAAGTCATAGGAGCCCTGCAGTGTTTCACTGTGCCCATATCCAAAAAGAATAAACCACGTGATCAGGTAATGTGTTATGTGTATGTGTTATGTACATATATATATAATGTATATATGGATATATTATGTACATATACACACACTCTGTATATAACCTGCAAAAAATCCATCGTTCTTCCATCTTGTGCTCCCAAGCCACAAGTGTGTTTCTTGCCATGAGTAAAAGCCTTCTGTTGCTAACAGCTTAGGCTACATTTCCAGCCTGCTGCCTTCAGTCATCTTGCTAAGTCAGACAGCCTACTGTGTTCCAGGCTTGTTTTTGGGCCCCTTCACCTACACCTAGAGCTCCTGACTGTACTGAAGACTTTGTTTGGTCCATACTGCTCTATTTCCCTCTTCCTCAACCTAGAGTTCAGGTAGGTTATTTTTGGCTTTCTCTACTGGTAGGAATCAATGTGGGGAGCTGTGGAAAACTAAAAGGGTGCTTAGGAAGTCCCAGTAGGTCGAAGTAAGAAAATGCTCTGTTGTGCCCCCTTTCTTTGCACCAGTGAGGCTGCAGATCCAGGGGCGGGGCAATATTGGAAATACTCAGAGGCCTTGGGCAAAAATTAATAAGCAAAAATGGGAACAGGCACACAAACATATGTGATACAGAAAGCAGAAAGAACCATATGAGGAGGCTGATAGGAGGCCTTTCTAAATTGTTTTTTTTTATTAGAAGGTTTCAGGAGAATAAGAAAAATAATTTGCAGCCAAAGCTGCAGTTTTGAAAACCCAGAGGCTTATGTGTCCGTCTCATGAAAGAACTACAACACCCTCCTGTTTCTTTCTCATAATGGACACAGGCATGTATCCTCTCTTCCTGTTTTGTGCTTCCAGTGGAGTTGGGTTTGCTGAGCTCAGGTGACAGCTGATCCTGCTGTAAATACTGATGCTGCGTTCCTGGCAGTAACCCTGTGGCCAGGGTTAGTGACCCCTGCAACAGCTGTGTGCCCTTTACCCTTGCCTTCATTCTCTGTAATGGCACTACCACTGATTGAATAGCATTAATGTTTAAGCCTCTTTCAGGTCATTCTACTTCTATTGGTCCTCTTCTTTTATCTTAATTTGGCTGGAAGAAATGGCAGCTTTTCTTGTTGTTTGCTAATCAACCTGCCTAGAGCAACTTTGCAGGTGGCAAGGAACACGATGTGTCTGTGGCACAGAGCAAAGCCTGCCAGTGTCTCTGTGGACCAGGATTTTTTCTCAGATATGATTCATGTTCTCAAATCCAATAACTTATTTTGTGAGATTTTTTTTTCCTGTTCCATGTGTGGTTAAATTAGCATCTGTAAAGCTTTGTCAGAGGAAGAGAAAAATACTTAGCTTGTAGGATAGACAGTATCGAGCTGGTCAGGATTCTTATGTGGGATACTGCAAATATTTACTGCAGCAAATCTGAGCTGGACTTTCCCACAGGCTAGTGCAGCTGTAGGACTGTAGCAGCTGTAGGATTGAGCTCCTGCCAAAGAAGCACTTACTAATTCACACAGAATGAAGAAGTTCCAACAGGAGAGACTGTTCTCAGAAGGAGAAGTTACACCATTCACAGTACCTAGCTGTGCTGGGGAGGAGCTAAAGTCAAGTGTCAGGTCCAGAAAAGTAGACCAGGAACCCAAGTCCAAATCCCTTGTAGGTCTCTCTCTACATGCAGGCTTCTGTGCTGCCCAGTGCAAATTTAGGAAGACTTCTTTAGCAAATGTTTCCTCAAGACAGTGAATTCCTGCAAAATGTGTAAATTCAACAAACTGAGTATCTCCCAACAAAGTTGTTTACACCAAAGACACAAGGAAAAGAACTCCACAGCCCATAAGCAGTTCTGTGGATGAGATGCTGACATGTGGGTGGAGAGGGAGATGTTAAGAGAGATAACTAGTTGCCCAAGCATGGACAGACTTGAGGAAACTGCTTAACCCATGCCTCTCTTTTGAGTTCTTGCAACTGTCTTTTGTGTTTGGGCTGCAGCCTGTGACAAATGAACAAACTTTACTTGGAATCATAGGGAAGATTGGGAGGTTTAAATCATTCTCTATGCAGTCTATGCCTGCAAAATACCATACTCCCTTTCCTTTGCCAATAAAAATGGAGCTGTGTTTTGATATGTGGTGCTTTTATGTGCAGACATGAACTTTAGGATTTTAATCTGTATGGAAACAAATCCTACCATTACATTTGCTCTACTTTTCCTGTTTTCAGTGCTGTTTTGGAGCAGTTCCTAGGAGTGTTGACTTCAGATTCTTTGTGCCCATTTGGACTGGGACTACTAATCAGTGCTGTCAAAAGACATCTGAGTAGGTCTTTAATTCACCACCTTACGCTACCTAGAATTATTGTTGTGCTTGCTTGTAACTGGAAGGATGTGTTCTCTCCAGACCCTTGGTATTGCATCATGTAAGTGCAAGGTCACTTCTACAGCACTGGTTTTCATCCAGCTCCACTACTGCTTGTAAAGCATTCTCTAATAACTGCTTGGCCTTTGGAATGAGACAGGCTCAGTCTGCTGCCAGTGGACATCTGGATCAGAGTCACGGCTGGCATTGACCAGCCCCCTTGACAGTAGTCTTGGCAAAGAAGTCAGGAGTTGAACACACCATTAGATAATTAGAATCTACTCCAGTGGCTTGTAATCAAAGATCCTAAAGAAGTGGATGCAGAGGGTCCTCTTGAACTCCTAGAAGTGTAAGTCCAAAGGAGTAAAAGTGGCTCTGAAAGTGTTTTGTTTTCTCTGACAGAAACCCCTGTGTGTATGGCAAGCTTTTGCCGAGTTTCCTGACCAACTACTATCTCTGCTAGGGGGACTTGGATAGCCTGGAGGTTTATAGAAGACAGGCCTGGATCTTTCTGTGTCTTGTTCACCATCCATATAATGATTAAACATTTCAGTTGCAGAGTTTTCTATTGCTAGTGGAGGAATCACAGAGAGTATAGTTCTAAAGTGTGAGCTGAACTTTAAGATCTCTTTTCTCTCTTCTCCAGGTTGAGCACAAAGGATTGGAGGGTTTTATAAATCTGAAAATCTGACATTGAAGTTGTTGTTCTAAGGAAACAAAAGGGATGGGAATTGATCATAGCATGTGTATTCAACCTTTTTTATTTTGCCAGTACTTCTAGTGAGAAATCTCAACCTTTTCCATTTCCCCTCTGCCCTCTTGCTCTCCTGTGAAAGTGAACAAGATTCATAGCTGGGTCTACACACTTAGAGAAGTTTGAAACTAACAGTGTAAATTGAAGCTGGATTTTCTGTAAATATTTCCTCTTAGCAAAGACATTCCTAAATCAGAGGTGTTTGTGTCTGTTGTTTGCAGGTCATCAGATAAAGTGTGATGAAATATAAAGTCACTAGTCAGCAACAGCCTGTCTCAATGGCCTTTAATGAGGCTTTGGTGCAGAGTGTTTTAAACCTTTGTCTTCAAAATCAGAGCCTTTGCCTGTGCTGTGTTAGCACCATTTCATAGCCAGAATCCGTATGAAGAAACAAAGTACCTTGTTAGTGTCTGGTAACATGCAGAAGCCCTAATCCAGAGGGAGGCCTGACTAACAGGCCCCAAATTTATTTGGAATCAAAGGTCAGGACACTCATGTTAATTATGATGTCGAACTGTTTGGCAGTAGTTTGTAGTGCGCTTTCCTCTCTGCATCAGTCCTGTGCTACACTTATTTCCTTTACTGATGGTTTTGACTGATAGGGAAACTGCTAATGGATTTCTGCAGGAAAGGCTTCACACTCCAGATAGAGTCACCTCCCAAAATTAGTATCACTTTTGTTGTTGCAGTGACCTATGACAGAGACATTATTTTTACTTTAATTTGTGGCTTATAACAAGGGAGTTAAACAGATTTTGGGACTGTAGTTCAAACAGGTATGCATGTAGAATAATTTTCTCACATGAATCTTGCTGATTTTCCTCATTCTTGATTCTCTCTGCTGTTTGTCACATATCATTTCAAGAGCTAGCCCCATCTCTGACTGCAGTTATTCGTTATCAGCTCCTTTGCCTTTACCACTTCCATTTGTAATTTAAACACCCTAATTTAATAGGTTTGTCTCATTATTTTGATTAATCATATTAACTCATATTAATTAAGAGATGGATTTAGGTAATGACAGAGGTTAATGGAGTCAGTTTTCACTTTCCCCTGGTTTTTCAGGGAAGGGGGGACTTCGGTAGGAAGGGAAAATAGAAAGAGAGACTGGAAAGATTGAAAAAGAGAAACTGTTGGGGGGGAAATCTCAGTTAGCAATCAGAAATTCCCTGCTAATTGAATGTCTGATTTTATTAATGATGAAATTTATAAAGGTCCTTAAGAAAAGAAAAGAATTTAGCCAGTTCAGCAGTTAAGTGTGAATATTAACTAACTCCAAGATAAAAGTTAAAATATCCATTTTCTTTTCCTTTCTCTAGTTCTTTAAATGAAAAGCTCTCTTTGACACTTCATCCTATTAGAGCTTTAGCTTCCTTTGCCATCCATTGCTAAATGTCTGGAGACTATGCAGAGAATTCCTGTATGATTTAAGAAATGCTGACCCTGGAGGGCAGGAAGTTAATACATGGATCACCTTAGTGCTTATTTTTCCTTGATGCCTGCTCTCTGATGAGGCTTTGGTGAGTGGGAGAAGGTTTCCAGCTCTGCCCTACACTCTGTCTCTGCTCTGTCACACTTGTTTCCCTGAGGCTCGAGAAAACACAAACCCCGAGCGGAGTGTCAGATCCAGAGTGAACGTTGTGTTGGTGCTGTGGGCTACATTTCCATCTTCACAAAGGCACGGGGAATCCTTTGCTTATCCAAGACCTCCATGGCAGGATCTCACAGTTATTATTCCCAGGCATGTCCAGACTGCTCCTAATTTGTCTCTTTCCTATTTGCAGCAACACTATATAGGCGCAGAATCCCATTTGGGGAGCAGAACTCTTCATAGCCGTACTGCCATTGTGCAAATAACAGCATGAGGGCAAGTCAGAGGAAAGGGCTTTCATCCTGTGCTCCATGACACTTCAACTGACCTGCTTCAGTCAACGTTTGAACAGAAGGTAATTTTGGAGCTGGAGTCAGTTGGTAGTGAAGTGTGGGGAAGCCGTGCAAAACACCAGAGCAAGCAGTTAGCCTTTTTCCTTACCAGAAAAGACATTTCCATGACAATAGTGACATTCCAATAGTAATATTTTTGTGAGAATGGTAACAAGTTATACAAAATTTAGAGACATAACCATACAGGAACAAAATCTGTTATGCAAACCCTAAATTAATAAACACAAGTAAGCACTTTGTACAATTTGTCACAAATCTGACTAAAAAAATTAGAAGAAAGAAAGTTGTTTTGTGAACCAACTGTTACCAAAAATATTTTAACAAAGTTGACATCTTTGTATATGCTCTTGCAGCAAGTGTTGCTGTTGAAATGTGGTACCCGTAGGTGACTTGTGAAAGGCAGCCAGTAAAGTGTGTAAGACCAGGTTCTAGTCTGAAGTGTGGTGCACTGTCAGCCTAAAGATTATAGGGCAATAAATTACAAAGCAAGACACCAGGAACATGGTGATAATTTCCTGTGAAGTGTTTGGGGAAATACCCTTTCAGTGCAACCAATTGTAGTCATTGAATTTATGTTAAATTGGTAGAATATATTGTCTCTGGAAGGCACACAGTACCTCTTGATTATCCAGATTGTGCATCTGTGGGACAGTCCTTGCTCCCAGCTGCTTTAAGGTTTGCAACATAGACAATCTCATATGAGTTTGTAATTTCATCCAGCTGGAGTGCTAATACCTAACCTGACTGCTACTCAGAAAAAAAATTAATATTTATTCCAGAAGTTGATTGTTTTCTGGTGATCTCTCAGTAAAATTGCAGAAATCTAAAGTGGAATTTTTCCATAATCAGTACTTCAGAGTGGATGAATGTGACACATTTTTGTTCAAAAGGCGCTAGAGAAGTTGAAATCTGATAGACTAAAGACTGACCTTTTTTGTGACTTTGATGAGAGCATCAAAAATCAATTTTGCTTTATGTATGATGTTCCAGAACAGGTAAAAAATATATCACATTTCAAGATTGTGGGCAACTCAGAAATGTTCATTGTCTGTTTATATGAAGGTAGGAAACACTATAAAATTACCATTCTATTTGTTGTTATTTTGTTTAATCTTTGCTTAATATAAGCATAATTCAACTAAGAAATAATTCCTGTGCAAAATGGCAGGTGTCCTGAACAGTGGAGAGCCTGGAGTTTGAAAGATCCAATTGGTATTCCCAGTTTAGTATCTTTTGGCTTGCATATAGAGATATAAGCCTGTAGGACTTGTATTTCAAAAGCACGAGGTTCAGAAGAGAGAGAGTGCTGGGTATGTACCATTAAGGGACTTCAGAAATAGATGACTGGAAGCATCTGAATGCAGCCTGACATTATGAAATGACCCAGCAAAATTTCACTAAATTGGGAATTAGAACAATATAACTGGCAGCATGTTTTTGTTCAGAGAGCTAAGGTCTTGTTCAAGCAGGGAAAGCCTCTCAGGCAGACTTTGTCTCTGTGGAGTCTTTTTTTCATGGTTACTGACCCATCACAGCTTCCTCTCTACCTGGGAGTATTTCTAAAACTCCAGTCTCTGAAATCCTGCTTTCCCTTGAAGAATTCTTACTTTATTAAAGCCTGCAAAGCTTTTATCTCTTCAGAAAAGCTTGAAACAGTAGAATATTAATGGCTCAGAAAATGTAAAAAGCCTGACAGGAAAATACAATACTTGTATATGGATGTGTGTGTATATGTGTATGTAACATTCAACAGTACCTTGTGATGTTTTAAGACATTTAGGAGATTATTTTGGAAACCAATTCACACTTGAAGTCTTCCATTTAGCAAAACAGTCAATGATCTCAGTGAAGGTTCAGGTGGACAGGACATCAGGTAC
Source organism: Onychostruthus taczanowskii (assembly GCF_017590055.1). NCBI lineage: Eukaryota > Metazoa > Chordata > Aves > Passeriformes > Passeridae > Onychostruthus > Onychostruthus taczanowskii. The sequence continues at coordinate 18,909,525 of NW_024496525.1, read as the reverse complement.
AATATTTTCATTGTGGTATTGGAAGGACTGAAATATTCCTTTTTTGAGACTCCTCATGGATACTACTTGAATTAATTAGTGTCTAAAGGGCAAGTTTGAAAAAAAAGCTTGACTTTAAAGGTCAGGATTTTTTTTCACACTCCATCATTATAGTTTGATGTAGAGATTTTTTTTTTTTAATTACAGTAGACATACAACCAGAGATTTGCATACTGAGAAAAAGTACTAAATAGGCAAAAGCAGATTGTACTGTTGGACTCTGACTACAAATAAAGACTGAAAAAAAAAGGGCACAGAAAAATTCTATAAATAGGATACTTTTCACCTAAATAAACCTAGTTAATTCTGACTTTTTTTTCTGTTGAATTTACACCAGATGAAAGTCAGTGGAGTTTCTGCACAGTGTACAGTAGCACAAGGTTAGAACCAAGTGCTGTATCATGAAATATTACATGTAAGTGTATACATGCTTCTTTGTGGGTGCACTGTATCTCTTTGTCTATGCATATTCAAGTGCATATATTTCACAGCTGTTGTCTGCATAATTCACTTCCAAACCCAGCATGCGTTCATTTTCATAACTTTTTGTTCTATTACAATATTAATGGGACTATCAATGGGAAAGGACAAGAGAAGCATTTTTAATGTTTATCTGACAGTTGCAAATTTCACTTGAGGTTGTTTACTGGGATCTGATTGTTGGCAAAGAGGAGTAGGAAAGGCAGCAAGATGAATGGGATCACAGGAAGAAGATATGTATTTATGGGTCCTCTTAGCACCATCTAAGAGTAATAAAAAGTCCTGTTTTATCCCTCCTTTACCCAGTCTTTAGTTTAAAACACCAAAAAATGAGGGATTGTTTTAATTAACTTCTATTTAATCCAGGTGGCCTGTTCAAAGTGAAACACATTGCATTTAAATATGTGAAAAATAGGTATATGTATATATTCTCATCCAGTATCTTTTCCCCAGTGGGAAAAATGCCTGCAAATAAGAGAGAGTTTGTGGACTTGTGGATGAATCTGCAATGTGATGTCAAACTGTGTACCAAATTACTGTCAGAGCTTGTCTTTTTTGACCTTCAGTTCCTGGACTATCCTAAGTGAGACTTATTTTTTCATGGGGAGAGCTAAACATTTTCCCTATTTTGCTCTGCAGTTTTATAAACTTGGGCATTGCACATCCAAATTTTTTGCTCTGCAAAAAAACATTTCCTCAGACAAAAAAAAAAAAAAAAAAAAAAAAAAAAGAAAAAAAGCAAAAACAAAAAAGCAAAAAAAAAAAGCCCCCAAAACAACAAAACCAACAAACAGTCTTGGAATTCTGATTGTATATTAGTTCATATTCTAAAGTGTGCAAGTATGAGTTTTTCAACTAGAAGTTCAGAGCACCTCACTCTCCATGAGCCAATGTTTAAGAACAGAATCAAAAATTTATAGACTATAGGTAGCACAAAAATGGTGTGGTGGCCTAAGAGTATTGTGTTCTACTCTGGCCACCTCTGTCACAGACTGCTGCAGAAATAGAAGAATTTCAGAGCTTGGTAGCAGGATAAGTTGTTTGGAAAAACAGGCTGTTTATCTGTAGTGGTAGTGTGAGGGAAGAGTTTAATTTTTCACACAAAATGAAATAAATTTCAACTAGTTATGTAGAGTTGAACTGCTAAATTTTCCTTTCTGGGAATCACAACTTATGTGGTTCTCTTGCTGTTCTTCTCATTGGGCTGGGCTTTTTTGGTGGACTCTGTCTCCTTTGATGCACCTTGACTGCTCCACTAAGAAGCTTTTGTGAGGACTTAGATCACCACTACAGAGCACTGTGGCAGATTTTTTCAAATAAAATGTATGAAGTTTCTACAGGAAGCAGAAACTTTCCCCAAAATTGTAATTATGTCAAAGGTAATTAATTTGGAGGAAAGCTTGCAAGAACTTTCATTTGTCAGTGTATAAAATAATAATTGTCATGGTATATAGTACATGAATTCTTACTGTGCTTTATCAGTGGGGAAAAAATAAATTTGGAAAGGGACAGATACAAAACCCTTGAGGGGGAAATCAAACAGCTGTACAAATTGGGGTAATGGATGACTTCTACCATTTGCTGTGTTTAGCAAAGCCATTCTCAGACAGAGTTAGACTGCTTTGTCCTGCACTGAAAGTACTGTGGTAGAAAAAGATATATCACAGGAAGCCAGCTTGGATGGGTAATGGGTAATGAGGGAATTTGACAATGAACCAGTCAGCCAAAACAGTGACCTTTCCAAGATGCTGTTGTGAGCCTGCCTGATCTGTGAGCATTTGGGCTGGATTGTTTTGGTAGGGACTCCCTTTTCTGGCCTGTGGTCCTGCCTTTCCTGGATCCCTCTCTTTCCCATTCTGTGAGCTGGGGAGAGCCATGGCGGCAGTCAGTGTATAGTCATGCACACAGTTGAGCTGCTTGGAAAACTGTCATATGGGAAAAAGGGGGGAGGTGAGAAAATGCTTCACTGCTGCTTGTGACAGGAATCCCAGGGAGACACAGAGACATCAGTGGAGTCTACACATCACTGCCCGTTAACTCCACTCACTGTTTATCAACTACCAGCACTAATTTCTGTTCAGTGTTATGTTTGGGTTAATTACAGTTAGGTTCCTTTCAGTAGTTAGGTTAATTACAGTTGTGTATTCCCTGTTGTCACTGCCCCAAAAGAGGGTCTGATCCTGGCTCAGTTTCCTGCCTGCAAAGTCCAAATTCAATCTGGGACTAAGGTGGTCTGGGGCAGTGCTTTGTTAAAGAGCCAATGGAGCATCAGCCATGTTGCAGGTGTCTTTGTCAAAGGCTTCCCCAGCACTTTAAAATCAATCTAGATTTAGTGTGTCCCTGTTTAGAGATCCTTCCATGCACTGTACACAACAGGCAGTACACTTACCCTGTGATCCATGTGCAGCTCTCTCTACAGTGCCACTGGTCCCAGCCTACCTTGAGCGCCAAAGCCTCCTTATTTGGAAGATCTGCAGGAAAAGAAGAGTCCTACCCTTTAGTTTAATAGTGAAATTGCTGGTATAGTATCCAGACATATATTAACTGGCTGCCAGGGCCAAACCTGCAGTAATTTCTCCCCAATTTGCTGCAAACTAGCCTTTGGATTTCAGTTCTTTTTAGCAAGATGGCCTCAGCAATCTACCACCGTAAATGTGGCATGAGCAGTGTCTTTATCTCTGGCATGCAAATGACTACATCTTCAGTCCCAATCACTGAATCTTTCTAACCTGATTCTTCTGGTAAGAAACTAGTGTTTTTTGGTCATAGATACAGCCCTCTGCACAGGGGACAGTCTCATCTATTGGTCTAACCATTAAACTGAAAGTCCCTGTCTAAAGACACAAGTCCTTCTTCAGTGCAGTCAAGTCAGTTGACTTCACTGTCCCAGCTTTTTCCTTTGGGTAAAGGAATTCAGGTCCTTCTTGCAGGGCAAGGGCTGAGGAGTGCAGCTGAGAGACTGGCAAATGAGCCTACTGGAATGGAGTAGGCTCATTTCTTCCTCTTGCCTGTACCTGATTCTATTTTTAGGGCCCCTGTGGTAAAAAGTACAATCTGGGGACAGGCACCTTTCACAGCAAAGGTGGCAAATATTTGGTAGCCTCTGGAAAAAGCTCTGCAGGAGTGCTTTCAAAAGGTGCCTTTATGAAATAAGATAATACATAGGGAAAATGGAGATCAGTTACGTGCTAAATTCTACTGTACTAAAACAAGGCAGAGCTTCACAATCCTGACAGGAGGTTGGTTTAAGGCAGATAAACTTCTGTGCCTGGCTGCTGGAGGCTGTGGCACCTGAGAGCACTAGGGTGTTTAAAGAGGTACTAAGCAAATTTGTGGATAACAGACTCATTAAATTGGTGCCAAAGAGAACTTGGAGAGGTACTGCTGAATGTTACAGTTCTGAAGGCAGAAAGGAGCTGCAAAGGTGGAATTAGAAGAGATGGTACATGGCTCTGCTCAGCTTGCTTTTTTTTGGAGTGGTGTGTATGACAGTAAAATGGTGTGACAGGACTAAACCTGTGGACAGAATTACTAGAAGAGCTTGTGATCCCAGTGGCCTACAGGGGTTTTATGTGAAAGTAAATACCTCTGCTGGCTCTGAGGTGGGTGTAGCACTCAGTGAATTGTTTCCTCAGGGTGATGTTGACTGACATTATTATTTATGTCCTGTAATTTTCCTTAACATATCCCAGGTTGGCTGGTGGATGAAACTGACTAGACACCAACAGTATAAGCCCATGAAAAAATATCTTCAGCAGTGCTATGTGTGCACCAAGACTGGAGCTTGTTCTGTGGCTCAGGGTGTTGGGACAGACTGTGTGCTTTCTGCCTCTCCTTATTCTTCAGAAGTCACTTCAGCAGTGAGCACTGATGTGCAGTTAGGCTCCCCTGAGCATGCTGGCAGCAGTGATTCTCACCTGGGTGACATGATCACAGATGATACCTGTTCATGCTTCATGCTTATCCTCGAAGCTTGTTTCACAGGATCACCCCAAAATGTTGAGAATGGCTATGTTGTTAATGCAGAAATATTATTACAATGCCTTCAAAGCTGTCTGTGATGCTGAAAGTCATGTTCCATGTGCTTATGTGAAGCTCTGCTCTAAGACAACTTGATTCCATTTCCAGGACATATCCTGAAGTAGTAAAGGTGTTTGCTGTATTTATTCTCTCTTTCCAAGGGAATGTCTTGCGGGTGTACACAGCTCTTCTCAGAATAACCTTTCACAGGATACAACGGGGAAATTTGGGAGTTATGATTAATATATTTATAGTTACCTTTAAGTTGAATTTAGCAGTAGAATTTATTCTCACTGGATGTTGTAGGTGACCAAGAATATAAATTATATTAGGTATTCAAGTCCATTGATGGGTAATAAATGGAATGGTTTTAATACAGCCTTTGGCTTTATTAACTCCCTAAAAGACTGGGTACTAGAAGACTAGGTGGACACTTTTCCAAACACCTGGCACCAGCTGTTGGTGAGACAGGATATTTGGTGTAATGGACCTTTAGTCTGTCTGCTCTTATGAACTTCACAGTGCACATTTTGGTATGACAATCAGTATAAGCTGTAGTTTTGAGAATGATGGATAGTTAGTAATATTAAAAGCTATGACAAGGTCCTACAACAACTCTTACACTTCAATATTCCTTGCTCTGTCCTTGCAGCACTCTGTGCAAAATCCCAGTTCTCCACTCTCTAAGGAGTTGACAAGTATCAGGTAGCACAGGTCCTGCTATCAGAACTGGTGGCAGGGACTTGCTCAACCTGTGATTACCTAAGTCATACTGATCTCCTACTGTGCTGTGCTCGTGAAATTGCAGTGTTTCAGGAGGAGTTTAATTCTGAGGTCCTTTTGTGTTGATGAACAAGCTGATGTTAAATGTCGTTGTTCTAGACTTTGCCAAATATGTTAATTATATTCTGTGTTCTCTAAGTGCTGTTACTGCAATACTGTCCTGACTTTCTGTCCTGACTTTTGCTGCCTGTGTTGTGAAGTAGCCTGACATATATTTGGTTTATAGGTGCCAGTGTTTTCAAGCAATGTGAAATTATTCCAATATATGAATCCCACGGTCTTCTTGAAAAGAGCCACTACATGTGCCTAGGAGTAGTACATAAAAAGCTTTCTTTCAAATGCCAATTGAGCAACAAAGCTGCTACCATCTCAGTGTTTTCTATACTTTGGAGAAGTCAAATGGCCAGTATTAAGAAAAGGATGTATCCTTTATCAAAAGTGTAAGACATAAATGAAGCAACTGGAGACAAAGCTTCCCCAGACACCCCCCCAACTTATTTTCAAAAATCTTAACTAAGTTTAAATTTGAAATCTGGTGTTCATTCATGGGCTAGGCTTGTAACATTCAGATTTGTTTCTGTGACTTACAAGGCTGGGAAAGGAAGACATTTTGGAGCATAGTGAAGTTTTTTCAGAAATCACACACCTCTGTGTCTGCTTGGGAAGAATGTAAATGTGGCTGTGTTTCCTCATGATTGTCCAGAAGATAGCCTCTTCGGCATTCCACCGGACGGCCACCTGTCCACCTGTAATAAATGATGGCTATAAAGGAAAGTGATTGCAGCTATGATACAGCCAGAGGCATTTGTTTATATTCTTATAATATGTATCAGATTGAATAGAAATTATCACAATTGACAAATGGAGAGTGAGGATAGTTGGTGGGTATGAGGAAGCTCAGTAAGAGCTGGGCCAGCTGCAAACTTTCTCCAGTGAAGGCTGTCACCAGAAAGCAGGTGTCAAGCCAGCTAGTGATAAATGGTGAAGCTGGAGGCCTGCATGTGTTAATGATCCACGTCTTTGTATAGCAGCTCACAGTCAGTAAAGCCTTTTATTGCTGCTCAGAAAGACTTCTGATGGGTAAAGGCTGTCATTTTGGGCATGGAGTCTGTAATTCAGTAGATGGAGGGCAAAACAGAGGAGCATTCTTGAGCATTTCTCCAGAAGGGTAGCACTGACATGCAGTGTTTCCCTTCACAGTTTAAGTGTTGGCAAGACCAGATGGCTGAAGCCAAGCAGAGCACGCCTGGCTGGATGCAGAAATGCTATTGTATGTTACTGTATTGATAATACTGTTGTGTGAACAGGGGAAAGGGACATTCCTCAGAACATTTTCAGATAAATAAATTGCCTTACATGATTGCTTTCCTGGATGGCTGCTACTATTTCTCCCTCCTGTCTCTGTGTAGATATAACACTTCCTTCTCCAGATCAAGAAACTCAGTATGTCCGAGTGAGAAGTCTAAGAACTTATTAGTGGCCTGGAGAGAGAAAGTGCATTCAGTCTGAAAACAGACTGAATGTTTTAAGCCCCCAGTAGCATCTGATTTTTTTTGCCAAGTCTTTGGAGGGATACTGGAACTAAAGAAAAATCTTGGACCAGAGATGGAAAAATGTTATGGCGTAACCTAGCTGGCAGTGAAGCACCATCCATATGCTCCTTCATTCCCCATAATAGGATAAGGGGAGAAAGGATGAGAATCAGAAGGGTAAAAGTGAGAAAACTGATGGGCTGTGATAAAGACAGTTTAATACGTCAAGAAAAAGCCATGCATACAAGGAAAGCAAAACAAAGAATTCATTCACCACTTCCTGTGGTCAGGCAGGTGTTCACCCTCTCCAGGAAAGCAGAGCTCCATCATGTGTAATGATTACTTTGAAAGACAAATACCATAATTCTGAACATCCCCCCCTTCCTTCTTCTCCCTCCCCCCTTATATGCTGGAATGATGCCATACGATATGTGATGTCCTTTGATCAATTGAGGTCAGCTGTCCTAGCTGTGGCTAGATCCTTCTGCACGCCCAGACTCCTTGCTGGTGGGGTGGTGTGAGGAGAAATTATCTGAACCAAAACCAGCATAAGAGACAATTTCTCAAGACAGGTAACAGCACTCGTGGTGCTTGACATAAATATAAAACAAGAGTGGACAAATCTCTAGCTGGTAGAAGCAGTGAATATATGCCCTCTATATGCCCTCTATGATTTGCAGGAAAGCTTTTTGGATTCTACATGTGAAGATATATTCCTACAGATACCTGTAGTGATGTGCCATATTCTTATTTCCTGTATGAAGCTTTGGAGGTGAAGCTGTTGAAAGAGATGAAGTAGGAGTGGCTGCAGAAGCAAAGTGCAGGTGGGAGTGCTGCAGTACAGATCAGTTCCATTCTTTGTGCTTTTTTCCCATTTTTGTGTGAAGGAATAAAGATAGCATCACCATCTATCTTGAGTAGAGAGAAACCCGATGGAAGAGGCAACAAGATCTAGAAGAATTTAATGTCTTCTCACCCTTCTGCTGGTCTCTGAAAATGTTCCATATGGGCCCAGTCTATTTGTGAGTCTGTGGGATACAGAGCTGACTTGAGTGAAAGCTCCTCAAGACAGAAGCTCATTACATAGCTACTGTCAGGAGCAGGAATAGGCTGGGTTATAAGGTGCCTTGTGCTCTTCTTTCTGTTTACTGAAGTACTGTCTTGTGGCTGGGAAGGGAGGCTACCCCCTAATTCTTGGAGTCTTTCCCTAAAGCTGTCTTTTCAGTTTGGTAGAAAATTTATGTCCCAAGTATGAGAACTCATTACTCCTGCTGGATGATAAGTTCAGGGAGTGCTGCCAGTCAACCCTATGCAAGGACTTTGAACTTGGAAAGGAATGTTCTCTCTCTTAATTTTCTGTCCAGATACTGAATACTACTAGGGAAAGGGTTATACATGAGCTGGGTGATTGAAAACATTACAGAAAAGTGAAACATTTGAAAGAAACTCCAGTTTCTTCCTCATGCATTAGCTCTGCTGACAGCTGCTACCTTAGGTTTCCCCAACAGCACAGGAAGCTGTTAGATGCAAATAAACTCTCCATTCTTTTTTTTTTTTTTTTTTTTTTTAAATGCTGCTTACAGTTAGAAGATGAATGGTTATTTGTCTGGCTTCAAATGGAACAGCAAACTGTTCTGACTGCAGACCCATTGGCTTTGGCTTGCTTCTTTGTCTTAAATTTCTTTTCACACTTCATGTTTGTGCAGTGAGAAGGCTCCTCTCCAGGGACCTGGCTTAGATTGAGTTCACTGCTCTACACACTGCTGCCTGCTCTTGCTAAGACAGAATGTTCCTTGCATAAATTCATAAATCACAGAATGCCTGATTTGGTCAATACATCCCTTCCGTATTGAAATTTTGCTAATCAGCTTCTCCAAGAAAGTAGGAGGCCAAACTTGGTACATATACACTTCAAATCCTGTTATGTCTATTAATATGCTGTTTCAGGGGATTTTGTCACAGATGCTGGCACTGTAAAGTCTCTAAAGCAGTAATTATTATGTGTTTCTGCTTATGAACCATTGTTCAACAGTAGGACGTTATTTTTATCTTCATGTTTAGAATGTTGTCTTTATTTTAAGTTTAATGTCACAGCTGTGGACTTGTATTCTTAGTTTTGCCATCAAGTCCTGTATCGGTGAAATTTTGCCCGATTGGTGGGAGGAATGATGAGGAGGACTCTATGATATTAGAAGGTTAATTAATTACTTTATTATACTATATTATTTTATACTATTTTACATTATATTACACTACATTAAACTGAAACTGTACAAGTACTTAACTGAACAAAATCTTGTGACTGTCTCCTGACTGACCATCAGGACAGAGCTTGCAGAGATTGGTTAAGAAAACAAAACACTCACACCAGAATCTAATTACCAAATTGCTTCAGGTAAACAGTTTTTTATAATGCATTCTACTTGTGCACAGACGCAGGTACAGCAAATGAGATAAGAATTGTTTTGATCATTCACTTCTCTGCTTTTCTCACTGCTTCTCTCAGGTTCAGAGAATGTGAATCCCACATTCCTGTGTTCTGGAGAATTCACTATTGGCCTCTGTCCTGTACTTTTGATGGGACAGCAGTACTTCTGAAACCACTCCGAAGTCTTTAGGCAAGATGAACCACCCAAAGAATGTTTTGTGAATAAACTGCTTGGCTGAAAGGTAAAGCAGAAACTCAAAAATCCCTTTGCTGATTTCTTAATATCTTATTTTTTTATTTTAATCAATTCTCCTTCTTATAAAGCTTTCAACAGAATAATTTTGACACTTGTTTTAAAACTGAAAATCCTTACGATAGGAAAAAACCTGTTTATTGCCTTAGCTTTACTATGCTTTTCTTTGTGTGTTACATTGACAAATTCTTGTCATATTGTAATACAGAAAAGCACAAAATGGTATTTTAAGGGCGAATCTAAGGGAGTCTGAATTTATCCACTCAGACCTGGTACTGAGGTGATAATACTGAGGTGTTCAGGCAAGTGCCACTTTGTTGTGGTATCAGAAGTAAGGTCTGTGCAGTTTTAACAATTAAATTAGCTACTGGCAGTAATTAGGTGTTGTCTCCTAAATATATTTGTTAGCAGGTGTGGACACATACCTAGATTTGTGATGTGTGAAAGATATGTCTTTTAAAAACCCCCAAAACATTGAAAACCAAAATCATGTAACAAAACAATCAACTCCTCCTCACCTTTGGAGGTTCACTTCCTGATGTTTGATGGAACATTATAGACCTGAAGGGCAGTGCTGTTGCACTCATCTGACTGGCACTTTAGTAATAACTTAATTTGCTGCAGCTTCAGCATAGCTGTGCTTACCCACTTTAAAGTTTAACTGAGTATTATCTTTCATGTTCTTGCTCTGCTGTCTTCTTGTAGCTGAAGTTGAAAGTGTCTACTGCCATATTCTTTTGGGAACACTGACTTTCATTCAGAGATACATTTGAGCTATGGAAACATTTAAAATTAAATAGAAAGAGATAACAGGCAGACAGTGACAGCATATCTCACCAGTATAGTGCTAAATTAATTAAACACTGTGAACTCATTAGTAAAGTTATGGAAGATACAGGAGGCCATAATATATATTGATTACATAGCTGCCACCTGGATATTTTCCTAGCTGCAAAGGGTTTTCCTCTAACACAAACTGCTCGGGGTTGGGTGTGAGTTTTTTTTCCAACCAGGACTTTTGTACATAGAATAATGGCCTTTACTCAAGTCTGGAAAGTCCTCTCTGTTTCATCAGCACAGATGTATGAAAAAAAAAAAACCCAATGGAGAATGAGAGGAACTGAAAAGGATCAAATTAGTCTGTAGAGGATACTGTCAGTGGAGGTAAAAATGAATGTAAGCTGATAGAAGCTGTTGTAGTGCTAATGAGAAGCAATGGGCTGAGCATGGCTGCTCAGTGTGCTTCCCAGAGAAGAATGTCTTTACTCTGCTTTTGCTTGGGAAACTTTCCATCTTTGTCCTCTCTGTTCACATTGACAAAATCCATGGGAACTTTGGCAGTATGAAGCAGCTGTAAACGTTTCAACAAGAATTCATGTAGCTTGGTATCCTGTTTGATGATGGCACTATTGCATACTTTGAGAAGAACAGTACCATTTGCAAATCTAGCATTTTAGGGGCTTCCTGAGCCAGAAATTTCTCATTAACTGCTGTGATGAACTACATTCAGCAAAACAAGAAGGGGAGCTGTGTAACTTAGGTATTCTTTGATGCCTGAAATACACTCAGAAGTGAAACCAAAATACCTTTAGTCAAGTATAGAGGTGGTTATAGGGCAGCAGTGCCCTGGCTGTTTTGGTGTACTCAAAAGAGCAAAGTTCATCTTTAAAATAAGTGGGAGGGAGTTAAATTAAACCCTGTGACCTGGAAGAAGGTAGGACTGGAAAGTACAATCTGTATGGAGCATTGTTTCAGTCCAGAAGAGGTCTTGTTTGCTGGTGTAGGATATGAATCACAAGAGGAGCTAGTTCTCACTCCATAAATTTGTGACTAATTTTTGACTTTGTCTTGTTCTGGAGAGAAAATGTATCCTTGTTATTATGGTTGCAAAGAGGGCTGACATTGTGTAAAAGAGGAGTTTAATTATACCAGGGTCCCCTCAACACTTAAAACTTTCTCAGAGCACTCACAGTTAGTATATGAAACAGAGCTGATTATAGCCTTCATGTGAGACTAGAAAGTTAATGGTTAATGGCTCAAACATGCAGCCATTTGCAAAAGCAGTGTTGATTTGCTGGTGATGTGCAAGGTCACAGCCCAGGTGCAGAACTGGTTGAGCAACCACCACAGGATGCTACAAGCTGGGGTTTGAGCTAGATAAGGGAAGAGGGTGAGAATAAGCAGATCCTGTGAGGTGGGATTTTAGCATGTATGCTTTTTGTCCTGGCAATATACAAATACAAATTGGCTCAGGTGTGAAAACTCCCTGAGAAGTATCAACATTCACATGTAGTCCTCAAGGTATTTGTCCCTTCTGATGAGCCATAGTTGGCTCAACTACTGATGTGACAGGTAGTTGTAACATCTTAAAAGTTGTCATAAATCATCAAGGACTATGGAAGTGCTCTGTGATCCCCCGTATGTTACATCAGACAGTGTAAAATTCCCCACCCCAGGGGAGGTACCTGGACATTCCCACCTGGAACCTGAGCGTATATTAACCCATTGAACTTTGTGTTTTGTGGGCTTCCCCACCCCTGGATTAAGACTGTGACCATCTCTTCAACCAATGGAAATTGCAACAATTAAGTCTCATCACTGAATCCAAGGGTGGTGATTATGTACCTTTCTACTCTTATCCTTTCTTTCTCTTTCTTTCCTTTCCATTATACATTTTCTTAGGTGTTATTTTTATGCTTTTAGATTGTTGCTTTTTTAGCCAAAATGGCTACAAGCGCCTTGTTCTACCTTGATGTTCTAAAGTTTGGAAGTAAAAGTTTTGTCATTGAACCTCCTGAGAATTTTGTTGTTTCTTCATAGACTGGCAGAGTGAATCAAACAACCTTCCCCTAAACCAACCAAACAAACCAGGGCATAACACTTCCTTGCTTGGAACTGGGCTGTGAGGCTTGGAGTATGAAGAACATTTATGTGTGTGTGGCTGGGATGAAGATGGAGAAGGGACAATGAGGATAGGGGCCTGCACTGTTCTTGGTTGTGCATGTTATTAGCCCAAAAAGGAATAGGCTATGAACCAACTCAGTCTCAGCCACAGATTCCTGGCAAGTAGATGATATTTAGGACTGGCATCTATTTTGAAGAAACATAAATCAGAAAGCTATTACTTGTGAGACAAAGTGATATAAACATAGTGTGTGGAATTTCCTCTTTCTTACAGGCTTATTGCTTGTTCTTTCTACCCACCTTTTAAGGAGAACCAGAGGTTTGACTAATTTGTTGGGTTTTGCATGCATGTTATTTTCTTCTTCTTACTTTTTCCCGACCTGCTGGTTTCTCTTATTTTCTCTGTATCTGGGCTTTCCAAGCTGGCATATATCTGTAGCATGAATGTGAAGTCATGCAGCTCTGGTACAAGGCCATCCCCTTCCTCCTACAAAAAAAAGAAAAAAAAACCAACCCAGCACTGACTTACCTCTGCTCCTCCTACCACCCTGGGGCTCCTTGTGCAGTATTGAAGCATTACTGTCAGCAGGATGGCACTCCCTTTGGGGTGCTTGGAAACCCTAAGTGGATTAGGCTTTTATGTCACTCTTGAGGGTTTCTCCACACACACACACACACTCTCAACTGTATACTTATTCTCAAATTCCAATCTAGATGGTGACCTCTGCATTTTGTTCTGTTGCATCCCAGATATCCTGCATGCAGGTGAGTATTCTCCCCATACAGAACCAATGGCACTTCCCTCTTGAGTAATTCAGTAATACTTGGGCTGCTGGATTGGAACAGGAGGTATAACATCTCTGGTCCTCCTTTTGTAACAGTTTTGCCCTGTGTGAAGGGTGGGTCCCATGACAGTATATCTCAGCCAATCCTCAGTGCGTAATCTGCTCTGGAGCTGAGTTTTAACAGCGATAATTACCTTCCTTGTAGTTTTCCAATAAGGAACCACCACATGCTTTACATGGGTTAATGAATTAAGTACCCCGTGTGACATTAGTCTCTCTGGTTGTTTGTTCCAGGGGAATGAAGGAAACTAAGCATTATGATGGAAATTGACAACTTGTAGCCTCATGCAGACCACACAGCTCTTTCCAGTAAATGAATGGGCGCATTCACTCTGAGGTGGGTAGCTTTTGGGTCCTGACTTGCAGCCACTAGCTCATGACACTAGGCAATGCTTCCTCTTCTCCTTGTCTCTTTCTTTTTCACTTTGGCTCTTCCATCTGCTTACCTGAACAAAATCCAAGAGAAGAGAGCTAACAACAAATAACATGGGGTGGGAATCTTTCCACTGCACCCTCTCCCCACCCCCGCTCCTGTCCATACAAGATTGATAATGAAACCGATACCTTTCACCAGCGTAATTTTCATATTTAATGAGCGTGACTCAGAAACTATTACATTAATTAGTCAAATCCCACAAACTGTTAATGGTGCACGTGGTAATTAATATTGTATTCAATTAAAAGCTGACCTGTTTCAGGTGCCTTCCCCTGGTTTGGGGGGCTCTTTGCAGACAGCGTATGTTCCAGTGCCTGAGGCCAAGCCTTTTATTTTGTTCCAGTGGTGGGCAAGGGAGGTATTTTTTTTTCCTGTTTAGATTTTATGTTTTTTTCCTCCATGAACATATGCTGATTTCTCCCCCCCAGCCCCCGCCCCTCCATCTCCAAACGTGCTTCTCTCACTGTACAGACAACCTGCTTGCTGTGATTTATGGGTTAGCGCAGCGCAGGGCTCACAGACTGGAAAATTTCCAGTTTACACAAGAATTCCCTGAAAAATGAGCTTGGTTAATTTATTTCTTTCATTAACGAGTTTGAACTGTGAGATAATCTTTCTGAAACCCTCTATCCTCGCCTTCACAAACACTGAGAAACAAATAGGGTCCCTGTTCTGCTTCCACAGGGCTCAAAATTGCACCTTAACTAGCTGTGGACGAATATGTGTGATCAAAACTTATTTTTGAAACTTATTTAAAGAGGAGAGAGTTTTTTTCTCACCTGAAGGTAAGGTGTGGAGGTCCTAAGTTCTGATGTTAATGCTGCAGTTTCGCTCATCTGAGTTAGCTCACTGCTGTATCCCGCCTGTGGAGTTGCTGCTCATTGGTTCTGTGGGAGGAGGGTGCAGGCTTTAAGATAAGCCCCCTCTTGTTCAGTTATGGTTCACTGGTTGTCTAAAATCCACAGGCGATATCCATTAGTTTCCTGTGCTGTTTCCTCCTGTTCAGTATGAGGTGAGGAGTTGTGCACAGGTCAAGTCCTGATGCTTCTGTCTGCTGATGTCATCTGAGGACCACTGGTTACAGTGGACTTGTTGCTTCATATCAGTTTGGGCCATTCCATCAGAATCATTAACATTTGTGGTTTTCAAAACCCTAACCCTAGGCATAACCCTAAGCCTAAGCCTAGGCAGTAAAAGCAGCCTTGGGCTAAGGCTGGTTCCAAGGAAAAAGCTGTGGAGGAAGCCACGTTGTGGCAGTTTTGTGATCCTTTGGGATGCCTTTTGCAGCTGCAGTGTTCTTGGATTTGTGGTTTTAAGGACCCTAAACCTAGGCAGAGCAGTAAAATCAGCCTTGACCCATGTGTCTCAGAGAAGATGTGTATGTAGATAAATAATAAATCTCATTTGAAGTAAAGTCATCCTCCTTGCTGCTTAAGAATTTATCTTTTTTAGCTGAAGTCTTTTTCCCAAATCATTGCTCTCTAAACTAATCTTGTGGTTTCTGTTGCATTTTTATTCTGTAAAGGAATATATATTTCTTTTTGTACTAAGTGTCTGTAGAACGAAAGGGAAAAATATGCTCATCTTGAAAATATGCTATTTTTAGAAAGACTTTGGATTAGAAACACATGAAATATCACAGTGATTTCTTTCTAAGTAAGTCTTGTTATCTTTTAAGATAATTTAAAATGCCCACTTTGAAACAAAATATTGGAGATACTTTGTAAACACATATTATTGTCCCTTAAATCAATAGAATTTAAGTTTTTTGACTTACAAAACAGTATTCTGTTAATGTGTGGGCTCTTTTATATTGACACTGAGTCTCCTGACAATGCGTTTGATTCCTGTGGAAGTCTTTTGTGATTCTTTTGTGAATATTTTTAGGAATCAGGTACTCTGCAGCGTAGCCTGAGAACTTAGTGTGGATGATGCAGGCATGCCAGTATTTGATTTCAGTGCCTTCTAGGGCAGGGAGAATGTTGCCTTTTGTTCCTTGACAGGAATTATTATATACTTTATTAAATACCTCAAAAGTACCAGCTGACTAAAGTATCACAAATTTTTTTAACTTGCATATGCTTCCTTTGGAAGGGCAGGTTGTATAGTGACCATTTTGTCCATAGAGTCTTCAATGCTTTGTGTTGAATAGAGAGACAGATCTTTGATGTGGAAGTTTAGCTTACCTTTCTTCCTTACATTACTGTGCAAGACCATACGGTTAGAGGAAAACAAGTGAATTTTCTGTTCTTTTCAAGGGCTGGAGTTTTCTACTGAGCAACTGGTTATATTGACTAAGAAAAGTAGAGGCAGGGCAAAGTTGAGCTCATATTGAAGCTGGGTTCCTGTCTGTCCTCAAGAGACTGAAGTTAGTGGGGTAGCATGTGAAATCCCCTTGGTGAACAACAACAGTGACTGAATGTCTGCCAGTGTTCTCCCATCATTAGGAAGCTTATTGTGCCTAAATGAAGGAAAGTCTAATTTTTTTTTTTTTTGGTGGAGGGGAGAGACAGATAAATGTACTTACTTCATAGCAGGAAAAACATAAGAATTCTCTAAGTCTTGCTAACAGTGCTTTAGTCTCAGTCTGAGGGTAAGCTCTAAGATACGTGGGTAAAAAATTCTTTGATCATGTATTAAAGTGTGGAAGGCAACACAGCTAAACTGAGGAGAAACCGTGGGATGGGTATTGCTTGATAAACTTGGGATGAAAGAGCCTTTTGCATTTGGGTTTCTTATCCTTCTCACTTAAAAGGAAATAAAAATATGAGTAGGAACATAATTTTTCTGCCTTCAATTCCTAGGACAGTCCCACTCCTTTAAGAAAATTTGCAAATGAGTACAGATTCAAGTAAAACTAGTTGTCAATCTCTAAAAAGAATCAGAGAAAGAAAATGTGATTCAGCTCTTCTGCTTGAGAAAAATACATTTCTAGATCAAATTACATGAGAACAGTAGATAGCTGCTTTTCTTCTCGCTTTCATTGTAGAAATACCTTTATTGGATTTCCAAAAATACTGCCATGAAGAACTGAGCATATGACTTGCTCAGTAACTAATTTGGAGGGTAGATGAAAACAAATAACTTGGATGTACCTACATTTTATTTTTTAGATTTTTCCTCAGTTAGTGAACCAGAAGTAATTGGACTCAATATATTTATAAAAACGAAATGTCATCCTAGAACATGGTTCCACACTGAGGCAGTTGTCTGCTTTATCTGCTTGCAAACATGATGCTGTGTTTTTAGCAGCTCTGTCACTGATACCTTGCAGAGGATCTTTGTATGGCCCATGCACAGTTCTCAGTCTTCAACTGTCATAATTCAGAAAGGCAACAGAGTTTTAAAAATTATTCATGTCTGAGTTCTCCCCTTCTTAAATCTCTTTGCCTTGACATTTCTTTTTGTTTCATACTAATTTTCTCTTGTAAATAGCTGTTCTTGTTCCTACATCCATTGAGGTCTAGCTGGCCTGGGGCTGCTAATTTGTGCCTTTCTCATTCAACAAGTTCTTCAGGGACCTCACTGGTTTTGTCTGTAGGGAAAAGGGCATTTTTTACTGCCATTATAATATGCCAAACCTGCTGTAGTTGTGCTTCTGGAGGAGTTCCATTGACATAATCAGTTGTGTAAACCTGCCTATAATACATCCAAAGTGACAGGCATGTAAATACAGATATGACTGCCAAAATCTGGTAATGCAAAAAAACCATAAGGATGCTCTGAGAGCATAACATTTCTGTTACTAGTTAGCTACTTTTTGTGGAACAAATCTGCAGTTGAAGAACAAAGTTGAAGAGCTTACTGGCAGTTTTCTACCTTATCTTTTCTGTTCCAGCTCCTACTGTTTGTTCCCTGGATGCTAATACAGCATAGTCCATTCATAATTTCTGTGCCTCACAGTCCTTTGATATCTACTAAATCTTTTATCCCTGAGCCCAGAGGCTTCTCATTCATATTTTTTTTCCCCTAGAGAGCAAATGAGTAACTCCTTGGCTGTTGCCCAGTTTGTAGCTACCTGGAAATCTCCTGTTTTGGGAGTACTTGCTTTTTTACATATTTACGTATCTTATTTCATATGTAATGTAGACAAGGACACTGTCTTGGCTTTTACTAAGAGTCCTGCAGGCCAAGTTCTGGCCTAATGGAAGATGCATGAATGTGCCCTACCTGTGAACATTTATGCACACCATCATGACAGGTTTCACTTGTTAGGAAAGTTACCCTTTCTCTCTGTTCCAGCTGAGGCTCCTCCCTTCATCATCTCTGTCAGTAGTGATCTGCACCAAAATTGTCAAGACAGTAGTAGCTGTGATCCAAAGCACATGATTCTCTTAGTTCAAAGGAAAAGATGTCTGGGAAAATGCTCTATTTTGATTTTCTTCTTTATGAAGAAGGTAAATAAAGGGGGTTTTTTTGTACTGGTATGACTGGATAAATCCAAGCCTGAGTCAAACTTGTCTCTCACCATCCTCCTAAAACTCTCTGTCTTTGCTTCCGTGACTACCTTTATCTGCTACTATAAACATGTCCACCAGTATTGGTGGTTGCTGTTACATTTAATTTCTCCTGGCAGTCTAAGCAAGAAGTAACTCAGATTCCAGAGATTATGCTTTCTAGCCCCTCATCTTGGATAGAACATCTAAGCGAGACAAATGTAGTGGCATGCAGGATTAGGCTTGGAGTTTGCAAGGAGACTCAAGTACAACATAAAATGATCTGAAATTTTCTAAGAACCATTTTGAAACTTTAAAGATGAGACTCTTACATTACTCCTACTTGCTCAATGGTAGCTGGGTTAGAGGTCATAAGATTTGACTTGCTGGACATGGATACCTTTCAGAAAGCAGGAGACTGCACTTTTCTGATCACAGTGCTGAGAGCTGCTTGGGAGGATGGCAGTACCCACGCTTGAGGAAAGCAGCTGTGAACTCTGAACATCTGTGTCTCTGTGTATATCTTGTGTGTGTGTCTCCATTTCCAGCACAGGAGAGAATCCAACAATATTTCACCCAAATGAGAAATGTTATTCTGCAGATTAAAGCCACGCAGTGCCTGGTTTTGTCTTTATTTATGCCTTTCTATTTCCTTCTCTGCTGACATGGGTGCACATGCCGGGAAGCACTGAAGGACATAATTGGCGTTGTGAAAAATTATTGGGAAGCCAGGACGTTCCCTTGCAGTGATCCCCCCCTTCTCTTTCCCATCTGTCACCATCTAATGTGACAAAGTTTTTATCGGGCATTGAGGCAGAGGAGATTAAAAGTAAATACTGCAATCAGGAAGCAGCTGGGGGGAAAATGTAACACATTTCACACTAAGCTGAACAGCTCATCAACTTAGCCTTGTATATCTACGGCGGATGAGAGAGGGAGGGAGGGCTGCAGGGGGATGGTGTGGTTCAACGTGCTTCCCCACACTGGGAGTCTGAAGAGGATCCTGTACAAACAGGACTTGTGCTTTCTGGCACTTGCTTGCTTTGGGAAGGAAAAACCTCGGGAGTCCTGTATCTCTCCATTTGCTTTTGCAACAAGCTCCTGTAAAACACTGTTTTCTCAGTCCTAGTTCATGTATTTTTGGACTCTCTTCCTGCTTTAGTGATGACTGGAGTGCTATCATGTTCTGTTCAGATAGGAGGGTTTTACCAGACATCTATCTCTGGCTGTTGTGGGCATCCAGATGCCATGCCATCTCTGGGGAGCTACAGGATGAAAAGTTTGTTGGCTAAATGGGAGATACTATAGGGAGATACAATAATGTTTCAGGTCATGAAACTGGACACGGAGGTATTTAGTATGCACTGCGCTGGGCACTGTTCTATTCTGTCCAAGTGGATCTGCCTGCAAAGGCCAAGAAACTGAAAACTTTGTATCGTATTGCTTTATTCTTATTTGTGTATATGAAACTTAAGGTTGTTGAGCACTACCAGTCATATTTTCTTCTTACAAAGCTTTTGGAAGTATTTGTTTTCATTCCCAAAAATGTTGTCTACTTCATTTTTTGCTGTGATGATGTCACATGAGCTCAGTGATGTTGAACCTAAATAGACTGGTGTATGTGGAGGACTCTGAGAATCTTCTTATGCCTACGATATACAAAGCTTTGGAAAGTGGTGCAGGCTTCCCTAGTATCCCTGCCCCTGTGAATGTGTCACCTGCTATGGAAGGTCAGGAGAAACTCAGTCTCCAGCATTTGTTTGGTCCTTGGCTTTATAGCTGAGTGCCAATAAAATCTAATCTCTGTCATTTTGGCTGTCATTTCTTTAAGACACTTTTTCTTCAATTTTGCTGGGAAACCCCTGTTTCTTTAATTAATTTTATGTGATACCCTTAATTTACGATTACTTTGTAATTTTGATGCCTCTTGCTGTTCAGTGTTGATGAGATGTCCTGTCATTGTTAACAAGTTTTCTAAGGGTAAAAAAAACCCTGAAATCTTTACAGCTACTTGCTGAACAGTTAGATTGAACAGTGTCTCCTAACACAGAGGTCCTTTTGCTGTGCTTGGTAATCTTTCAGGATTCCTAAAGCTATAGACAGCCTTGGCTCTGAGGTAAGTTATTGTAGCTTTTGTAGTTTGTTTATTTGTGTTTTTTTAGTGGTGGTCTTCAGTTTCTAAACACTCCTGGTGCAGCCATGGTGGGGAGCCTCCTGTTTTGGCCTTATGTTACCTTTTGCTGCCCTGCTCTGGTGGTGTCACTCTGGGGCCATCCAGCTAGAAGAACTTGACCAGGTTGTAGAACATATGCCACCAGTAAGTATTTTGTCCGTATAATAACACTTCCATTATTGACTAAGAAACCCTTTTGTCTCCGGAGTGTGAATGTAATGAGGTAAGGATGTCAAACTGAGAAGCTTGACATGATCTAACAACATGCACTTGCAGCCCAGAAAGCTGAGAGAGTTGGGGTTGTTCAGTCTGGAGGAGAGAAAGCTTTGTGGAGACCTTAGAGCAGCCTTCCAGTGGTGGAAGGTGACTACAAGAAAGCTCAAGAGGGACTTTTTACCAGGGGATATACTGATAGAACAAGGGAGAGGGGCCTTAAAGTGAAAGAGGGCAGGCTTAGATTGGATATTAGAAAGAAAATCTCTGCTGTGAGGGTGGTGACGCACTGGAACAGGCTGTCCAGAGAAATTGTGGATACCCCATCCCTGGAAGTGTTCATAGTCAGGTTGGATGGGCCTCTGAGCAAGCTGGTCTAGTGGAAGGGGTCCCTGCCCAAGGCAGGGAGTTGAAACTAGATGATCTTTAATATCCCTTCCAATCCAAACCATTCCATGATTCTATGATTTACAGTAAGGCAAAGGGCCATTATTATACTTTCTTTAGTATCCCTGCATTATAAAAAGTAGGTAACTTACGGAGCTTTTTTTTCTGTAGCTCATATGAGACCAGTAACTGCTTGCTAGTGTTTGGCAGCTAAATTATCATAGTGCTGTCTGTAACAAGCCCTCATTATGGACTACTCGTATGCTCTTCTATTGATGCAAATATATGCTTTATCTTAGGTCAGTAGGCCTTGATCTGGTATGTCATTGTTTCTCCAAACCTCTGAAGGGCACTGTCATCTTACAGACCAGAACTGGAAGCTTTGTTCTTATAGTCTTTCCTCGCATACTGGCATCAAAGCCAGAAGGAGAAAAAGGAGCCACTGTCATGCAGAACATAAGATACAGAGGAAGTAAAATAAGGAGGGAGGAGCTCGGGGAAAAGTGTTGGATGGGCCAAGGAATGTGTGTGGGAAAGATAAGACTGGACTGTGAAACCCTCTAAGAATGGAAGGTTTCTGTACCTACACCCTCCTTAAAACCTAATTTGATGTCATTTGACATCTTTTGGAATTGTGTAAGTTATTGGGCAAGCTGCTAGAGCCAACCAAAATAGAGATGGGACATGCATAACTTGAGCACTGAAAGCAGCTGCATTGGCCTTTACCTATCAAGAAACTGGTGGATAATTCCCCCATGTTCTCCACCTGCCCCAGCAGTGCATGTTACATGCGACCTTTCAGGCTGATGCTGTCAGTTCTCTAGAAGGATTTTTTGCCCTGTCTTAACCTGTGCCATATTTCTTTTTAGCTCTGGCACTAATAAATGATATGGCAAACAGTCTATAATGTAATAAAGGAGGGAAAGATTTTTTTATCTTTTTTATTTTTGACTGTATTTATTCTTGCAATATGTCAGCTAGTTTGGATAGGCCAAGAAAGGAAAGACAATGGTCAATACCTGGAAATTTTATGTAATTCTAGCACTAGATTATTACCTTTTGCATTCAAATATCTGTGAACTATTTCTTTTTGGGTTTCAAGAGAACAAATTTTGGTTAAAATCCCTGAGGATGTGGGTCTCTTACCCACCCTGGATAATTTGGCATGACTTGGTCAGATTAGAACCAGCATTTGTACTGCAGCCATTTCAGAAGTGATATGGTGGAGAAAAGCTAGGTCCTCAGCTTACACCATGGCAAGAGCCATGTCTGGTAAGAGCCACTGTGGGCCTCACACTTTCACAGGCACCATATTTGTTAGAGCATCTGCGCTTTTTTTTTTTTTTTTTTTTTTTAATTAATGCACCTCACTTAATTCTCTGACAAAGTCATGGAGGTAGAGATGGTGTTGCTCCTTTAAAGCTTTTAGACTGGGCGGAGAAAATATTTATGTTGATTACCTGTCATCTCAGTCATGAGTTTCCTGCTACACTCTGTATCCCTTAGGTTTGGAAATGTAAAGGCTAGATCCCAGATCTGGGATTCCCTTTTAGTGGGGAAAAACAGCAGGTGATCAACTCAGGCACATACCTGGTGCATTTCCTTTCCCAATCCCAAGTTAAACAGAGGAGAAGGGAGCCGGATGATTTGCTTCAAAACTTTAGTGCAGAGAATCATATTGTGCTCCATATTTGCTCAAAATTTTTGCCAGGAAGTTTGCTTGAGTATTCCTCCTGTTTACTTTTTTTTGCAACCCTTAAGAAGCACAAGCAACCTATATTGATGGTTACTGATGTTTCATTGCTAGTAGTTTTCTGTTTAATAGTATCTTTTTAAAACAGAAGGAACTGATGGTTTTTAGCAGCTACTGTCTGAGGGTGCAGTCATGTGAGCAGGCAGACTCAGCTCTGGGTTGTGTCCTCTACAAGAAATGCTTTACTGCAAGAAGCCTTATTAGAAGTAGTGCAGAAAATAGTACTTTTCTAGGGTTAGGTGGATGCTCTCTTGCTAAAGTTTCTGCCTTTTGGATAAGCCATAGAACTGAAGTTCTGAACTCTTTCATATTTTTATAAGTATTCCCTGCCTCTCTGCTGGGTGTATTGCTTGTGCTTTGTTTGGGCAATACCAAGTACTGTGATGAAGTGCAAGTAACTCAGTGGGATTTATACGAGCTTATGAAGCGGAGAATAAACCCCATAGTTTGCACAGTAAATCAATTTGTAAAGTGCTTTGGGATCTTTCTGGATGAAAGGCCCTATATAAATGTAAGCCATGACCATTCATCATTATTGAATATGAAATAGAGATATACACTCTATCAAGCTAGAAGCAATAGGCTTGGGCTCATGATTGCTCACAGGACCCAATCAGTCATCAGATCACGACATAATACAGCTAGAATAAAAAAAGAAAACCCACAGCAAATCATTTCAAGCAATGCAATTAATGGGCATCCAGTATAAATAGTGATCTCGGTCAGGAAGACTGGGCTTTTCCTGAGCAGTAGAGTTGATGCCAGAGTGTTAGCAAGGGAAGGAAAGATTCCTTGCCAGCAGTACACCATATAAACCTATGGCTAGATAATAAAATGTATATATGCTTTTCAGAATTTGCTTTTCATTTGGGAAATAAAACAATAAATGGTTTTGTAAAGAAAGTGTTTTTGTTCTACAGTGCGCCACAGAGATGTTCATTTTTTGCATCAAGCTGTAGTCCAGGCACCTAGTGTTGTCACCTAAACTTGGTTGTCAGATGTAGCACCTGTGGCTCTCGCAGTGCAACATGCACATGCATGGCAGCATATATAATCTGTTTCTACTGCTTATCCTTGAAGATGCTGACTGCTGTCATGTGCACCGTTTTGTGACTATTAAGTCAAAACATAGGCTGCTCCAGTCCTCTGCTTCAAGAGCCAAGCAAACTGAAGTCTTTCTTCACTTGTGCTAGAGTTCTTTCTGTCTGTATATTTGCCTTCTGAGGCAAGGCAGTACTTTGTAGGAACTTCCTCTCTTCCTCCTTTTGGTTGTGGTGATGTGTCTGTCTCAGACTACTGTGAAGCCACGGATAAAATATTGTACTCTCATTTGCTGTTTATTTGTTTGTTACCTAAGAGAGATTGAGCTTTTATAAAATAGAAGGGAAGGAGGTGAAAACTGAAATAAGAAATATGAAGGATCCCATTTCATAAAATCCATCTCACCACTGATCAGCTTATGAAGAATGGGAAATTCCCATCAGCTCTTCTACTGCCATGACCACCAAGCTGCAGCCTCAGATTGTTTATAGTCTGCAGTGCCCTATATTGTCGCCTGCAGCTATCTTCATCTCTAGTACAGGCTTGCAGCTGACATGTTCTGAAATCACTAGATGGAGCAGATACAGTGTCTTAGACTACCAGGGGTGCTGCTGACACAATTCAATATCCCATCAGAAGTATGACTGTAGGGAAGACAGGTGGAAAAGGCCTGCTTGTCCTCATTGCTCCATCCATATTGTAGTCTCTAGCTCTCTGGAGAGCTAGACTGTTTTCTATTGCTTTCTTGACAAGGTAGGCCATATTTCTTCTCCTTCTCTCTCTGTTTATTTAAACCCAGAGTGAGAAGATGAGGGGAACACTGAAGTCCTGACCTTTCCTCAACCCCTCACTCCCCAGCCTTAGCTTTGAATTAGATACTGTGAACCAGAGACCTTTCTTTTTGCCCACAGGCCAGAGACTGTGGTGCAAGGATGTGTCCTTTTTGCTTCCTTTGATTCTTCTAACAAATATTTGGACCTTGTTCCCTCTCTCCAGTGAAGCACAGGTGATCAGGCTGTCCTGCTGCATCTGGTCCATGAGGCCTCAGAGAAGACAAAAGTTGTGGTGTCTGACATAATCATTTAAGTGTCAGATACTGCACTGGGAAAAAAGTAAAGTAGGGGGTGGGGTAATACAATTTGTAAATTATTCCTAAATATGCCCTAAATTGTCAGTTGCAAACAAATTTAGCTGCCCTCATATTTGTTTTCTGTTCTGCACATGAGGTGTATTTTCTGACCTTGAATTACAAATCACATGTTGATTTTGTGGTGTTGCTAAGGCATATCAAAAAGTGTGTGTAATTTTTGCAAGAAGTTTGGGTTAGCATCGATGTTGTAAGAGGGCAGCTGTGCAGTAAAGGACCTGGGGTTCAGGTACCCAAGCTGAAGATCAATCAGCAGTGTGACTGAGGTAGTGAAAGCTGAGCACATACTAGATTGCATTAATGGGATTTTATCCAGCAACTCAATGAGTGATTATTCCCCTCTATTCAGCAATCACAGGACTGAACCTGTAGTCTTGTCTTCATTTTTGGGCTTCTTAGGATAGGTAAGATGTTGACAAAGCAGAGCAAGCCCAACAATGACAAAGGTGGTTAGAGGACTGGAGTACATGATATTTATAAAATGAGAGACTGGAAGACCTGAGTTTATTCAGCTAGGAAGAAAAAGCTAAAAGAGGTCTAATTGTAGTCTTCAACTGCCTAATGAATAAAGACAGAGAGAGTCCCAGAGAAAGAATGAGAGGCAATGAATACAGCCTCTCCAGTAATAGGGGAGTTATGATAGCTCTAAGGAAAAAGTTCTTCATAATGGGAGTGGTTACAGAGAGGCTGTCTTCTTCAGAAGAGACTCACAGTTCACCCTGAGCAGTCTGATCTAAGTCTGAAGCTGGGCCTGCTTTGAGCACAGGTTTGGATCAGAAGACCTCTAGGGTTCTTTTCCAATTCTAATTCTGTGATTCTAAGAGTGATTTATGAGACAACTACACTAAATTATGCAGTGAGCTAAGTTGGAACATGGCAGAGCGGACTGAAACTAGTTCTTTGCTTTAGCCAGTGAAGTGGATAAGGAGCTGAATTATGTACATGAGTTTTGGTTTTTTAGCCTTCTCTTGAACTGAATCAGAAAAATATCCTGAAGAAAAGGCTCCCTGAAGTCAATACCTGCTTTATTTGGTATTATGCAATGGGTTTTTCTTGATGGATGGTTGCATGTGTATGAGCTGACCTCGTACACCTAGCTAATGATGAGTTTCAGTGGCATTAATTAGACGCAGAGGGGACAAGTGTGCCTCTGTGAGTTTCTTTGTGCTTGATAACTAACTTAGAGAACTGAGTAGCATAAATGAGGGGTCATAATCAGAGGTTGAAATCCCTGCTCTGTAAGACACCCTTCTGAACAGAAAATGCCATGAAAGTTAGGCTTGCAGTCAGACATTGTTTAATGTCTTTCTGATTGTTTTCGTGCTGCTTTGTTCTGTCAGAGGGAGTATCAGAGTACCATAATCTTTCTTCAGTTCTGCTGACTGAGAGAGCTTCTGAAAACAGAAATCCTGAAGGAGTTCCTGTAGTTAGTGCTACGTTTCAGGTAGTATGAGAAATGTATTTGTACTCTCTTTGTGAATCTGTTTCCAAATGTTTGCTTATTTTTACTAATGTTTTGGTTACCATTTTTAAAATAGTCTAGGTAGGACTTGGTCTTCTGCAAGCTGTGGCCACCAGTATATCCTGTGTCTTGGCGTATTCAAAGCAGGCATAGGGAAAACTTTCCTAGGGAGCTTGTGCTTCAGTGAAAAACATTACCCATAGATGTGATGGAAGTTCAATCCTTGGAAGTTTCCAAGACTCAGCTAGACAAAGGCACAGCAGACAAGTTCTAGAGATGGTAGACATCCCACTTCATGACTGGACTAGATGTCCCCCAAAGCTTCCCTTCAAATGATTTCATGAGGAATTGTGATGATTCCTCCTCTCTCAAGACTCCTGTTCTCACAGGAAGAGCAGATCTGTTCATAGGGTAGCCAGGTGTCTTATATCAAACAATGCTGCAAGGACAGCTTGAGCTGAGACAGGTGGACTGTGCTGCACCTTGGGGCTGTCCTGGGTTTGCTGGAGAAGCTGTGGTGTGAAGGCATCATTTTAGCATTTTAGGTGCTGTATCTGTTTTCTTCTGGGAAACTGCTGGCTTGCTGCATCTCCACATCAGCTTGCCTCCATGTTCTCACTCTGTGTGTCAGAGTCATGGAGCCATCAGCAGCCTTGGGAATTGCTAGAGAAATCAGTGTATGTTTCTCATAACCTTGCATAGCTCAGCTCTTTCTTCCACTTCACTCTGGAGTTTTTGGCCTCAAGCTTAGAACCACCCTGCAAAGATCAAATTGTAGTGGGGAGCAATAACCCATTCTCTCCTGGAGATCAAGAAGAATGTGAAGGACCCATGGTTCATCCAGCCTAATAGAAAACTGATGACAGTACTCTCTAGCCCTGCTGCACTGAAGGTATAATATTTAATGGGAAGACTAAGGCCTGTTGGAGACAACTAATTAAACTGATAGATGACCTCTATGTTTGCTAGTGAAATCAGTGTTGGTTGCACAACATTCTTGTCTGGTTGCTAGAGTAGCTCCTGGTGTTTTGGCTGGTGAAGGTAGAGAACTGGTTTAAAATACAGTTTTCGTTGAACTGGTAAACACTTTCCATGTATGAAGTGTTTGTGTATTATTTTCAAGACATCACTGCTAGGTTTGTATTGATGAAAAAGTTTCACAAGTCATTGCCTGGATTATCAAAAGTTAATTGTTAGGAAGAGCTTCACAGCACTGGTGTATTACCAGGGCTGCAAATAGACATGTTCTCCGGCTCTTCTTGGGTTTGATAGACAAAACCATGGAGACTGGCTGATCTCACCTTGCTGGACCCAACAGTGAATATGAGACCAGTTACTCTATCACAGACCTATTCCATTCTTTTGCTTTTGTACATTTCCACGTTGTTGCATTACACAGCTGCCCCTCGGGTAGGATATGCCAACCCTTTCCAGGAGGAAGCATGATGGCTTTGCAGGGCCAAGCACTCTTGTGCAGTAGCTGTGCACTTGCTGGTTGAGTGCTTACCCAGGTTTCACACTAGGACCACTGGAGGAACATCTCAGAGTTCTCTGTGTTGCACTAAACTGAAAATATATGTTTAGAAAGTAGTTTCCACTGCACCATGCAAGAAATTCCCAGACTCTCCTGAGGCTGTGTGCACAAGTGCTCTGTGTGCCTGTGCACTAAGTGAGTCCAAGTGTGCTTTCCCTTTAGCCCATTCCTGCCTATTACTGAGCTGTGGGACAGCACGTGTGCAAGTGCTCTTCTGCTTGTGACTGCATTGCTTATTGCAAGAACATTCAAAGGAAGGCGATGGAAATGTGATTGAGTGATTTAGCTGAACAGTGCAGTGAGCACTGAAAGTTTGTCAGGCTTGACGCCTTCCTCTTTTTAGAAAATGGATCAATTCAAGCATTGGCAAAAAACCACAAACCCAAACTTGTGCAAATATTGACAGGATTATCTTTCAGGAAACAGAGACGTTGAGACTTAGAGGTAGCAAAACCGTCAGCCCTCAAAATTATGCTGTGGATGGAGACTATGGGAATGTCAAATGCTGACATGAACAGGGACTTCTTTAACATATTATGGCCACAGGATTTGCTTCAGGTTGTTTTGGGTGAGCTTGTAACTACGTTGTGCTATGTAACTATATGTGTGCTGGCATGGCAGACTGATGAAGAGATCAGTTTGTGCTGAAATACATGACATGCTCACTAAATCAGTGACCATAACTTCAAGTAATCAGTTCAAAATAGTCTGGAATAAATCACTCCTTGTATGTACACATTCCACCCTCACCCCCCCAGCTGGAAACCATCTTGTAACACATTTCAAGAGAAAAAGCATGG
The DNA here is from genome assembly GCF_017590055.1 of Onychostruthus taczanowskii. Lineage (NCBI taxonomy): Eukaryota > Metazoa > Chordata > Aves > Passeriformes > Passeridae > Onychostruthus > Onychostruthus taczanowskii. The sequence goes on along the minus strand of NW_024496525.1, from coordinate 18,880,859 downwards.
CTTAGCACTTTGCACAGAATCCAAAGCTATTGTGTGGCACATCGTAAAGTTGTTATCTGTTGTTAAGAAGTTATTGATCAGAACTCAGGACCTTTTCCATTTATACCACAGCTTTCTCAACATTGAAACAGAGTTAAGTTTTATGTCCACTTTTTATCCCTTGGGCATGCCCCGATCAATCCTTTAAATGGAGTCACAGGACACACCACACCCTAATGGACTGCGTGGCCTGTTCCAGGACTTCCTCTGACCCTGGGCTGTTGGAACTTTCTTCACTGTTATCTTCTTGCTTTTTTTCAGAAGCTCACAAGAGTGATAGTAAGGCCTGTTCTTGGTGTGGTGTGAGCTTTCAGCCTGTAGAAGAGTTGGATATCCCAGATCAGTTAACTTCTGCTCTGCCCCTGTGGGATCATATCTATTGCAGGTATATCCAATTGAAAATTGTAATTACAGTAATACATAAGAGAGTCAAACAGATTGCAGTATAGATCCACGTGGATATCTCAGAACATCCTATGTTAACCCAATTTCCAGGGACCCTTTGCAGTTGTGAAAAAGTTTTTTTTCAAGATTTGTGTTTCCATTATCAAATTCATCTGACTTTTAAAATAACTGAATTTTCCTGTAATGTTGTCACAAGAGGGCAGAATCGGGGTTTGTACGTGCAGTAACATTTAGCACAACTGAACAAATTGCTGTGTATCAGCTGAGCTGTGGTAACAACTGTGTGCACAACTAGCCTGCAGCAGACAAGGAGTAATTCCACTTAACGCTGTCTTCTCCTAGGTTAAGTCAAATGACCTTGCATTTATCACATGCCAGAAGCATGCACATGCTCAATTATGAAGCTAGGATTATATGCCACAACTTTGTCAGGCTCAGTAACTTAATCCTCTGTTTGAGCCCTAAAGGCTGTTTGTGTACCTTGAATTGGGTATCTTCCCTATTCCCATAAAGCCAGACTGCACTGGCAGTCAGAGTAGCAGAGTCTGCTCTTTTGAATGCACTGAAGCATCTGCAGCTCGTTTCCTTACAAAAAGCTGGTTTTGGAAATCTGGGACTGTGTGGGTAGCCCTGTCCCAAGCAAGGGTACCTTCACCTACTTACTGATAGTTACCCAGCATGAACTACTTCCATACCCATGGCTGAGTTATTTCTACCATTGCAACAATCTCACCTTAAGGGTGACTAAAGTTGTTGACTTCAATCTGTTTGGCAACTACAATAACCACACAGATCACTTTGAATTAATTCATTGGCAAATACATAATTTAAAAAAAATTATAATTATTATATTATTATATATAATATAATAATATATATAGATAATAATTGCTGTGATTTTCTTTCCCATCATTACTGGACTTTGAAGCTGCCTTTCATTTATAAAGAAACCACTCACAACTTTGGAATTAATAAAGCACTCAATGAGAAGTGCCTACTGAACTAGTCTGAATCACTCTGCTTTCTAGGTGAGAACCATGAGGCTGTAGTCCAGAAGGGACCTAAAAACATGTCCTTTGTGATGGCTGTCTTAACTAGCAGGTGGCACAACTATAGGAGGTGTACTGCATGTAGTGTTTTCCTGTTGATCTGCATGAAACTACAAATGAAAGGAAAAATTAAAAAGAGACTAAGTTCAAAAACAGACTTCACCCCTGAGCCATCCAGGTTCCTGAATGAACTACATCATAACCAATCAAATACATTCTTCCCAAATTAGCATCTCTTCTAGTTTGTTAAGCAGAACCTGTAAGACTCTTATACTAGTGTCTTCTACAGTGCTACACACAGCTACACCTGCAATCATCCTTACTCAAGAAGCATCTCTAAGGAGATACATTGCATAGTCCCACCATGCAATGGAGAGGGCCACTCAAATAGAGGTGACTTGTTGGTGGGATTTGTAGTCTCTGGGAACAGTGCCACTGGACAGAAGAGGAATGTGTGAAGGATTTTACTCTCCTGTAGTAAATTAGAAGCTTGTCTTGAGAGCAAGTTGCTCTCATTCAGGGAAAGTTAAGATGACCTCAGTCTGAATCATGGATATTGTTCCTCCTGTTTTCCTTTTTTCCCAGCTGTTGCTGAACACTTGAGATGGCACTGGCTTGTTACCTGTTCCTCATTGTGGGTACAGAGGAACCTGTGCTCTGTGTGTGAGCATGCATGTGTGTGTCTGGCTGCCTGTCATTGCAGCACTAATGGAAATACTGCACGGATCACAACTCTCAATTAGCTCCTCAGGAGATTGCTGTGACAGCCAGTTACTGAACAGCAAGGCCTGAAGGAATGAATTAATTTGTAGTACACGGCAGTTAGAGTCAGAGTGTTAGCAATGGAATAAGACAGCAATAGACCCTGATTAGACTTTGGCTGCATGGTGCAAGAGATAGTTACTGGGGGACTATTACCTGTTACCTTTCTTTTTTTCTCTATCACTTCTCCTGGAGTTAGAAAAGATTTTGTACCATGAATGAATGAGTATAGAGCTCTTAGTTCGGTTCTTGGAATCACTGTCAGCCTGCCTGAGGCTGTTTGGCAGCAGGCAATGGGCTTTCATTCAACACAGACAAGGGCATGCTGCTCTCCTCCTGGCCTGGAGCCAGGCTCCAGCCACTGAGTGGTATTCAGGGGAGGTAACCCAATCTTTCTGTCCTCTTCAAACAACAGCTCTCTTCCTTATTAGTTCAGATAATTGTGTATCACAGAGAGTGTCCTAAGCCTGCTGCACCAGGGGATGCTGGTGTCCTGCCTTTGCAGTAATACATTTATACCCAGACTTAGAGGAGCAAAATGTGCTTGATAAGGCAGTCTTGGGGATCTTTATAAACTATGTAAAGTTTCCAGGACTTCTGCCCACAAACAGCTACATGTTTCCTGTACCCAGGTACCACACTGTTCAAAGATTTGCAGTCTCTTATTCTGTCATTCACAAAGATAAGTATTAGCTTTTATCAATTTTGCAATCACTTTTTCTTAAAACTTGGTTTTAACATCTTTTATAAAGATGGCTTATTTCTGTGCAGAAAGGATTTGTCACAGTGGGACACCATCCTTTCTTGACCCTTGATCAACTACCCATTGAAAAGCCATGTGAAGCCAATGTAGTTTTGCATGTGATATTTGTTTTAGCTGTGTCAGATCTGACCCTCTGAACAGTCTCAAGCTGTTTGGGAAATATAGGTTAGATATTAGGAAAAGGTTTTTCACACAAAGGGTGATAAAGTACTGGAATGGTCTGCCTGGGGAGGTGGTGGAGTCACCATCCCTGGATGTGTTAAAAAAAAAAGACTGGATGTGGCACCCGGTGCCATGGTTTAGTTGAGGTGTCAGGGAACAGGTTGGACTCGATGATCTTGAAGGTCTCTTCCAACCTTGTGATTCTGTGTGACATGCAGTGCTGGGAAGGAGTAAAGTGAAAATAAAGGAATGCTTACAGAGCAGTCCTTGTGGAAGTTAAGAAACATTAAAAGAAAGTTTCTTATGAAACTGTGTTGCTCTGATAGGCTAAGTTCTTCATGTTCTAGAAAGAAAGGTTTCTGAGTGGAGAGGGAAAGCGAAGTAGTTAACTGACAATGCAACCCCTAAAGGCGGTTGTCCTCTGTTTATCTGGAAAAGGACATGGAAGCAGCAGCAGCCAAGTCTTTTTATACCATCCTGGATTTTAAGCACAAGAGAAATCTTTTGTTTTGACCAACTTCCCAAGAATCATTCAGTCTGTGGTCCCTGCACTGTCAACCAACAAATGGAGCAGTTAACATTACCTTTGTTAATAGAAGGCAGGAAATCAAGGCCAAGCTCCTCTCAGCACTGGTGTCCTTGTAACTTGCAAGTCAGCAAAGGGATTGTAAATGGGTTGGCAGCTCTGGCAGTGCTCCTCCAGTGGGCAGTATTGCATTGATGTGCTTTTGTTTTGAGTACAAACAAAAGTACAAACAGTTGATCTTTTCCTCTGCAGCATGTGGCACTTCTTTGATCTTTGTGTCTGCTGTTGGTATGAGGCATGTCCCTTGTTGCACATTCTGGCCATTGAGTGGTGCTTCCCCCTTCCTTGCTGCCGCTCCATTCTTTGTACAGAGCTGAGAGTGCTGCCATGCATTGCTGGTGCTTTCAGGTGTGTCTCATCCAGACAGTACGTCATGCTTTGATGTAGTGTATTGACATAATAATGGTATTTCTTAATGGGAGTCCTAATGGTGTGTTTTTGATGACACTCCTTGGCACTATCCTGTTGTCCATACATACTGCTACAGAGGCCCTTGGACAGGTTCCTCTGATGCAAAGCATCAGATGAGATGTGTCTCAGCTGGGTTTATGTGTGTAGTGTCGAATGCGAAGAGAACATTTATGTGGCTGGCATGGCTATAAGGACTAGAAATACTGGGAAAATGACACCTTGTGTTTTGGTAGTTTTTGGATCCACACATCCCAGTGCTGTATTCTTGCCAGTTGAAGAAACACGTTTCTTTGCAAGGCTGTGTGATTTGGCTAGTATATGGGATATGTCTTCTCCATGGCCCTTTAGGACAGGATCTTTTCAGTAACATTATTCTACAATGAATTTGGATGGACTTGGTTGTGATTTTTCCACACGTGATCACTATAGTCCTGGGGTTTTTGCCTAGATATAAAATTCTAACATGCTACTGGTACCTGTGTTGAGTTTGTTTTCTATGTACAAAACATGACACCAGGACCAAGGCAGAAGTAGTTCATCCTTAAGTGGTGGTAGTTTTTGAAAGTAGCAAATAGCTACCCAAACAGTTATGTTGCAGAGACAGGGAGTAAGACATAGCTGAAGAACAGGGAGGAAGAAATGGTCTAAAAGAGAGAAGCAAAGAAGATGGGAGTACAGAAAGAGAGGAAAATTGATAAATAAAAAAAAAAGAGAAGTGACTGAAGCAAGAAAAGAGAGAGGGAGATTCTCTCCTGATTAGAATTCATGAACTCCATTCTTACATTAAGTCTATATATGACACCTGGCCTTTAATGTGAAGCTGCCTACAAGCATTAAAAATTAAAAGCAGAAGGTAGGATCCATCCATCTCGGGCAGTGCTGCTCCCCTCCTATCTGAGCTCTGCACAAAGCTATTACACATTGATAAATTATTTTGGGTAATAGCTGAGATATTACATTGTTTCTGAGTGAAGGTAAAATCTCTCCATGACATGGGCATTTATCAGGAGCGCATTTCATCCTATTTATTATGGCCGAGACGAGATCGCAGGCTGCGGGCAGAGCTGGCACGTCGTGCTGATCACCTCCCCCATCGCCTCCCTTCCCTCTGTCACTCAGATGATGGGATAGTGATGGAGCTCATGACAAGTTAATTATTAACTAAAGATATGCAGTTCACCTTTGCCAGGGGAGGGGGCATAGAAGAGAGCAACAATAGTTCTTAAAAAAATAAATATATACATTGTTTCTTAGAATTCCTTTCTCCCTTCTACCTGTGGTATTTTACAGCCCCCCCAAATAAATCAGATATGTTATATGAATACCAGTATGGTCTAGAAGGCAAACAGAAATGGAAGAAGCTCTAAGAACCTTTAGTTTTCTTCAAAAAATGTACACTAAACTTGTTATCCACTAACTTGGCACTGGAAATAACTAGGGAGAAATTTTTGTTGTCCACTGAGTAACAGTGATTTCTCTCATACTTGAGAGGACTGGAAAGCAGAGGCATGGAGTTTTGATTCTGTCCAATAAATGAATACATTCTTTATAAGGAAGAGATGTCTTGGCTCCATCTGAACATTTCAGCTACTCCCTTCCCCTGAGTGAGGGCTGTTCCCCTGGAGGCTGGCTGGTTGTGCAGGAAGGCGTTGGCGGCAAAGGTAACGCCTGCTTGCATGCTCATCTGAGCTCCCAGGCTACACAGGATGAGTTTGCCAGCACATGAAGGAGAGTTGCTCAGTTGATTGGTTCTGATCCTGCAATTTTTTGACTAGGTTGGAGCCAAGGCAGTAAAAAGCAGTGAGGTGCTAGAGGTAACTAGTACACCATTTTACACTCAGCTGCTTCTGGTTTGTCCATAAAGTAACGTAATATTATGTTGTTCAGGTAGTTCTGGAAGAAAGGAGCCATGGCTGTAAACCACCATGACAGTGGTCACTTAGAAAATAATCACAAAGTAAAATGAAACAGTCTATCAAAGGAATCATTCCCTCCATATGGTCACTTAGCAAGACCTGCCAAGTAAGTTTTCACCACTTAAGAGTCCTCCAGGAGAAAATGTTTGTTTTTCAAAACTCAAGCTGCTCTAGATGCCAGTCTAAACTACAGGCACATCAAATTTCACGCTGGTTAGATTTGAGCCATATAGCTCATTTAGGATCCATCTAATTCCCTTCCTTAAAAAAAGCAAAAGGTCTTCTGCATTTGAAAAAAAGAAAAAGGTTCTTTTTCTAGTTGTCCTCTTATGAGCTGTGGTGGAGGGTGCAAGATCACTACCTTTTGTGTCTGCAACAAACTGGTCTCTCCAGAGTAAAATTGTACATACTCTCTTCAGCCTGTTCTACTTGAAGCATTCCAAAACTTGTGAAAGCTGCTGTGTAAAACAAATATGCCTGTGAAGCAGCACTGATCAATGTAAGGGAAAGCCAGTACCATTCTTTGCAATCCACCAGCTCTGTTCCCTTGGATTAGTGCCTTGTATAGAAGTTTCAGGAGCAGACATTTTGTTTTACTGATTTTTGTCTTCTCCTATGAAATCTGAAGTTTTGGTTCTGGGCTAATCCTGAAAGTTCCTTTAAAAAAAAATTAGTCATTTAAATAAGCGTTATTTCCTATTCTACAGTGTGAGGACTCTCTCTTTGAAAATACAGATTTCTAATTATTTGCCTCAAAATGGCAAATTTTAAGTACATTTAAACAGATCAGTTTGGATTCTCAGGTGTAACTCTTCCTTTGTGAGACTGTGCTAAATACACATGCATTGAAATTGCTGCGTAAAAAAGCAAAACTTTCAGAGCCTTAGTTTGCTTCATATACTTTAGCTTTTTGAAATCTCTGAAAATCTAGCTGCTTGCTGTCAAAGGTATGAGAAAGAGAGATGGGATTGGGCTCCCATGTACAATTAAAGTGAGTGCTGTCTGAAACATGGTGGGTAGATTAGCTGTCTGGTTTCCAAGTAAGAAACTGCCCAGCACTGTAGTAAGGCTAATCTCCCTGTCCTTGTCTGGTCATAGTGATCAGTTTGCCCTCTACTTAATATAATAAGATATATAATAAAAATGTATTAACAACTGAGAACCACCCTCATCTCCCTTCCAAAACCCCTTGGGATCTTCCAAGGTTAGAGGATGTGCAGTATACTCACCTCCAAGTAAATTCACGGTCATTATCTTCACCTTTTATTGCACACCTTGTCCTTGTCTGTTGCCTCTCTTGCAGCTGCTTTTTACTCTGGGCCTTGGTCTGTATCCCTGCCTGTGCAATGTAGCTGTGTTGACATCACTGGTAAAATACTAATGGTGTAATACCTGGTGGTCTCATTTATCTTCCAAAGATGCCTTTCTGGTGAGCTTTGTGAGAACCACATCAGGCTGTGAACATGTAAATACGTGTTCAGGGGGTCTGGGCTCATATGCTGTCTGTGACTCCTCCAAGGCAGAGGCTCCATCACTGTTTCCAAGCAACGTGCCCACCTGCTGGTTTTGGTAATGACAAGGCTTATAGCTTTTCCCTAACTTTTTTTACATTACCTAGACTTTTCTCCTAGACATCTCATAACTCAAGCTGTAATGTCTTGTTCAAAGAATGCCTCTCACACTAGCATAGGTAATAGCAAGAATTCAGTGCTCCCATGTTGTTCATTAACACACAGCTCTGTATTGGTGTGAATAAGGAGGTGATGGAGAAGGGGCTCTGCTTGAACTTGGAAATCAAAGCATTGAAATCCCCTACGAAGAAGCCTTATATTGATAGACAATGGTATGAATATATTTTTGTTGAGGTCCAAAAGTACCTATCCATAAAATTAGCATTTTCTAGCAAAAATATGGCGATGCATGGGTGTATTACCTGCTGACTCTCCAAATATAAGAGAAATTCTAAGTTAAGTTTTACTGATTTAGCTCAGTTTTGAATGTAACTCAGTGTGATTTAGCTGATCTGTACTGAGGAGAGTGTGTTTGGCCTGGCAATATGGGAAATATCACAGGGCAGAGAGCAGCAGGAAATCAGACAGACCAAGACTCATCAGAACAGGGTTCCTTCCCAAGAGCTAGAACTGAATGTGCAGTTTAATCAGTGTTGTGTCCTGTTGTATGTGTTAGAGTTTTCCTTGAGTGTGAGCTGTTCGGCAGGCAGCCTACTTGTTCCACAAGGCTTTATGGCTGTGCTGCCCTAGCTGGGAGGTCGTGTGCTGCTGTGGTGTGCCAGATCTGGTATTCTTTGCTAACCTGGTTCCTTCTCTTTTGTTGTGACTGATGCAAAATCAGCTGAGAAGGTGCAAGGACTCCAGGCACGTGGAAAGTTAAGGAACCACTGGACTGTAAGGTCACATCTCCCCAGACTGTATATGTAGAAGTTGTGCAGAGGCTCAGCTATTGTCTCCACACCAACATAGATCTAGATCTATCCTTGGACCTGCCTTATGTTTTTCAATTGTACCAAGCTCCTGGCATTAATAGCACAAATTGAACATTGCATAAATTGTTTGTGTTTGGAAATATTACTTTGTCATCTTTTCATTGCAGTGACTATCCCCTTCTTCCTTTTATACTCTAGTTTAGACTAATGGAAATAACAACCCAACTCTTAGCTTTTCTTTTCCTGTTCTTTATTCCTCAATATCCTCAGCAATTTGCACTTCATATTTCTTACTCATGAGGGAAACCTAGCTGATCTGTCTTCTTTGGTGTCCTTTATACTGTTTCTTTTGTATTCCCTGAAATGACTGGCAAAACCACTTCATCCTTCAAATATTTTCTTGTGATCCGCTTCAGTATTTTGATGCTTTTAGCAAAATTACTGCTTCTAATGTCATTAAGATACATGGTATTTATTAGTGTTTATTTGTCTTACAATTTTATATTAAAAGCATATTTTAAAAGTATTTTTTCTTAAAAGTCATCTACTCTTGCTTCTGGTGAGTCTGTCACTGTATGCCACCTTCTTTTTGCCGCTTGTTTCAGTCTGGCATGTTGTTCTCAATTGAGTCTTCACATGGATTTAAGCAGTAAACTGAACAGTGAGACCTTGTGCTTGAGGGAGGTGCGGTGGCTTTGGGTGCTATGGTACCATAAAATAAATCATTCCTACTAATGATGTGCTCTGGGCCAGACCTGGTGCTGCCAACCAAACATGGCAGGCACACAGTTAAATACAATGTACCACTGTGCTCATTCCGTACACCTGCAAGCCTTGGGCACCTGTATGCCCCCCACCTTCTCCCCTCCATAGCATAAATGGAGGATCATGTTCCATATGCTCCCAGGTCAACCCCAGTTTAAGCAGCTTGGAGAAACACACAACAACTTAAAGAGTTAACCCTACAGTAATTGTGAGGGAGAGGGGGGAATCAGTCTAATGGAGGGGTGAAGAGTTTCCATAAACCCATTGCCTCAGCTCAGAGAACCTGCTAAGGGGCAGTGGTCAGAGAGAAACAGAAGGAGAGAGAGAGATATCAAGTGTAGTAATCAGAATGAAAAATGGAGCTCCGGTTACTTTAAACAAGAGCTAATTTATCACGGGAACGAGTGGATAAGTAGCTGAGTTTCAGGCGTTCAGTAAGTTCCCCGTTCTGCTCCAAAAATTATTCCACCCCTGTCTCCATGCTCCCATAAATCATCCCCTTCTTCACTTCTGCTCCGATTACCAATTACTTCTGCCTACGACACGCTTTCCCCTGCCCGACACAATCTGATGGGCCCCTGCCTTTTAATTTTACAAATGCTTTTTCCTTCTTGCTTCTCAGCCCTCTGTCCCTACTCCTCCCATCCCCAGTTTCCCTCTGTATCTTTGTTTTCCCTTTCCCTTCTCATCTACTTTTTTTTTTGTTTTTTAATTTGAAGAAAGAAAGGGCAGTAATATTTTCTGGCACCTCCCCCCATGAGGTTGACTGAGCTGAAGGAGAGGAATAGAAATTAATTATTTTCCCAAACCTGAACTCTCTTTGGGTTTGTGAGTCTTCCCCTAAGCACATGATGAATTCTAGATTCAGTACAGCTGTATCAAAGGTGAAAGTCTTGTTCTTGAAAGGATATGTTGCTTTTTGTTGAGTCTTTGAAGGAAAATATAGGGTTTTTTCCTTTTTTCCCTTTTCTTTATTGTACACAGAACTTTTTGCAGAACGGAGATATTTTATGAGTTGCACAGCTGCACGCAGAAGAATTTTAATTTATATTGTATTGTGCAATTTTTATGTGTATGCTTCACCACTGCTAATATTTACAATGGAGTACTTTTAGCTAGATGTCATACAAATGCAGGAGGACTGATCTGTACCAAAACCCTGATAATTTAGAAAAGGTTCACACAACAAACTTTTGTTGGCTTCAGTGACTCTGTACATGAAATCAACTTAAACTAAAGTTGTACTAATTAGTAAATACCTACTTTAAGAGCCTGTTTTGAATTTATTGATATAGCTACACCTTTCTAATATAAAATTCTTTGATGCTTCTAAGGAATGGTAACCTAGTGTGTCGTAAGTCTGGTGCATTATTCAGATGCTGCATACATATGCACATGGATTGCATATATAAAAATCCTAGAAAGAGACTTCTAACATCAAAGAACTGTCATAAAATAATGTATTATTTTGCTTCTATACGTTTTTTTTCCACAACATGAATTATTTCTGAATGTTTGCCCAGACTACAGTTGGAGTGTTTGAAATCACTGTACGTCACATTTATGAGTTCAGCATAGACTCAACAGTTCTCTTTGGTTGTAGCAAAATAGTTTCTGGATGCTTCATTAATTGAGACTTAAATGGCCTGTGTTCAGGAGGGCTAACTTGCATGAATTTAGTAGCTGCTAGCAGCTGCTAAGTTGGAAGAGCCATCCCAACTGAAGGGAAATATTTATGCAGGTCATCAGTCTGGCCTAATGTGCACAGAGCTGTTATTTCCACCTGTAAGACATTCAGTGAAATTGCCATGAGACATACTGAATCTGAAAAGAGAAAATTCCCTTGCCCTGCTGAGAAGAGGGTAGGCAAAGTGACAGCTCTGTCTGCTCTGCTGCAGAGAAAGTGGCTGTCCAGAGCTGATTTTTGTGCAGGATAATGGATGGAGAAGATGGATTACCAAGTGATAAATCACACAAAGGAATTGGCTGGTGCCAGAACCCATGAGCAAGAAAATAGCTGGCACGCTCTGCAGTGGGTATTACCATCTCCATCTAAGGAGCCACAGCCTTTATGCACAAACAGTAAGACACAGGAGTTAATTATAGTGCAGATTCTTGATATAAGGCTTGTACAGCAAAACAAGAATGGCAAAGGGAATACATCAGTTCATGTTTATTTTTCTCTTCAGGGAAAGAGTTGAGGAAATCCTCTCTGTTCTCATTTCCCCCTTTTATTCTCATTTTGCCTTTATTCATGTTCTTTAAAGCTGTGTTATTTTCTGACCAAGGAGTCTTGCAAGAATCTTTCAATAAAGAAATAGAAGAGCTAACCAAGCATGACTCAAGTCATTCCTATCCCACATGATACATATGTAGTCCCTCTGTCCCTCTGTCAGGCAAAGAATGGTTGCTGCCATTCACTATGTAACTCAGTAGTCAGTAATACTGCTCCACATCACCCCGAAGACCAGTGATACTCTGAGCTTAGTATACTCTGGGCTGGGAAATCCATGCTTAAAAAAGAGTTACTTGGAGATGGTGGATATTTGGCTTCATCCTACAGCATCTTCCTGCAATCCAAAAGACAATATTATGTTGCGTACTTTAGGTGCACCCAAAAAGTGTGCTGAGGTGCACTTTCAATGTGAAATCCTTTTCCTTTAAGAGCAACACATGGCAATTCTTAATTATTCTATTGACTGTGCACATGAAAACAGAGCCAAAAAGAGCACCATGCTTCTGACATGCAGGGAAGGTTACTGGCTACAGGTTAAGACTTGTCAGGATGAAGTGTGTTCTGTTTAGCTGTCTTTAATAACAATACTTTATTATCATTAAAAGCATAATGAAGAAGGAGGTTGTTGATATTGTTTTCTAAAAAGCTGTCTTTGCTGAAGAGAGAAGAATCATAGGATCATAGACTGGGTAAGGTTGGAAGGGACCACAGTGGGTCATCTGGTCCAACCTCCCAGCTCTAGCAGGGTCACACTAGAGCACATGGCACAAGGTTGTATCCAGATATTTCTTTAATATTTCTCGTGAGGGAGACTCCACAATCTCTCTGGACAACCTGTTCCAGTGCATAGTCACCCACACAGTAAAGAAATTCTTCTTCACATTTTCAGGTGGAATTTCCTGTGCATCAGTTTCTGCCTGTTTCCTCTTGTCCTGTTCCTTGGTGCCACCAAGAGGAGCCTAGCTCCATCCTCTTGGCACCCTCCCTTCAGATACTTAGAGACTGTGATGAGACCCTCCCCTTTCAGTTGTTTCTTCTCAAGGCCCTAACAGGTCCAGCTACCTCAGCCTTTCCTTGTAAGAGAGATGCTTCTCTCTCTTAACCATCTTTGTTGCCTCCCCTGGATCTGGTCCACATCACTCTTGTACTGAGGAGCCCAGAGCTGGACACAGCACTCCAGATGTGGCCTCACGAGGTCTGAGCAGAGGGATAGGATCACCTCCCTCAACCTGCTGGCAATGCTCTTCCTAATGCACCCCAGGATGTTTTCAGGTATTCAATACCGGACTGGCATCACAGTGGAAACTGGTGGAAACTGTACTAAAGTAAATTGAATTATTCCTGACTTGGGAGTATCCTAGGGAGCATGGCCTGTGTAGGCATGAAGATGACAATAGTGATCCTGTTTTGATAGAACTGTGGCAGAAAATTGTCGGCAAAGAATCAGAAGGGGAAGATACCCAAATGGCACTTATGCAAGGTGTTTCCAACCTGTCAAATTTCCTGAAATGTACAGCAAAAGTAGAGCTTATGCAGCTCTCTAGGAGGTGCTAGAAGTTACCAAAGAGTTAATGAGAGCAGGTCTTTGTACTCATTTTTTCAGGACAATAGTCCTTCAGACTAATCTTTTCAGGACAGTAGTCCATGGACATGAAAACTTCAAAGTTTTCGATATAATGTCTAAAGCCTTGGTGATTTGATACTTTTTTAGTAATTGTAGCCTGACAGTGTTGTTTTTAATAATGTAAAACATTTGACCGAATCTTGACAAAGTCATCCATTACATGGAATTAGCCCATAAGTTGTTTCATGACTTGTAGAGCAAGTGAGATTCACTGTACTCAGACACATGGGCACTGGGTTAACATCTGACACACCAGCAGGCTCTCACCAGCATGTGTCACTGACTGTCTCTTTTTAACAAAGATCCTTGAAGCTTTACCTATATATTTTGAATATAATTTTAAAAGGTAGTTTGATAGTAGATTAATCTTCAGGCTGGCTCCTCCCAAGGACCTGGCATGTACTGAACACTGACATGACAGATCCACTACCTTGCTCTGCTCATTATTGAAAACTCTGTGTGTGATTTAATGTTCAGAGTTTCCCCTAGAAATCCTTACTATTTCACAGCAGTCTCATCCTAGAGAAAAAGTGAGTGACCTTAGTTTGCCTTGAATCAAGCATTCTTAAACTTATGTGTATTAGATGCTCTGACAGGTACACTGTTTTATGGCCTTATGAAATTTTAAAAGGGTTTTTTTTTTTTGGTTGTTATGAAGATTTGGCTGCTAGAAATCTCTGTTTGCTTCCTGCAGTTTGTGTTTTTCTAGGACAGCACTGGCACAGTATCAAGGCAGTAAATATGCAGGCTTTGTGGCCTAGCCAGCAGTTGTGTTGCATAATCTGGAACCTGGTAGAGGTTCTTAAGTCTGCAATAAGAGAAGCTGGGCTTGCATGGACTGCCTCCCACCTCATCTCACCTTCCTTTGGATCTGATAGGGAGCTTTCCCAGGGTCCCTATCCCTTTTGTGTGACACCAGCTGTCCACTCCCTACTTCAAAATGTACTGACTCAGCTGGTTGGGAGCAAGAGCAAATCTGAGAGTTTCACTGGTAGAACACCATTCAGTTTGAGGTGGAATAATGTTTTTGAAACCTAGATTTGATGTGAGGTCATAGATGTGCCTGAGGTTTTCTCTGCAGAGGAACTGGCAGAAGTAATGGCCATTACGCTTCTCCTGGATTCCTGTTCTCAGTACAGTCACCTTCCAGTGAGAATACTTTGCTCAAAATCCTAGACAGAAGATTAGTCCCTCCCACCTAAGCTGGATGAGTGTTTATGCATCAAGAAGGGAGTTGAGAACTTCCTATTAGTTCCACAGGTGACTGAATGTTTATGATACCATCACTGTGAGAATGGGCCCTTCCCATATCGAGAGAAACCTGCCACATCCATTTTGTCTTGAAAACAAATCTCACTGAGGAAGGTAACACTGTAAAGGGACAGGACTTAGAACTTGATCTGCCTAAAGTATAGTTTGAATGACTCATCTAATGCATTCAGTCTCTTCCTACACCAGCACTTATCTGCCATTTTCTAATTATCTGACATTTAATTTTCCAAATAATACCGTATAATTATTAATCTTGAATTTAGTTAAAGAAGCCCATTTTATTCCCCCAGAAGAAGAAGTGGAGTTTATGTGTGCTATGAGGAGAGAAACACAGTTTCTTCAAGCATACAGCAAGATTCCTGCTTGCAAAAACTTTAACCAGAAGGACAGCAAGGTACAGAGAGACAAGTGGATTTCAGAAGTAATACACCATGAAAATTTTTCACTTTGCATTTGCTGGAAGTTGACTCTGGTATTTCTTATGACAGCCACAAATGTAACACTGACCTGTCTATAGTCTCAGAGCAGCAGAGTTTAGCTCTGTTGTGAGCAGTGTTAATGCTCAAGTCTTCATTAACAGAGAGTACTGGGATATCACAGCCACAGATAATAGGGAAAATGGAAAACACATTTCCGGAATCTGTCTTTGAATGTATTACCTTCTTGTTAGCAGTTATGTAGTTTTGGAAGCAAAAAGAAGCATTTGTGATATTTTACATTGCAGTTCGATCAAGTCAGGAGGAAAGGATGCAGGTTTCTGTTCCTTCCTTAGCTATTGAATCTGTGACTTCCCAGAAAAGGCGTGGAGGGAGGCAGGGGAACAGCTGCATTGTGCCTGTAACTTCAGTCAGAGCCAGACACATTGATGCAGCAGAGCATTTCTTACTGACAAGGCACACGGAATCAGAATGGTTTTGTGAGACTTGATTGAGTTTACTCATGACAAGTAATGATAGCTTTATGAAAACAAGCACATCAGTTTTGAAGTCATTAGGCTTCAAGTACTCACACCTTCCCATATGGGGCTAACCACCATTTCATTTACAGAAGTACAGGAGAGATAAATAGCTGTGTGTATACATTGCAGCATGCACTGATGGCCAGAAGATTTCAGCAGAAACAGTCATGTGGTGCACCAGAGCCCAGCTATGGCTATATGACCTTAGAGGTTCTACAGGCCTCATCTATTTCTTCTGGAGGAAAAGCCTCCAGGGTTTTTGGCAATAAGCTTTCACCTGCTGATTAGGAAAGATTTTGGGCTTGTGCAGCTTTTAGTGAAGTAGCTGGTGCTTCCAGGTGCTAAGTGCTGTTGTGATTTGGAGCATGGGGTAGCCTGGCTCTTTTTCTTTATGTGCTTATTAATGAGGATGTTCTGGGCAGAGATTTTTTTATTCCTTTCTATGAACATGCCTGGATTTTTCATAAGAAGATATGTCCTGTAAACTAACAGATAAATGTTTCTTGTGGTTACTTCAAAATTTCACTGGTTCACAGTACAGAAATGTGATACAAACAGCCTCCCTAATTCAGCTTACTTTCTCAAGTCTCTCCTGCTGTAGGAGAGCATTTCTCAGGCCACCTATCAAGCTGCATTTTTATTGTTAAATGCTTTCATCCCTAAGTGCTAGAAATCTATCTTCTTTAATTCCAGACACTAATATCTCTTGAAATATTATTTTTTTATATTAAATCAAACCAAGAAAAGGCTAGATACAAAACAATTGAGAAGTATGAAGAGTCTGATTATGCAGCTGAACTCCCAAGAATGTGTAAGGAAATATAATGTTATGATAAAGAGACCACTGCACATCACCATTGCTCATCCCAAAAAGGGGACAGAATTACCTAATATTGTGCTGTAAACCATATACCATTAGCTGGCAGTAGGGATTTTTCTCTAGCTTACACAGTCATTTTGTACACTTAAAGGAAAAGGACCTGCACAAGAGCAAAACAGAAGATGGGATAAAAAGCAAGGAGATAGCTGTCTTTGATAAGATAACTGGCTACAGCTTGTTTATCATGAGCTCAGAAAATCTTTAGATAAGGTGGCACAAGGTGATTAGTGGAGGAATCACAGGTGTGACTGAGTGGGGGGACAGCAACAGGTGCTGCTGAAAGTCAGAATATTATGCTGAAAGGAACTTTTCTCAGAACTGATCTTCTCTTCACCATTGGCCTTGAACAAATGATCAACATGGCCCTGATGAAAGGTCTAAAGCCAAGAGGCATTTTCAGCATAGAGATGCTTCTACCAGAGAAATGGAGTTATTGTGCAATAGTCCAAAAGCCTGTTATGACCACTCCTGCAATTCCATGTCACCACCACCCCAGAGGAATGAGTACAAAGGGAACTGAGAACAGAAGGATACTGGGATGACCAATAATATGGGAAATGTGTTTTTCAGGAAAATAAAAAATTTTTTAGTTCAGCCAAGCAACATGAGGAATGAGGGGATATTATTTCTATCAATACATCAAACTGCAAAACCCTCAAGAGAGAGAACAGCTATTTAAGCTTAAGGAAATGTTGGCACAAGAAAAAATGCGTATAAACTGGCTGAGAATAAATTAGCCTGGAAATTAAACAGAGGTTTCTAGCCATTAGAAAGGGAAGTGAGATTCTGTAAAAGACTTCCAAGGGAAAAGGAGCAGAATAAATTTTAAGATAGAGCTTGATCTTTTATGAAAGGTCTTCTGTAATGGAAGAGAGTAGTCTACATGACCAAGGAGTCTCTTTCAATCTGTACTCCCACTCCACTCCCCTTTTCTCATCCTACACTGTGCCACTTCTCTTCCTTGGTACCCTGAGCTCCACCTGCTCCTGCTCTGAAGGCACCATGGATCCCTTATCAGAATTCTGCACTGCAATAGGTTGTTTTTAATCCTCCCCGTATCTCCCTATTTTTTTTCCTTGCCAAGCTTGCTGGGCTGTAATGTTTCCCTTCGTGTAATCCATCACAGACACAATGTCGCTTGTGCAAATTAAAATGCACCTTGGAATAATAAAAAAGGGTGGGTTTTTTTTTCTTCCTTCCCAGCAGCAGTTCCTCAACACAAACCATTTGTCTCTGGAAAGAAATTCAAGAATGTTAACCCTGTGTATGCTCCTATGGGGTACACAGTACCTCCTGTGAGAACAACACTTAAGGGAGACCTTGCAGGTGTGGACCTTGCTGATAGCTGGAACTGTAACCCACTACTTTTCTGGTGAAAACATTGGTGATAGGGTCCAGTGTAACAAATTAAAGATACCCCATGTCAGGACAAAGAGATACAATCCAGGAAAACTACATAGCAGACTTTGTGGTGCTCCATAGAACTCAAATTGGACATTGGACATTGTGATCTTTAGAAGGAACCACTGGAAACTATTTGAGTAATAAAAGAGTCACCAGGCTATCCCATACTGATGTACAGTTCTGGAGGCTATAACTGGCTCATGGAGCAGGCACTGGTCACTTGTGATATAGAAATAAACTTACAATGAACTGCTGCTGAATGAATTCCATCCTTGATGAGATGTGCATGTAAAAGGTTACGTCAAGGACAGGATTTTATATTTCTTCCTTCTTTCATTTGGGGGGAGGGTGTGAATTTCTCCTCAGTGGCATATAAATTCCATTAAGTTAAAGATGCATTTTAAAAATCCATTTTATGCGGTGAGAAAGGTGCAGAGTTGGATTGAGAAGTAGGCAGGCACTAGATGATTTGAATGCTTGGCCATAGAGTGGTGTGGCATTGCACAACTATCTAGGCTGCAATGACATGGAAATAGCAGTGTGGACAGTAGACCAAGAGGATATACATTCCCTGGGGAGATGTAGTGGTGCTTTGATAGATGATACTTTCACAAGGTCATTATTGAGAGATAGGACATCTTTTTTGTTTGTGGCATAGGCTTTTGGCTTATGGCTTCAGCTTTTGTGCATCCTAGATTTTGCTCAGACACAAATGGATGATTTTTCTTACTTCTGCAAAAACCTGTTTAATCTCAGACTTTGACTCCTATCACAGATGTTTTATTTACTATCATAGTAAGAGGGCCAGTGGGTCACCTCATACTCCCATGGAATCAGTATTCTTTACTCTCTAGTTCCTCTCTTTCTTGCTGTTTTCCAGTTCAAGAGATCACTAAGCTCTTCAGTGTGTGATCTTATTGGGAATTTATGTTGGTGTTAGTGCAGTAATAGTTACAGGGCTGAAATCATCCACTTTGACATGGGGAGAAAGCATATCCCCAAAACAGGAGCTAGACTAAGCCATGAAGGATGCAGAAAAGACATCTGGTGTGTGAGAGACAAAGAGGGTCAAGCTTGGCTGGAAAAAAGCAACTCAAAGCTTCAGGTCTCCAAGAGAGGGGATATCTTCATTGTTCTTCATCCTCACTTGGAATAAGAAGATCAGAAGTGCTTAGACAAATGGGCATGTATTCAGCAGTTCAAAATGCACAGGCATACTGAACATCACTAGCTAGGCTTCCAGAGGAAGCTCTTCTCTCTTTGGGATGGACTGATTTTGCCCTCATAATTTGAGGGCTTTTATTTTTACTGTTTTGTAGAGGCTGGGTAGGTGGCTGGAATTCACTCTGTAGAGTAGCAAATTCTGTTTCTATATCGTGTTTTGTCTCAGTAGCAAGGCTGTTCTATTTTTCATTTTCTTAGCGGTCTCAAACAAATGACATAAAATCCTGGGAGATTGTTGCTTTAGAATTTATTTTTACTCTCAGTTCTTTCTACTGTGATTCGTACTGTTTCCACGCTTCACCATTATAATCTGAAAATAATAATTCCAAGTACAATCTCTTCTCAAAATTTTTGTTGCAAAAGAAATAGTGCTGTTTCCTTACAGTGTGATTGTCTTCCTTAAGCAAATTTCATAATTTAAAGAACCACCGGTTTTCTTGTAAACTTTCTATCTCCAGTGGATACAGAGAAGATTTAAATTCCTCTAAAGCCCAACTTCCAAAGGAAACAAGGCTTAAGAGATCACACTCTCTGTCCATGACAGTCTTTATCTGTCTATTTCACTCATTTCTCACAAGTAGTCTTGAATTGAACCTCTCACCCACAAATAAATACACCTGAAAGAGATGCAGGGATCTTAAATGTGCTAGGTCCCATCAATTTCCCTGGACAGAAATCACAGTTTTTCAGTATCAGCTCTGAGTGAAAGCTTCCTAGTCTCACCGCTTTCTAGAGAGAAAAAAAGTCCTGAAAAGAAAATGCATGAACATCTTGGTTGTGGGGAAACTCTGACTGGAGTTCACCTGTTTTGATATGCAGCATAGTAAATTCAGCACAAGACACAAATCTCTAGGAAGCTGGGATTCATCCCCCTGCTCACAAAACTGCTTGTAATGGGTTCAGTATGTGCTTTCGGGATTCCCCAGACATGCTCAGTTGAGTTCTACCTGCTATGTGAATTTGTATGTTTCTTTCTGTTGTGTTCTTCTAGACTGAACTTGCTTTTTCTACTGAATACTCACACTTTTCCCCCTTTTGCTTGTGCTCTTAATCATAGGGTGTCTTTAGCAGTGCATTCTGTTTAAGTGTCTGTGTCCATGGCCGCCCTTCACGGCAGAGGGGAAGTAGCCAGCAGTGCTCCGAGCCCAAAGACAAGTCCAAGCTGGTGTGGCAGAGCCTTCCTGCTTGATGGGACCTTACAGAACTGTTGTCTGCAGTGAGATGAGAGTGTCTACACAGTTTGTGCACAGTTAAATATGTGGTTGGCTGTGCTGGTTTGGGCTGGAGTACAGCTAATTTTTTTCACAGTGGCTGGTATGGAGCTGTGTTTTGGATTTGTGCTGAATGCAGGGTTGATAATAGAGAGATGTTTTTGTTATTGCTAGGCAGGGCTAGTACAGAGCCAAGGCCTTTTCTGCTTTTTGTACTGCTGAACTGGTGAGGAAGCTGGGAGGAGACTCAGCCAGGACAGATGACACCAGCTGATCAAAGGGATGTTCCAGATCATGGGACATTGTGCTCAGTATTTGAAACTGAGGGAAGAAAGAGGAAAGAGGAATGTTTACAGTGATGGCATTTGTCTTTCCAAGTCGCTGTTACATGTGATGGGGCCCTGCTGTCCTAGAGATGGCTGAACACCTGCCTGCCATGGGAAGCAGTGAATCTGTTCCTTGTTTTGCTTTGCTTGCGTGTGTGGCTTTTGCTTTTCCTATTAAACTGTTTTTATCTCAATCCGTGAGTTATTTCCCTTTTTCTCTTCTGATTTTCTCCCTGATCACACCTGGGGGAGTGAGTGAGTGGCTGCTTGGGCTGGATTGCTGGTTGGGGTTAAATCATGACAGTTGCTAAATGTTTTAGAACAGCTTGAGAGAGAGCATTTGCTAAAGAAGGATATTACAAACAGTATGGAGAATAGGGAGTTGAGAAAGCCTGTATATGAATCCTTGCTGTGTTTGGCCTTGGAAGCTCCCTTCCCTTGCAGAGTCTCAGTTTCCCCAGATGCAGGCAAAGAACAGTAACAGCTATCTGTGTCTCTTGCCATTAGTGGAGTAAAATGAGATGTGCTTGCCAGCGGAAGAATCACTGAGTATTGTTCCTGTTCTGTTAAAGAGAATTGGGACTTTAGCAGGATATACTTTCACTGGAGTTTAGCAGGAATTACTTTCCAGTGCCACCTAATATTGAGAGGAATGGTCTGTCGGAGCAGTAGTGCTTCAAAAGTCCTTCCTGGCTCAGCCACACAGGTTCACTGGGTGTCATGTTTTCTGTTTGATTCAGTGTGGGAACAGGGCCAACTTGGGTCATAGAAGGAGACAATAGGGAGCTGGTAATGGCAAAACGAGGCATGATACCCCATTCCATTCTTAATTCTGTGCTGACCGGTAACCTTTTCCTCACTACCACGCCTTGGACTACAACAAGGGTAGCTACACTGAGCAGAACACTGATTCATCAAACCTGGTCCTCAGGACGCCTGACAGAGGTGATTGCTTTGGAAGCCTTGCATTCGCTAGTTTCTGCCACTGCCCAGTGACCTCCTCTTGTGAGAGGATGGTAAATTGAGGTAAGCCCCAGGAAGGGATTTTTATGCTCCCCTGCAGGAAGGCAAAGCTTTATGTGGAGTCTGCGGGAGCACTGAATGGTATTGGACACTATGATAGTCATCCTCTGTAGTACTTTTCCCAGTCTGTCTCACAGCAGTGTCCCATAGTACCCTTTGATAATTACTAGGGCAATGTGAGAAATGTTCATGATCACCTAGAGCTCTGTGATCCACATCCTTTTACAGGTCTTCTGCACTGGCATCCAGTGCTGTCCTGACCCTGTCTATTGAATTCAATGCTCTATGGAGCAGCTGAAGTTCTTAGCTAACTGAAGAGAAATGATCGCCTCTTTCTTCCCTGCCCTTTTCTGCAGGAACCTGGGGAAGATGAATTGGTCTGTTGATTCAGAGCAGAAGTAACTTGATCATTGTGTACTTCTCTGGAAAATGACCACACTGCCCTGTGCCCACATCTTGGTGTTTGCTGGTTTCACTGCTCTGACAGCATGAAAGATGTTTGGTTTTGTTCCTAATGCTGTTATCATTTATCATCCTCTTGTAAAGTCAGAACCTGCTGCTCACCCGTCCTCCCTCTATGTTAGGTTTTCTGCTCCCCCTCCACTCCTGTCCTGGTAGAGAAACTGCCTGTATGCCAGAAACAAACTGTCCACTGGGTACTAGAAAAGACACAGGATCCTTTTTGCTCCCTGAAATCACTGTTGTGATAAATGGTGATGGTTTGACTGGGTTTCAGCTCTTGGCTTTTGGAGGAGCAGCTCCAGTCATGGAGTGGAGAGCTGATAGTAACCTTATTTTATCCCATAAAGATGGTAGTTGGTCCTGAATCCAGGGCACTCTTCTACAGCTGGTGCCTGTGGAAGGACATAATCATTCAAATGTTAGAGATGGTGAAGGGGATGCAGTGTGTAAAATCCCTATCCTTCAGCTGAGTAAGTATCTCAAAGCTGCTCGGGCTATAGCATGCATGTGTCAGAGCTGTGGAATATGGGCTAACACATGACTGAAAGAGCATCCTGCCATCTTCTGTCTTGTATGCATGTCCCCAAATAATCCATGGGAAGCCCTCTAAATGCAGATCAATGGTACATCAATTTCTGCAGAAATAATACAGAAGGAAGCAGAAGTATCTGTTAGGACTTGGAGATGACAGGGTGAAGGAAGGAGACTTACCATTCATCCCTTCATTCTCTCTGGCAAAGTTTTCAGATAGCAACAGCCTGAAACTTACAAAAATGTAGTTTGGGACTAGAGGTATGCAGCACACTGCTACTGTTTGTGGTGTTAACATGGACTATGCTGAAGAATTTGTATCGCCTTCCTTCGCTGTCTCACTCCTGGTTCAGCAGTAATGATAAGTCTCATCTCTAGAAGCCTACAAACATTGTACTGTGTTTCTAGAAATATCGTGTACACCCTGTATGGGATTCCTTGGAGAGCTAGGCTGTGATGAGCCAAGCCACACTGCTTGCAGAAGAACCAGCTCTGTGAGGTTTTTAATGATGGGAACTCCTCTTGTGGGAGGATGGGGTCTGGTGTCCTCCTAGCGATCTAGAGGGGCATACATCACAAATCTGCAGCTGGGATGGTGGCACCTTCTCTGGCCCTATACTTTCTAGGAAAGCAGAAGTTACTTTTCACTGTCTGGTATCCCTGGACATTACTTCTTATGTGAACGCTTTGTAATTCTGTGTTGCTTGGCAGCCAGACGTGCACTTGTGGGAATTGTTGCATCAAATTGGCTTCCTAACACAGCACTAGCTTTGCTCTTGCTGGACGGAGAAGGATTTTGATAGGTACTGGACCTCATGCAGAAGCCCATTTTCATATAAAATCTTCCCGTAAGCAGAATGATTTCATTCCATGGGCAGGCCATCATCCTTTTCCTATACATCTGCCAGAGTTGCCAGCATTAGACTCTTACTATCCTTATTTATAGAGCAATATAAAGGTTCTGAGCATTTTACAGATACATAAAAGAGAAGATTCTCTCTCTTCAAGAAGCTGACAGTATCTCACATATATTGGAGAGATGGGACAATAACTCATGTTCTGAGCAGGACTAACATAGTGCAAGAAGAGCTCAGAGCAGAAGTCTGTAACAGGAGGCTGTGAGAAGAGGGAAGATATTGGCAACAATTTGGTGCAGGAAGCAGGTGTGGGTGATGTGGCCAGGGACGTGATGAGAAAAGCTGAGAGAAGGTGGCAAGGTAGAAGTCTTAGGACAACTTGACTAGTAAGAGAAGGGGAACTAGGGGGCAGTAAAACTGCTATTGAAGAATGGATTAAAACCAGCCTAACAAGCACTGCTCCATTCCTTTTCTGCTCTCAGCACTGCAAAGATTGAGAACATCTGCACCCTCCCCACTCTCCTTCTACTGTTCTGGTTGCTGGGAAAGAGAGGGGAATATGTCAATGACTTCAATAGCGGTACTTGCAGTTTGTCTGCCAGAACGGGACAAGGGTTGAAGTTCACCTGTAGTTGGTACAATGAGGGTTGTGGTGTTTTTTTCCCTAGTGACTCTTGGGGTCTGTGTACAATGTGTTTTGCTCCCCCTTCATGACATGCTAAACAAATAATTGTTTCTATGCAACTCTAGTTTCTTGTGTCAGTTTGTGTGTCCCTAGGCTTGATGCAGACCCCTGTTTTAGGTCCATATAATCTTTACAATAGTGGAGTTCATGGTTTTTTACCTCTCCTTTATGGATTCATGTTCCCCTGTGACTACAGACCACAAGTCAGCAATGTCATCTGGTCAAGTCAGTGCATGTGGTCTGCACTGACCTTCCTCCACAAGTATGATAATGACTGTGGGAGAAGGCTGCAAGTTTTGCTTTTTTGTGTGTCTGTGGTAATGGGCAACAGCTGCTAGACTGAAAGACACCCTTTTCCTCCCCCCTCACCTCCCTCCCTGACTTTGTGCCCAACTGGAGCTAAGTACTCCTGCTGCCTTTTATTAATCTTCTCCTGGGACAGCACTATCAGTGGCCCATCAGGGTTCAACATGCCCTCAGTCACTAGTGCTAACTCGATTAGGGCAGTGAGGAGTGACTTACAGGGGAAGCTCTTCTCCACAGGCTGTGTTTGCATACAGTGATTGATGCTGGTACCTCCTCTAAACACATCCACATTTTGCATTTTAAACAAAGCAATTGCTGTAAAGCTGCACTCTGTTGCTCTGTGGGATTCCCAGCACCAGCACAGGAAATACCTACCCTTTCCTGAAATGGCCTGTCCTTCTCAGACACTGCAGTGGGATGAGGAGAAGGTCACTGACCCCACCTTATGTTTGAGGGCGTGACACTAGATCCTGTTGTGTGTCTTGTCTTGTGAAGTGGCTTGTGGACAGTTCTGGGCTGTGTGGTCAGTGTCACACAATTGGTGGGCTTTCACCAAGCAGGTCATGTTCATGTGCAGTACACAGCCTGAAGCCTCTTGAGTTTCCTTCAAACAGTCTTTCCTTGTCTGATTTCAGGCTCAAAGTAGGTTCCCACCATATTCACCACTGTCTCTGTCTTGGGAATACATGAGCTGACTGCACCATGGAGCACTGAATGAATGTGTGTGTTATCTACAAGCATTCTTCATATTATATGTATGTATTATACATACATATTATACATATGTATAATATAATAATAATAATATAACCCCTCCCCCCATATATATGTATATTAAAAAATCCATCTTGCAATTTGTCCAAAGAAGCAACAGGTGCCATACTTTATTACAGCTTCTACTGTGGATTTTTTAGTGGAGTGTGTCCAGGTGAAATTCTGATTTGGAGGGAGGTGTCCTAAGCCATGTCTCTGAAGAGGAACCTGTACAAGGGAGGAAATGGATGTGTTTAACTTCTATTTGAAGGAAAGACAAAAGGAACAACAACAAAAAAAAAATCTGTGGTGATACTGCTGGTATCACAGATTGCTTTGCAAAGTGGCAGTTGTTTTATCTTCTTTATTATAGCCTAAGTGTTTCCTTTCTTTCAAAACAGAAGGAAATTTAACTGGAAAGTAACCCCCTTGGAACAGCAGCAAGGACTTATTTGTAGTTGAAGCTGTGAGTCCCTTGGAGCAGGCACTCAGTCCTCCCCTTTATCCTTGGGGTGCAGGGATCACTATGGAGGCTAAATAAACAAATATCACTTCCATCCACTGTCTAGTGGTCCCAGAAAGAATGGCTCTATGGGCCCCGTGCTCTTTGCCTTGCAGATCGCCTGCTGCACTGTGAGGGTTTAACACCTTCAGCAAAACTCAGAGGCCTGCTGGCACAGTGTTCCAGTGAGGCCCAGAGAGTTTTGATAAGGTTTAGTAGGAAATACCTGTTTTCACTCATTCCTGTCATTACTTTCTCATCCTTGTGCTTATCTTAAAGGACTTGCCATGTATTGCTAATTGCCCACTCCATGTCTCAGAACTTCATGGCTGTGGAAAACCAGGCACTTCACCACTGGGCTCACGCTGTCTGGCTCTGTAGACATGGGAGCTCCACGGTGAAGGTGGCCCTTTCATTTCCTGCCACATCATATTAATTTTGCAAATGTGACAAGCTCAGCTTTGCAAAAATAACATATTGCCCGTGTCTTGTTCTATTTAATATTGTATTTAAATGGTCCAAGTGCTCAGCCACGTGGGCTGGGGGAATGGCTGTGCAGACTTCTTTGTCACTTGAGTGGCAGCTGGCTTCCAGGAGTAATTATAGCTGTTCAGTGCTGTGGTACATCAGACCTCTTGGGGATTAGTGAGGCATCAGGTGCATGGTGACTGAGAGGCAAGAGCAGAGATGCTCCAGTTCCCAAGCCATAAAGGTCATAATCTTTAGAAATCCTGATATCCACTTAGACTTTGGACTTCAGTGAAAATGAAGTATTGCAGTGACCTTGCAGAGAAACTTCTAATTTTCTATAAATCCGAACAGAGAAATTTAGACTTTAGGAGTCTGAAAGTGAATTGCATTGCCATCATGTGGATGCATGGAAGCTAACGTCTAGTCAGAGAAATTCTGGAACCCTGGTTTATTAGTTAGAAATAAAACCAAAGTCATGATAGTTATGAAAGTTGTTAAGTGAGAATGCTTATCAAAATGTGGAATGAAATTATAATAACAATTTAACTGCTGTACTGTCCGAGTAAACACTGAAGTTAGTTTGACCCAAGTAATACGGGTTATTAGTATAAATTAGAGTCTAACATGTTCATTAATGTCACAACTTAGTGACATTTGGGCTTACAGAATTAGGTGTTAGAAACATTAAATAATTAGAAAATGAATATGCAAAATAGCTAAAGTGGTACGGGAGCTACATGATTCTTTTATGTCTTCTTCAGGGTGGTATTTCCAGACACAGAACTGCATGAAGAGGTGTTAGGGAAAATCCTATCTGCTCTGCTTGAACAATTAAAGCTGTTAAAACTGGTAGCTCCTTTCATTTCTACTTAAGTAAATGTGATTTTATGTCACAATTGCAGTACCAGAAGCAAACCTGCAAAATTATTGAGCTCTATTTATTAGGCTCTTAATAATAATCTTAATAATATAATCTTAAATTAATCTAAGTCTTAATAATATAATCTTAAATTAATCTAAGTCAACAATGGCTACTCAAGATAGAGCAGGTTTGCAAATACTCATTGTGCAAAGATCTAAACAGAAAATGAGAAACTGTGGTAGTGCCTGTCTGTGCTCTTTCAGGGCATGTCAACTGCAGGCTGGGTACCGCATGCCTCCAATGTAGGTTTTTGCAGGACACATACCTGTGCTCTTGAATTTTCTGATTGGGATCTTCTACTCCTCTGCCTCTAGCCTCTGAAGTTTCCCCATGGGTAAGAACCTAGCACAGTGCCTGGCTGTCCCAGAAGAAACCCGTGCTGGTTTCTGTCATCTGCTTCGAGCTGCCCTGCTCCCAGTTCCTCGAGTGGAGCATGCTCTGTATCTGTCACACGCTCTGCCCCAACTCGTCACCTCCTGGCTGTGCCCTCAACAGCCTGGCCATAGCATGGCCAGCATCTTCCATAGATCACTGCTACCTCCCACAGCTGCTTCAGAAAATGGTGTTGTGCTGCAATATAAAAGCAAATCCTGAGTCAAGCAAAGAACTGAAACACCTACTGGATAATTCCCTTCAGTGTATCTTACTAAGGAAACTGAAGAGGTAATCTGGCCTTTCGTTTCATCTTAAGACTCCATCTGGATCAGGAATCATGTAAGGGTTTGTGTATAAAACTCTTTGCTAGAATGTTCTTACAGGTGGTTTCATGGTCTTAACATGGTAAAGCACAGTTTGCTGTGGTTTAAGTAATTGTGCTCCTAGAATATATAGTTCTTGTCTGTCAAGACTGGGACAAGTGAGAGACTGATGGTGGATCAGTGGGACATCAGGTAGGATTTCTGCTATTACCACTTTTCTCTGTAGTACCCACAATGGCAATAGAGTTCTGACATGAATAAATACAAATATTTCCTTATGCAATTTTCCCCTGGACAGAATTGGGTGGAAAGAAGGAAGAAGAAAAGCCTTTTATTTCTGCAGGACATAGCCAAATGCACAAAAAGTAAAGAGGAATAACCTAAGCAGGAGAATTCAGAAGAATCAACAGGATTTTTAAAGTAGTGAGAAACAGTGGAAAGAGGGCAAGGACACTGGAGCAAAACTAAATGAATTCTTTGTGATAGTCCTTTCCTGTGATTCTAATTTTACTTGATAATTCAACCAATTTACCTGATTCAGAGTAAAGTTCAGTGGTCTGCGACTTTCCAGATCATTCCAAATGCCTTTTTTAGAACAACTTACAGCATTTGCTACCCTTCATTACTCCAGTATAACAGATGACTTTAATGAGAGAATACATGTCTTCACCAGCCCAGCCACTTCTATCCAAAACTCTTACAGATCTCTTGGATGTACATGATACACTGTGCTGGTGATTTATCTGTTATTTAGCAGCTTGTTCCAACATTTTATCTCCTGACACTTTGGACTCAGAAGGTGTCTCATCTTCATTACTTGGAAAGGATAATTCCAGGAGAGATGTCTCTCCAGTGGGTGTCTCTCTGGTGCAGTCTGGCACAGAGGAGCACCATCTTTTGATGTCTGGGCAAGTACTTGTCTTTAAGGCCTGCTTCTTTTTCTTGTGTGCTGCAGAGACACAGCCATCTCTTCTCCACAAAAAAAGAGCACTAGGAACCACATGGATGTGGGAGCAGGAGACACCCTGTGTCTCACACAAATGTATATGGGTTGAACTGCATTTCAGCATCTGCAATTTTTGCTGCTGGGAAGCAGTCCCAGAACTTCTAACACTCCTCACTCCCTCTTTTTTGCATTCTTTGCTCCTGGCAATCAAAACACAGATTTGGAGTAATAGGTTAAATTCTGCTTTTTAGACAAAGAGATTATTAGATATTTGGAACATTAGATATTAAGAAGAAATTCTTTACTGTGAGGGTGATGAAGTGCTGAACCATGTTGCCCAGAGAAGCTGTGGCTGCCACATCCCTGGAAGTGCTCATGACCAGGCTAGATGGGGCTTTAAGCAACCTGGTCTGGTAGAAGGTATCCCTGCACATAGCAGGGGTGTTTGAACTAGATGAGCTTCACAGTCCCCTTCCAACTCAAACCATTCTATGATTCTATGATTCTATGATTCAACAGAAAATAATATTGTGCCCATGTCTCCTACTCCCATTAAGAAGTGGAGGTTGGGGACTGTGAAGGAGAGAAGTAACAGAAGAGGGATTGATTATTTATTTATTTAACCTGCTTAGCAGCAGTAGCTGTGAAGCATAAAGCTATCTGCAAAGGATGATTGATTCCTCAGCAAAGTCTGAAGCACAGAGAGGCTGTGGTACTGTTTAATGTTCCTTTTGGATTATAATTATATATTTTTCTCTCCTGTTTGTTTCAGAGGTACTATGCGTTCCTGACTTGCTGGGTAGCCAGTTACCTGATGAGTCCTCATGGAAGAGATGATTATTTCATTTCTCCATCATGGGTAGGAGGTCATGCAGATACTTTTGTGAAGGACATCTAGCCAGCTCTGACCTTGTGAAGCATTGTCCTAGTGCAGATTAGTTGCTCTCTCTTGGCATTTAAAAGGTGAATTGCAAGTATTCATAGACATAGCCCAGACAGTTTCTTTTGCAGTTTCCGGTTTTGACTTTTTTGAGTCTGCCAGATGAACAATTTGTGCTGTGGAGGATGCAAAGCCAGATTCAGTGAAAAAGGCATTTGCTGTGATGACCTGTGTGAGAATTAATGTAACCAGCAGAGTATGGGACCTGCTACCAAGGAGGTGACAGCATCAGCACTTAGCATGATGTCACTGACAGCTCAGGGTAAGCTATTTATTCCTTTATTGGAACAAATAAGACACACAGCAGGCAGCTGTAGGGAGCCTGCTTGTGGAGATACCTTAGCTTGTGAAAATGTCCAGAGGATTGACAGGAGCAGCTTAGCAACATGCTCTAGGACACATAGCAATCACAAGCTCCAGAATGAGTCATTGTTGCACACTTTTGTGAATGTGCTCCACCTGAAAGCAATACCCAAAGACAATTGTCAAGTTCCAGTCCAAGCTAATTCAGCCAACACAATGATTAAGTTTCTCAGAATTTGAGAGTCCTAGGTATCTTCTATATATTAGGTTTTCAGTCATTTTTTACTTATTTGAAAGCCCCATTCCCTGGCGAAGAAGAGGTGAGCCAGGGGCCTGCTGTGTGTGCAGTGAGCAGCCATGGAATGAAAATAACCCTGCCCAAAATGCTTGCAATGGGCAATGGATGGCAGAAGGAAGTGCTGAGCTGTAATGGCTCAGTGTGCTGGGCAGAGGGGTCATCCAGCTGCAATCTCTCTTACAGAGTTCAGAATACACTCAGGGTGTGTTCCTCTCACACACTTTTACTCTGCTTGCACTTTTACTCTCTTGCACAGACTGGTGGGCTCACAGGAGATCTGCAAAATGGTGTCACATTTGCTTATCTATCAATTAAAATTCTACATAGTATTTTTATAGTTAAGATGATAACATTATAATTTTGGTAAACTCAAAACATTTTATTTGCCTGTCCTTAGAGGTTTTGTTTGTCCCTTACTCATTTACAGATGACAGTACCCAGTCCTAAGGTAGTCCAGGCACTCTCTTTTTCTTTTAAAAAGGTGGAGTAGTCTCTTGAGTCAAGCAAATTGAGAAACAGAGCCTAATGTATGTCCAGGCAGGCTTTGCTCTTTTTCACTGGTTGTTTCTCTCATGTTTACATTTCTAGGCACATTTAGAAAGTGTCTGTGATTTATTTATAAAAAAGTTTTTATTTTCTGTGATCATTTAGTGTGAATTTCATAGCGTTTCTATAATTGCTATAAATCAGTTTGGATTAATAACTGTTTGCAAAGGAAACACAGTATCATGGGAATGCAACTGTTCTGGTTAAAGCACTGGCAACACCACATGTGGCTGTGTGCTGCTGCATGGCCTCACTGGCTTATGCTGGCAGGATTTTGAGGTTCTCTTGAGTTGTGCAGTGGAGCCTGAGGTGAACGTGGTATTTCTCTGATTTGGCATAGTTTGTCCAATTATCTAGAGCTGCTGCAGCAGCTGCTGTGATCTAATCTGGCTGGGGACGTAAGTTTGAGGATGATAGGAAAGGATAACACCACCTAAAGGGCATCAAAGGTGTAATTTTACAAATATCCTCCTGTAGCATTTCCTTTGGTTTGGAGAATATCATTTAGGTGACATTGCATTTCTTGCATTTCTTGCAGCACTGGAAAACCAGGACACCTGAGCAAAGCTTCAGCAACGGGGAACAATAAACACTGTTAGCTGGGGTGACTCTCTTTCCAAGTGGAGGGTGTCCAGAGCAGTGATCTGGCTGCCAGCCACAGGGGACCTTGTTTTAAGGAAGCTGGAATAGTCTATCCCAACAGAGGTCTGGAGAAGTTCAGTGTGACTGGCTGCTACAGGGGATGCCACTCATGGCCTCCTCAGCCACATGTTTCTGGCAGTGCACCAGAAACAGGACAGGAGGAGGGAACCAGGAGAAAAAGAGATTGTCTAGTAGTGTAAAAACCAAAACTATATCCAAGCTAGCCAGGGAAACAGGCTGGATCAGAGCAGGAACCTTGTGATGGGAAATCTTAGATCTGAGATGAAAAGATGAAATGTGCAGAAGGAGTGATTTAGGGTTTTCTGCAGCTAGAAAAAGTAAATCTGAACTAGAAGAGCTCAAGAGAGAAGAAGAGCTGGGGATAGCACCCCTCAAAGCTGATGTCTGTGCCAGTGCTGGAAGCATCACTCCCTTAGGTCACTGCTGAATTTTTGTGGTTTAATGACAAAACCAGTGGGGGACATAAGTGATTACCCGAGTCTTGGTTACAAGGGTTCATTAGGTCAAAAATTATTTCATGAAACCATACTTCCTAAGACTGACCCAGAGAATCATTTATTTGTAGCAGCATTAACTACTGATAAAAATAAAACAAGGGTTTGGTTGGTGTGTTTGAGTTTAATAATGTAAAGAGTAATAGAAAATTATTTGCAGCATTGACTGCTTTCAGTGCTGCAATGGAAAAGAATTTGCAATGCTGGAATTGCAATTATTGAAGGTGATTATAATTTTGGCTTCAGTTAAATAATTTTCATTCCAAGTATAACACTCTCCACTCCAATGAGATTATTTATAACTTATGTATTGCACTTGAATTAATTGGCATATGGTGCAAATTAACCCCTCTCAAAAACATGATTTATGTGCTTTGTTCTAACTGATCTATTAAATGCAGCTTTGTTTTATGTTGATTCTTGCCAATTTAGGCAAAGTGATTTGAGTTTCCACTGTCCTGGCTTCTCTTTATCTGATCACTGCCCTGCTCTTTATAATTTAACAATTGCAGTTATGTCAGGGATATATGATAAATCTTATTGAAAATATAATGCCAGTTTCTTAAAATCAGAGGAAAAAAAGTATATTATTTCATCAAAATAATAAACTTGTTTCTGAGCCTTTTTATAGAATGGTCAATGTGCTGATTTTAAGCACTTAAAGAAGTAAGAGGTTGGTATTTCTGAATTAAGCAAGCTGGGACTTCTAAACAGAAATCAACTTCTTACTGTGCAATAGGAAGAAATACATTAAAAATTCTTTTATTCAATATGTCAAGAAATGCCTTAAAATATGCAGGGTTTAAAACAGTAATTTGTATTATAATAAAAGGATTACATCAGAAAAGCTGACTTATTAGTTTCCTTTGTTTTTCAGGTAGATGAAAAAGAAAAATCTTGAGGGAAAGGCTGCATCCATATAAAGGAGGAAGGATTCCAACCTGTTATTGGTATTATTATTAGGAAAACATTATTTAAATAGGCTAATCTTGTTTCTAAGTTACTTTGAAGGCAATTGTGAGCTCCAGTAGTGCTGTGAATGAAAACATAACTAAATAATACGAGTCTGTACATTTGTGTGTAGCTAGCTACAGCAAGAGGGGTCTCTATATGTCTGTGGATCTCAGATAGGGATTAGATTTTTGTACTTGTCTTTAAAGGATCAAGATCAAGCAGAGGAAGGCAGCCATTTCCTTTCTCATTATCACATTTTTCGAAGTTAATTGGTGCTGAGTGTACCCAGGGAATGGGTAAAGCTGGCAGCCACACTTCCTCCCTGAGAAGGAATGACTGTGGGTGAAATCAAGACACCCAGAAGATTGTGAATGGTAAGGAAAATTGAGCAGGGTCTTTGATCCTTAAATATAAGGACCTTTGATCCTTAAATTGCTGGGAGACTTAATTATACTCCTTTGCCATGTTTTTACATTCTTCTCTGGTCATCTGCTGCTGACCGCGTTAGCAGAGAGGGCTGGTGGGTCTGTGGTCTGAACCAACCCAGATGTTCCTGCATGTGCTGTGTGTGCTGCCAAGAGATGGTTGCAGGAGGCATGTGACTAATTAT
The DNA here is from genome assembly GCF_017590055.1 of Onychostruthus taczanowskii. Lineage (NCBI taxonomy): Eukaryota > Metazoa > Chordata > Aves > Passeriformes > Passeridae > Onychostruthus > Onychostruthus taczanowskii. Next base: position 18,847,459 of record NW_024496525.1, on the reverse strand, counting down.
ATTTATGAAGGACTGTGAAGCACTGAAGTCTTTAGCAAATCTGTGATATGTCACTGGTAGCTGTTTTCTTTCTCCTGTTTTTCTTGCACAAGATGCTTTGAGCCTCTAGCCAATTCTGATCCTTCCTGAGATTTCACTTATAATTATTTGGGTGCTGCGGCTCTCAGCACACTGCTAGGTTAGTCCTCCTGCTCCCCAGGCACAGGTGTTCTGCTTTTCCCATGGTGTCATTTCAAAAATGCTGCAATGGGAGAAAATGTCTTTCTAAAGGAAGCCAGGCACACAGTGTATGCTCTCCAGCTTTCCATTACTGGAACTTGAACATTAAGATTTTCTGTACCAACCAATGTTTGCTTTGATTTCCTGTGTAATACCTTGGCCTGAAAGAGAAAAATCATCATAGAATGATAGAATGGCCTGAGTTGGAAGGGACAGTTCTCTTGCTGATTTTCCTTTTATTTTGTGTGTAGGTAGCCACAAGAAACTACTGCACTCATGTTTTAATATTTGAAATTTAAGAGCATGTTAAGTTAAATATGCCCTTAACTGTGGTGAGAGAAATTTTGTTTAAACTTTGTTTAGAGAACTCAACATTGATTAGTAAAGAAACCTGTTTCCCTCTCCAGCTAGTCAGAGAAATGAGAGTATTTTCCTAGTATTTCCTGTGAAGCTCATCTGTAAGAGGAAGTATCAGCGTTGGCCTCAGTTTCTCTCAATGCTACATGGGCTTTCTATGAAGACAGTCCCCTTCTCTTTCTTTCTTTAATTCCAGTGTGAGTGAACATTAGTTAGCAAAGTAAGGAAAGCCTCAAACAAACCTAGAAAAAGAAGGATGCCCAGGAAATGCCAGTAAGGCAGCTATCTTTAAAGTAAAGGACTGAGGAATGCTAACAGCCCTTAAATGGTGTTTGAAGAGTAGTGCTCAAGCTCTCTGTAGTCTGCCAGCTATCCTTACCAATCTCTTGACACCATCAGTTCCAGTGCCACATGAACTTTTGAGAACCCTAAAAGCCACACTTTGCTATATTTAATCTGAAGTAAGATCCATTTTAAAGTCCTGCTAAGGTGGCCAAATCCAAACCTTCTGTGAATGGATACAGCATCCAGAGGACATGCATGCAATGTAGGAGGGCTCTGTGTGACTGTGAGTTGCTATGTGAACTTGGAAGGGGATTGTGTTGGTTCCAAGACTGCATCTGTCTTGGAACAGATGCTGCTGACTTTGGGGCTGGTGGTAGCTGTTTCCAGTGTAGAAAAAGCTTGTCACACTTCACGTCCCACTACAGCTCTGTGCTCATCTTGTTTTTTCATTCAGGCTCATTTTTAGCCCATGGCCTTTCCCACTGGCCACCACTATTCAACCACCACCTCCTCTTCAGAGGGCAGGCTGAGCAGCCTCTTGGTTGCCTGGTTTGATATGTCATTAGGACATTAGCAGTGTTGGCTGGGGTGTGTTGGAGGTGCTTAAACAGGGTGAGATGGTGTCTGGTACCGGCAGAATCAGAGGTGGAATGAAAACCTGGGGTCCTTGTTTCTCACATCTGTGCCCCAGTGCAGCGTGCATTTCCTTCTGCTTTCTCAAGCAGCTATGAGCTTTCCCTCTTGCACTGCCTGACCAGCAGATCAGTGTGAATGCCACAACTTTAGCACTTGCGTCCACTTCATAAGCACTGGACAGCTGCTGTAATGCTTGCAACACTCATGATGTCACTGCTGGGTTTAAGCCAGTGGTCTATTTTATGATTAGAGGTTTTTCTTCACTGGAACGATTTCAAGATTTTTTCATCACTAGCTCCTGTTTATCCCTTGCACCACTGAAGTGTAGAACATGGAAAGAAAAGAGTGGGGGGGGGAGGGAAGAAATAAACTGGTCTGTGGCAGAGACTGGCAACAGTGTCTGTCTTAAAAGTTCTCATCAAAGCTCATCTCATAAAAACTCAGAAGCTTGCTGAGATTTTTTTTTTCTTTTTTATATGGGAAAACATGAAATGAGCATTTCTAAGTGAGAGGGCTGGGGGTTTCCTGCTCTTCCACAGCACATAGAGACAGATCACGCTCTCCCCCCACTGGTCTTTTCTCTGGAGCCACGTGCATCCCAAGGGACAGAACAGAGCAGTTTCTAACACAATAAACATTACTCTGTCTGCATTCGTTTTTACATTTCTTTGTTTTATTTCTTGGTTTGTTTGAAATGACCTGTACCACAGGAATACAATTTATTTAACAGGTTGTTATTTTTTTTTAGGAGCAGATAATAGTTAAGTAGATACTGTTTATTTCACTGACTGTCTATGACTACCTGCATCATTCTCACAGCCTCTGTCTCTCTCTGGCTTCTCCATGTAACCCAGCCACAAGATCAACAGAGCAGCCTTTGGCCATATGATTGCTTATAGCTCCAATTGGTAATAAAAGCTCAACATGTTACATTCCAGGGTCTTTCTCAATTACTTGCCCCTCTAATAGCTGCTTACATCTTTCTGGTGAAGCATGTTTTATTTTATATATTTATAACAGTTAATAAAAAAAAGGTGACATAGCTTACAAAGAGAAAAATAATGCCCCCTTAGCATGAGCAATACTGCAAGGTTCTGATTGTTGTGGGGATGTTTCTTGTAGCTTCACAGTTTTGCTGCGAGGTGTAATGCCCAAGTTTCCCTAGTAACCTAAATTCAGAGTGATAATTTACCTTTTAATTGATCCCCATGAAATTTGTTTTGCATTACAGGTCAGACACTGCTGTTCCCAGAGAAGAATGTGCCCAAAACAGAAGAGCTGGTCACTTGGGAAAAACTGCCTTTTGTAGTAGCTGACTGGTACATGGTTTCTGTTATCCACACATGCAAATCAGGGGCTGGAGCTGCTTTTACCACAGTTGCTGGTATGGGTTTATTCACCGTCACTGATACACTTACCTCTACTGCTTCCCTTCTCTTTGTCACAGAGCCCACCTGAGTCCCAAGGCTCAAGCTCCATCATCTTCTGCCCCATGAAAAAGGACAGCTCTATGACACTGACTCTGTGAATCCCACATTACAAATGAACAGCATAAAGACTGCTGACCCAAAACCCATCTCCTAGTTCATGTCTCACCTTCCACATCCCCAGACTTTTTGTAAGAGACTGTGAGCATTCAAAGACCTAAAAAGTTGCTGAAGCTTCATTTCCCACTTCAAAGTGCATTGCGGGAACTACACTGTTGCACTCTGCAATCCCAGCCCGTTGTGTAGCTGGAAATTCTCCTCGGCTGTGTCAGAGTGATAGCGCTAATGATGCACAGAAGATCAGAGTAACTGGAAAGAGATTATTGTGATTCTTGCACTTGCTTGAAGGGCTCAAGAGACCTGATCTGCTTCCCAATTTAGGATGGTACAAGCCTTTTAAGGGTTAAATCTAGACAGGTGTTTGTGTCCTAGTTCCTGGGTAAGAGTTTGCATTCCTTGGTTAGAGAGTTTAATATATCCTAAGTACTGTCTGGTTCACTTCCCATCCTATTTCAGAAGAAATGCAAACATTTCCCTGCATATTATCTTCAAGCAATGGAGAGTATTTGGATGGGCTCCAACATTATGCAGCTTTAATGGAGAAAGAAGTTCCTGGAAAAAATGTATTTGGTATCTTCATATTGCTGTGCCAAGGCAGGAGTTGCCTCCATCCCATAGCCCTAATCTAAATAGCCAGCAGTCTCTGTAAGCTAGAAGCTAACTCGGCTGCTCTCCTTAATCATGTTTTGTAGATAGTTTCCTGTTATGGAGAGCAGGCTGAGTTAAAATACAACAAAGCTAGAAGAGCCTTTTGGGGTTGTTTTTGGGTAGTTTTGGGGTTTTTTTGAGGGGGGAGATTGGGTAGGTATGTTGGCATGCGAGTAGTGACCTTTCTGGCAGGGCCCATCAGAATAAGAATTGCTTCTTAGGATCTTTTCAACCCATTTTGGGAGGACAGCTGTCCCCCCAGCACAGCAGGGAGACACAATGTGCTGCAGCTCAGCTGTGGGGCACTTAGCAGCATTGCATCAGTGCTCGAGTGAGTCAAACTTACAGGTGATAATGCAACCCAGCACATCTGTGAAAGCAATTATACCACAGCCAGAAAGAGCTGCCAGAGTGCAGCACATGGCAAGCTGGCTCTGTAACGGTGGCACGCGTTTCACTTTGGTCCCTCAGTCACAGGTGGGTACAGGGATCATGAGTGCAACCAAAAGCCTCTCCTTTTCTCCCCAGCTGCCTTTGGGAGGGAGTGGGGGAGAGAAGCACAAGTATCCTCTGGAAGCACAAGGCTACTGTGTGATTGCTACTGCTGTGAGCACAGAAGGAGTCCCAATTCCAATGTGCCTTCTGCCCCAAGGTCTCTGGTGGTTTACTAATATGCCTGAAGTAAGAAAGACAATTCCTTTATCAAGTGAGTACAAAATGAGTGACTGTGTAGCATAGGAAGAACTCAAAGGAAATGAAATGGAACTAACTTAAGTTCAAGGTGTGGGCTGGCTATGAGAGCTGAGAGGTCACCATGCAAACACGCCAGTGTCTGAGCCTGCCAGGGCAGGGTTCTGCAGTATTGACAGCCCTGCTGGGACACACTCTGCTCCAGCAGAAAACAAGCACCTCAAGTGTTTGTTTTCACACACCTCAGCCCTGGTTTGGAAGACTTCCTCCTGAGGGCAATTTACTCCTCTGACACATCACATTTCTCTTGGGGAAGCCAGGAAGGGATGGAAGCTTGAGGAGAACAGACACAGTAGAATTAGTGGTGTCTCAAATGTAGATCAGAGGATTTTTCTCACCACTAGTGCCATGCTGTTGACCACAAAAAAAAGAGAATTCACTCAGGTTTTGTCAGCTCAGGATGGCTTAAAACTAAGTGACCTAGAAAATAAAGTTTCAGAGAACACCAACAGTCAGTTTTGTCAGTCACCTACATTCCCCTCTGGCTACTGGGAATGCAGCAGTTATGGCTTAGGCAGCAGATCTAAACCAGGTCTTGGAGACAGTAGGAACCTGGTTACATAAGAGTAAATAAACACTCCCCCTGCTCTTCTCCCACCACCTGAAGGTCAGGTATTTGCTTTCTGATCAGCAAGAGAACCTCCTACCAGCCCCAGGTATAATATATGCTAGCTCTTTTCCTGCTGTTGAGGATAATGGGATGAGGCAGGGGAAGACAGTAGTTGGAATATCAGGGGTTTCATGCCATCCTCTAATTTATTTCCCTAGCCTGCCACAAGAAAGCAATCTCTCAGGCTCTAGAGCTGCCTCCTCTGAAAAGCAGTGCCCTTGATTTCTAACTAGAATTTGGCAATAAGCCTAAAGTCTCTGTGGAGCCAAATAGCTCTAATGAAGTCTAGGAAAGATCTGGTTTGGGGTGTATTTATACTTGGGCAGTAACCATGCAGACAAAGCCTTGTGTTCTCTGCCACAAGGAACAGGTGGGGAATGGCACTCAGCTGAGCTGAAGAGGCAGGTGTGATATACTATGGGGTGAAAAGTGTGGAAGAATTGTAGTTAGCACCACATAGGAGAGGATGCAGAGATTATCAAGTCAACCCAGCACTGAAGCATAACATCAGGCTCTTTTCTCTTGCCATTTGGGAAAGACTTGCATTTTCTCAGGGACATACATCCTACCTCTTCAGGGGCCTGCAGGGATTGTACATGGGAGGGACTAGCCAGGCGTAATGACACACTGTACAAGGTCGCAGAATATCTTACACAATTAGGAGCATCTTTCCCAGTAAGAAGTGGGGCCTGTATGTACAAGTGTTAGAGGAGTCTGGGAGGCAGCCTTTTTGTTCAGGAGAGGTTCAGCAGCATTGTTCTCCAAAGGAGCACCTACTCTATGGTAAGAGGCAGAAAGGTGACAAAAAGAAGGACCGTGGCTGCTTCCCTTTCTAACTGACCCCTCATAACACCAGCAGATAAATTTTATATTGACTCTATTCTTCCTCTCTTCCTGCTTCTGTCCCCACCCCCCCTCCAGAACTGGCAGAGGGTGCTGGGGAGCAGGCAGCCTGGACAGCGCTGAGAGCATCACTGATCAGAGGGGCTGCGCCCCCATGATGCCTCAACAAGTGCAAGAGCATAATCTGGTATTTCCCACAGAGAAAACAACAAAAAAAGAGAAACAGGTGACTGATTAAAAGTTTTCCCCCTCCTGTACACAAGATTCTGCAGTCACGCCGACAGATAGACATTAAATAATTCTTCCATAATAAATGATTGGAGATAAAAGCCGGCGGCGGCTGCTGCTGTTTGGATTGCTCCATTGTCTGCATCTTTGTTTCTAGTTTGTTCCCCGGCCACTGTCGGCTGGTGCTGGGGCTGTCAGACCTTTGCCTCTAGCATTTCTAGGAAGAGTTTATGCATGGGAACCTTGCCCTGCAGTTTGATGCTGTAGAAGTGCTGCACAGCTTTAGCAGCCGTCTGCCGCAGGAGGGGCAAGGTCAGGAGCAGCTTGCCTGCTCGCCGGGGCTCCTCATTGCGCTGACTCAGCTCGTAGTCCTGCAGGGCTTCGTGGAGAAGGTCCTGGAGTTTCTGCACTGCATCCATGTCCTCTATGTGCATGGAGTCTGGGGTGAGGGAGAAAAGACAGCAAACAGACAAATCAGACAGGAGAAAGGAAATCCTTTACGGTTCTGAAGCTAATGATGTTTTCCTTCCTTCTTATCTGTTTTTGTGGGGTTTTTTTGAGTTGTTTTTGTTCCCCCCCCCCCCCCCCCCACCAGGCAGGGGGTGAAGGGCGTTGTTTAATTTGTTTCTTAAGCAGAAAAAACCAGCTAGGTGTGGTGCCGTTGCATGAAGTCTGGCAGCAGCCCGGTGTGCTGGGCCTAGCAGTGCAGAGACAGCAGGGTTGCCAGGGGTAGGTGGGTGACACACGTGCCCTGTGTGCTGCCCATTTTGCCAGCCACCCCAATGCAATGCAGGGGTCAGGCAGGGTCCTTTGTGATTTGCACTTTCACTTGCCCTCCGTGCTCCTTATGGGGAGAGTCACCCTGCAAGGGGCAGCAGCTGCCGTGCTGCCGCTTGGGAGCAATCTCATTAAGAATAATTAACGCTGCTGCAGCACTTCATCTGTCTAAACTGCCTAATTGCCGTGCAGCTGCTAAGGGTGTTAGCAAGACAGAAAAGTCCCAGTAGGTCACAACCAGTGTGCCCAGGGGTGTTGCCAGACCCACCTTTGTGCATATGCCCCTGCTTTCAGAGACTGCCAGCAGCTGCTCAAGGAGCTTCCTGCTGAAATAAAGGAAACCCACGCCTCCTGCAAGGCCTCTTCCCTCAGGCTGCCAGTCAGATTTCTGTGAGCTGGTGGAGGGGTTAGCAGGGTTTGCAAGGCTCCTTGGTGTGTCTGTGAAGCGAAGGTAGCTAGCTGATAAGGACCCAGTCCAGGGCTGAGATAAGGAACCTGACTGAACACAGACTGCTAAACTTGTGCGTAAGTCATGGTGTGAGAGGGCAGCACCGAAAAGAAGAGAGGCACAGCATCACCAAAGATTTTCTCCTTTTTCATCTTGTTGATACATGCTTCCTTCTTACAACCATGACAGAGCTGGAGACTGATGCCTCATCTTCAGAGACTTTTAATCAATACTGAACCTATTGGTAAGGGTTCCTGCCACAAGGCAACAAATCAGAAGCAATGGCAAAGAGACAGTATGGCAAGCACACACGCACACATGTAATTGCACCGCCTACCATCACAGCCTGGGCTTTGCTTTGTGGCAAAGTAGTCTCACTGTAGTCTCAGCCTACACACAAACACAAATGTGAGGGTTCCCCAGAGTGACAGCAGTGAAGAGGAGGAAAGCTAACTGAAGTGCCAAAATCTCTCTAGAAACATGTGTCATCTTTATGGAGAGCACAACACAAATTAGAGACTGTGAATTTTGTATGATACATTTATGGTAAAAATGCTATTTATGATGCATGATTTATAAAGTATTACAACAGTTGGGAAAATATTATGTCTAGCAAGAAAGCTGTTTAAGAAGCTGTTTAGAAGGAATGCACTAATTAAGAAAGTATTAAAGGGGAATATTCCCAAGAAGCCTACTGAAGAACAATTCTTGATACATTTACACTTTTTATCCAAGAGACCAGGGAAAGAAGCTCAGAAGAGGGCTGCTAGGTCATCACAGTGACCTAAGCCAGACACAGAGGTTGATTCTGAAAGTAGGGAGGAAGAAGCATGTTGCCAAGTCAGTCTGGCAACTTCTCCCAGCCAGGTAGCACCTCTGAAAAATTTCCATACACAGTCCTAGAGAAGTGAGTGGGATCTGTTTCCTGCCAAGTCGCAGAGGTCATTTTGAAGACTGGAAGTATCAAAAGCTGGAATGTCCTCTCTCCTTTCTGTTTAATGTCCTTCTGGCTAGGGGCACAAGGGGGAGAAGTAACCACAGCCTGTCAGAGTTTGCAGATCCCAGCAGGTGCTAGAATTACCATGCAATGAGCCATGCTTCAGGGTGAAGTGGGTGCTCTGCTTTTGGGTACTGATGCTACTGTACACTAGACAGAATCCCAAAACTGCCCTTCCGCCATCTGGCTTCTGTGAGGTGACAAGACGTAACAGCAAACTAAGTGTATACAGTGAGAGAAACTGGGGAAATAAGGATCAAAGCCTGCCCCACCCCCACCACACTCTGCTGAAAGAAGCTCAAAATTGGCAGCTGACTGCAAAAAATAAAACAACATTGCAGGATTAATTTCCTTGCAATCCATCAGTGAACTGGTGTCAATGGCATTGATAAACTGTTAATTACGAAATCAATAGCTATGAATTTTTACAGCTATCAGAGCACTGAGGTGGGGGCAGTCTGCCTAACCATGTCCCTGAGGGTCAGCTGGCCTAGAAGCTGGGCTTCATACCAGAAGCCCTTCTCCAGCACTGCTGGCATGGAGTACAGAGCAGGTGTGAGAATCGACAAGGTCCACTGCTTCCTCACCTCTGTTCTTGCAGCTTCTGACAGGAAAGGGAACCTCACAGGACCCATCAGTACAGAATTTGCTATGCATCCCTTTGCCAGGTCCAGACATTGCTCACTCCATCTTAGCATTAAAATGCATTGCAGAAAAAAAAAAAAAGGGAAATAAATTTTGGCCACTCTGGGATGTCCTAAAATGAATGTGTGCTGTATGCTAACCTAGAGGGCTCCTCAATACATAGGTTGATCAATTTCCTAAGGAAAGAGGACCTACAAACGCTTAAAAATGGACTGCTGACTCTGAAGGGTAACAAGTTAGGTCTACATCACCTTTACTCTGTCAAAAAATGGGTGATCATATTGTCTGGGACTTGCCTGCTACTCTGGGAATTAGAAATTCATTCCCCAGCTCTCTAGAATGCACTTACTAGACAGAGATCCCTTGAATTATCTTTGCCAATCCCAGCAGCTGTGTTGGTGGGTCACACCAAGGACTCAGAGATCAGCCTACTGTCAGCTTCTTCTCTAGTCAAGAGTGAGTGAGCTCCCACTTCTGTTTTCATTTGTTTGACTCCCTAGAACCAAAGGGTCAGTATGCACAGGGCTGCCTAAGTCCCTAGAACTTGGGCTGCGTGAGCAATTACAGCCAGAATTTATCTGTGTGGGAGGGAAGGCAGAAAGCAGTTTTAGGCAGCACAGGTCTTAATCTAGGTGTTCATCTTTAAGCCCTATCTCTGATCCAAGGGAGCTGAAGCCTGGCCCAAACTGCTTTCCTCCCATTTTAGGAATTGGCTGTCTGCATGCAAGCACACACATGCAGGCTCTGTAAGTTTATCCCTGTCAAAAATACACTAAGAAAAACAACTGGCATTAAAAGAATGTGAAGGTTCAATGTTAAGTTACAACAGAAAAATACACTTGCCCTATTCCAGCTTCCTTACCCATGTGTCACGAGAAGCTTTAATTACATGAAAAACAAAATCCCATGCTTTGCTTTCACATGTTTCAATACAAATAACAAAGCAGGACTTTTGTGGATTATGCTTCCACATAGCTACACTTCTAGCTGCACTAGGAGAAACCAGTGAAGTCAGAGTGATTTTTTCCATCCAGCTGAGAACATGCTTTGGCCTGTGCCTCCTGACCCTTACCTTGGTTTCTTTACTCCACTGGAAATGGAACCCCAAAGCATCCAATGAGTGTTGGTTGTTCTGCTCTGTCTTTGCTCAGTGTTACTCCACTCCTGTGGAGACTGTCTCATAAGGTGTACTCTGGGGTTAGTCCTGAAAGCTCAGTGAGCAACAACAGCAGAGAGTGCTTCTGTTGCTCTGTGAAGAAGTTGACAGCAGTGTCCAGAGCACGGGCCAGGTAAATGTCCCAGTGTGGCACTTCTCCTGTCACAACTGCTACCTTAGCACTTCAGCCTCTCTGAGGAGCCCTTCTTCCTGTTTAGTCCTGTGACCCTCCTGGCAGACAGGTTCTTTAACAAGTTGATTATATCACCCATAGCCACCATTGCACAGAGGAGAGAGGATAGCCTTGGCCATTTGCCCATCCTGGTTCACTGGCAAAGTCAAGGCAGCAATTAAAACTAAAAAAGCACTATATGAGAAATTGAAAAAGGGAACAAAGTTATGAAGTGCAGAAAAACCATAAGGGAAATGAAGGACATAGGAGGAAAAGCCATGTCTAGAAGGGCTAAGGACAGTAAAGAAGTTTTATAAATATTTAAGGAATAGAAGAAAAATGATCATTTGTAGGGGGGCTCTTTTCAGCTGGAGATGATTAACCTGTTAATAGCAGTGCAGAGTAGATACAAGTCCTCTGTGAGTATTTCTGTCTTATTTGGAAAAGAGAAGCTTTATATACTGTGTTATATGAAGATGATGAAGACTTCATAATCTGTTGTTTATGAAAGAAGACATTAGAACTATTAGGACAAACTTCACAGCAATCAGTAGAGCTGGATAACTTCGCTTTAAGAGTTCTAAAATTTCTGGCTGGGGGTCATCCAGGGCAGATTAATGATTAGTAAGTCTTGGTATTTTTACAAAATTCAAGATGACTGCAAATGTTCTAATGATGTATATATTTTCCTAGGTCTTACCTGATAATTTCTATGCTAGCTTGATGTGAACCAGGGCAAAAGAAGGGAAAAAATAAGATGACATTCAATTAAGACTAATAAGATGGCATTTATAAGACATGTAAATGTGGCACTTAGGGACATAGTTTTGCAGTGCTGGGTTAACAAGTGGAAGTGGTGATCTTAAAGGTTTTTTCCATCATAAATGATTCTGTGATTTTACTGCCAGTCAACATGATACTTGAGAAGAGAGGTCTTGTCAAACAAACTTGATTTCATTCTCTGATGAGATTACATGTTTTGTTGATAAAGTTAACTGCACAGATATAATAGACTTACGTTTTTATAAAGCACTTGGCTTAAGACCACAGGACATTCTCATTAAAAAATTAGTACTATGCAATATCAATAAAGAACACTTTCAATTGATTAGTAACTGGATAGATGACAGATCTCACAGTAGCTATCAATGGTGAATCATCCCTGAATAAGGAGTTTTTTCATGGAAATCCACAGGGATCAGTAGAAAAATCAGCTGCTACTCAACATTTTTATCAATGAGCTGTAAGGATATTTCTTTTCTTCTATATTGCTATTGCTAAGGAGTGGATGGATGGCAAACAGGGACAGAATGGTGTAAAATGGTGAGGCAGCCTCACAGTAATATATCCATAGCCAAGGAACACAACTGTGGAGCAGAAAGTTTATCATGTCAAGCTGTCAGGTATAAAAAGACCCAGAGTCATAGGACCCAATTCAACAAAGATCATTCTTTAGAGGCTGAACTCAAGCAAACAGACATTAAGATATGGTGCCTTTTTTGTTTGTTTGTTTGTTTGTTTGTTTTTTAACTCAGAGAATGATTAATTATTAGAGTCAGCTGCCAAGCAAGATGAAGATTCCCCCTCTTTTAATCCTTCCAGCTTCACACTGAGTGTTTTTCTGTAAAGTGGCTTTAGCCAAATACAGATAATGGTTTCAGGGCTGGGCTACAAGGGTGAATTCTGTGACCTGCATGATGCAAATTTGGCAAAGAGATCTGATGTGAAACAATGAGACTCAGGGGATGTAGAGGGAGCCCTTGTTACACAATAGCTTTAGCAGTTTCCCTTTCAGATGGGACTCCTGAGAAAATCTGTGTCTGGCTGGCCTTGATACAATGCAGCCTTGCTGGATTGAGGGCTGCAATCTACATCCACGCTGTGTCCCAGTTAAAGGGGGATTCAGTGTCTCTCCTACCTCAACATCCCCAGGACAGGGCCAGGCAGCCCCAGCCCCACAGCTTTTTGAAACTGGGATGAGAATTTCCCTGTTTGCTGTATCTAACCAACACTATGGAGTTTGATGCAAGTGTGGCTTCCATTTCTGAGTTCACAGCACTGGAGTTAGCTTGCTAGTGGGAAAGGCCTCCACAGACCCTTTTACTGCCTGAAACCAGCAACCAGTCCATCCCTGCCCTGTCTGTTCCACTCCCTACTACAGGGTCAGAGCACAGCTGGGGCTCTAGCAGCAGTAAGCCTCATTCCTCCCTGCTTTCCAGCTAAGAGTAGAGCTTTGAGAATGTTGCATGACACAGGCAGAGATTCTTAGGCAGTAGGCTCTAGTTTCCTCCCAGGTAAATAAGAGCATGAGCCTTGACTGGCTGGTTGCAAGACTGGCTGGGCCAGGGCTGTACCTGAGTTGGCGAGGGCCAGAGCTTTGAGTGTGACAAACTCCTCCTTTTCCACCTTCAGCTTCTTATAGCGGCGCACCAGTTGTAGGATGGCCAGGTATAGCTCCAGCAGCCCTGTCAGACGAGAGTGCTCTTCATCCATTATGTAGTCCTCAGCATAGACCAGCTTGTCCTCGTATGGCAGGGAGCGGTACACAATGCCCAGGATGAGAATTTCCATCCAGGCACTCTGCAGAAGGCTCATCTGGTCGCCAAGGGACAGGTTGGAGAACCCTAAGAGGGCAAAAGACAAGCAGGGTCAAATGGGTGTGCAGCAAAGCCTTTAGGAGACTAGGGTCCTTAGTTTCCCTGGGATCCAAACCATGCACTCTTCCCTACTGACCTGCCGCTTTAAAAAACCCCAAACAACTCACTAAAGTGAGTTGCTCACCTTGTCTTAGTGGCAATCAGCACACATGGACCTTACCCTTCTCTTTGCTCCTATGCCCCCCCCCCCCCCCCCAGCCTCAAGCAGGAATTCTGATGCTCTGATTGCATTTATGGGAGCCCAATGTTGGTGACAATCTCTTCAATGACCACTGCTTCTTTCATAGCAGCAGCTCTTTTGTACCTTCCCTCGCTTCCTCAGTAGGTCTGTATTGCAGCCCATTTAGTCTGTCCCAGCTGAAAAATGAGCAGAAAAGAGCTTCAGATGGCAGAAAAGAGGGCTTCTAATGGGATAGGAGGGAATGACACAGGCCTGAATTACAAGTATACTACAATCTCACATTTTGGCAAAGATGAGAAAAAGTCCTGCCACAACAAAGCACCAAAATGTGTTCAAAAATGAATAAATTTGTGAACAGAATCCTCCTCTATTCCTCATCCCACTCTGATTTCCATACCAGCAGCTCTGCCTACAACCCTACCCAGAGATAAAAATACCTTTGTGGTGACGCTGAAGTACCTAAATCATAGCCAAACCTGGTAGCAATGGAACAAGCCCCCACAGTGAATCAAATATTCTCGCCAAATACAGAAAGAGTGTGACAGACCTGACAGCCTGATCCTGGACAGCTCCAGAATCCACTTGAGAGAGTGGAGAGGACAAAAAACAGAGGCAATGTCCATCTCAAGGTGGGGAAAAAAGTGCATGGGAAGGAAAACTGTCTGTTATGCCCTCCGTACCTGGCACCCTTGAAGGACAGACAATGGAAGATCCTGGGAGATGGGCACTCTAACAGTCATTACAAACAGGAATGTCAAGCACAGTGTGTTGGTCCTCCCTAGGCAGCTTTTGCCCACCATGGACAGGCAGAAATTGCACTTTTTTTGGCAGCCCCTTGCTTTCAAGGGTTCCTAGGGCTGTGAAAGAAAGGGACACCCAGGCATGCCTCAGCTGGAAGGGTGATGCTCTGCTGGCCTCTCCAGGCATTTTCTCCCCAGATGCATATGAAGCCTTGGGGATCACCAAGAGACCTGTGAACTCATTGTGAGCCTCTCTGCAGAAGCCTCCCAGCTCCGCTGGCTGCATGCAAGGCTCAGCTGGACTTCTTCATTCCACATCACACCCTGCTCACAGCTCTTGGCCCCACATCGGGGCTTATACAGACAGGCACCATGATGATCATTTGATTTCTCTTGTTATCAAGTTGGCAATTAACAAAAGAGCTGATGATTGCTATATTGACTGGCTGTGGGATCTCTTTTTCTATCTGCACTATCTCAGCTGGGGAAGGGAAGGCAGAAGGGTGGGTTAGTGGTATTTATTTATCTCTACGCCATGTTTTGTGTTTGTGTTGCCAGGGGAAGCAAAGGGTGATAATGGCCTGGCAGCCCTTGGACATCCAATTTCCCTTATCAGGCCACTGAATAGAAAAGAGGCCCCAGGCCACATTAATTAACAGATACCAATCAGCTGTCACGTGCTGTGTGTGCAAGGTCTGAGGGGAGCAGTGGGTGGGAGGGAAGAATCAATAAACCATTGGGGAGGAGTGCCAGAGGGAACAGCTAAAGAGGAGTCCAAGCTACTGGGGAGAAGAGCTGCAAATCCAGCTCCATGACTGTGAGAGTGATTCCTGTACAGCACAGCCTGTGCTCTACATAGCCCTGATGAGTCCCACCTCTTGCCTGGGCTGGGAGGTGGGTGCCTTGTCCTTCATCTCACCCTTCTGCCCCTTGTGCCCTGCACTCAGAACTGTGCTGCTCTGGAATGCAGCCCTCCTGACTCAGTCCAAGTGCAGGCTGCTGCAGCTCCAATGCTGGGGATCCTGTCTCCACAGCTCTGCCTGCTGCACAGGGAGCTGATGAGAGTAGCCCTGAGATTAGAGTAAAGGTGCACACACAGCCACTGTTCCACTCTTTAAAACCTGAGATGTCTCCTTTGGTCATCCCTCTCCTAGCTCTGACCATGGAGATAAGTGCAGTATTTAGGCTGCTGCCTGAAGTCCATTTTCTGGATCAGTCACCTGGCCTTTCTGCGCCTTCATTCCCCATCTGGATTACAAAAGGCATTAGACCATTTCCCCTCACTGCAGTCTGCCAACAACATTTCTGAAAGATTGAGAAACAATCATGTAGTAGAGCGACAATATCCAGGACAGGCTCGTACTTTTCTGCTACAGAATAAAGTAGAAAAATTGATTTAACTCTAGCAGTAGCCTGTACACACATCATCTCTATTAACTGCCCCTTCCCAGAGGCTGTTGTGGCAGGTGAGAACAGGAGATACCATATTTTACCCTTTGCCAAGAAGAACAGAAAGCCAGCTGCAATTCCCACCCACCTGGGAAAGCCCCTGGCCAGAAGCACTCCCAGGTAGCCAACAACTCCAGCTCCAGCAGGCGAGTGGGAAGAGGGAGCGCTGTGGTGTCAAGCCTGGACTTGAAATGTCTGGGAGAATTGGGACCCTTTTCCTCCAGTGTTCACACGTGTGGAGTGCAAAGGCTAAAGGACTGTCCCTGAACCATTGAAGTAAAGGGGAAATAATATAACTGTCTTCATGCTATAAGAGTTGAGATCAGGGAAAGTAAATGCTAATTTCACCTGGCCAAAATCACAGGCTTGCTATTTATTGTAGGATTGTAACACTGGGGACCCTCTAGTTGTGAAATTTTCTGTCATCCTACAGCTCCCAGGAATCGCTAGAATACAACTTTTTTGCATTCTTGAGCTGTTGATGGTCCAGTATCCAGAAAATGCCCTTAGTGATCCATTTCTTGCTGTTTTTCTCAAGTCTGACCCTGAAGGGTGCCTAATCCACCTCTGCCCCAAAAGAGAGCCCCTAGCTCTAGCACAGAGCTGCATGCATGTTTCCCTCCTTCCCAGGTACACCTTGAGAAAAGCTGCTTTATTTGCAACTGCTGATGTGACATTCAGGTTGGGGTTTTTTTAATTTTAATTTTTTTTATTATTATTTCAGTGGTTTGGCAGTGGGAGCTCCCAGAATTTAAAAAAAAAATCACATAATTTGTGGCGAGTGGAGTTCATAATCTGTTAATTTATTATCATTTCTGTCATCCTGGAGGGCCATTAGCAGAGGTAATAAAAGGAGATGTAATTATAGGATCTGAGGCCACTCCAGACACAGCTGCTGTCACTCCACTAGCCATATTTCATTCTGTGCTAGTACTAATGTCTTCCTGGTGAGAACAGCACAACAGCTACCCTGGGAGAGCCTTCATCATCACCCCTCAAGAGAAGTCCTGTCAGCCTGCATCAAAGCAAGAAGAAAAGGAGGACGTTGTTCCAAGACAATTTCCATGGGGGGAGAGTGAGAAGTGGGGAGGGGGCCTCATACAGAAGGGAACAACCCCACATTGGCTAAGTGTGGCTTTTGAGCTCAACAGCCTTATTTTGGCTAATAAGGCTGTTGAGCTAATAACATTTGCTAAACACGATTAAACATGTTTTATTGTTATCATAGGAAAGTGTGTTTAAGTTTTACTGATTTTATTTGCTAATACTGTGGGGTAGAAGTTTGTCTTGACACCTGGGATCCTTCAGGGCTGGTATGACTTTAATGTCACATCTTTCTTTACTAATTCCAGCGTGAATACAAGTCAGGAATATGTGACTTTTTATCCTTTCTCCATCATTCTCTGACGAATACTTTATGCACAAAGGAAGCAATGTCATGTTTTGCTCAAAATTCTTGGAAGGCAGAAAATCAGGGCATAGATAATTTAGACACCTGGCAGTCTCCTGGCCCTGCCCTGCTCTGCCCCCTTGCTGCATAACTCAGAATGTTTCATACTTGTTGCAGAACTATAGAGTTTTTGTTCCATGATTATGAACTGTCTTTTATTATCTTTTTTTTCTCAGTACTGCTTTCTTATGTAACAATTCTTGAGCTCTCGCCTGTGCACACTGCTGTTATAAAATACTCCTGCTGGTCTGAACTGTGCCAGGCTGATTACTGTGGCTGTTACTGTGTTGTAGGGCCTTTGATAGGAGAGAAAAATACACAGAGAAATTTGAGATGATAGCAGGTATGTCCTGATTTCAGAAAGGAGAGGAAGAGCCCCTTTCACAGTGCAGGAGCAATCTCTACTATGCTCCTGTTCTGGGACAGTATTGCCAGGATGGAAAACTCTGTAGGAATTTGGCTCTTCCCCCAGCCACAAGGTAGGGAACTACAGTAGGGCACTCTGTGTGAACAGATGTAGCCAAGGTTAGAGGGATGTACAACAGCGCCTCACTGGACAGCCACAGCAGCTAATTGCATTGCATTAAAGCCATTCCTGTTAACACGCCAGGTATTGGGTTAGTAGAGCAATCCAGGCTGAGTTCTCTAATCACCACTGTAACCCCACTTGTGATGAATCAGCCCCAGATGGATTCCAGCACTAGTGATGGGTATAATCCCTGCAGATATGGCAGATCTCATGTAAGAAGGGCACCACCAAGATTAACCTCTTCTCAGAAATACTGTCCTCAAAATGTTTCTTCAGACTTCAGAATCCCATCTCATGACAAGCCATATTCCATATAGCCCATAAAACCATTAACTCTTGGGTCCCAGGAGAAACACTGCAGAAAAAGAGAAGCAGCTGCCAAAAAACCAAAAGAGGAGCAACAGAAAGAAACAAAATACATGGGAAAACTAAACTGTCTGATCACATATGTTAAGATGCTTCATTAAAAAAAAAAAAAAAAAAAACAAAACCGAAAAACAAACCAAGAAGCAAAGCAAAACAAAACAGCACAGACCCATGCAGTGGAAGACATAGTCAGCATGCAGTAAATCCTGTGATCCTGTATCAGAGCCTCATATATTCTCCTGACAAAAGGAAGGGGAACAGAAGGCAGGAGATAGCTGAAGTGAGCTGTTTATAAACAGCTTTAGTGAGCTGTTCATAGTGAATTTCTGAAGCAATCTTTGGAAAGCAGCCTTGTAAATCCCAAGGATATCCTCTAAGTTCCCTGGCTAGCCTTCTCCACACACAAATCCAACCTATCTGTTTCTGGTGGGGCTGGAGAGAGAATAGAGAGAGGGGAGCATTTTCCCTTCCCAATCCAAATCTGGGAAGAACCCATAACTCAACACTGAGGACCATATCTGCTCCTTCAGCCTCGGTCCACCCTACCTACAGGTGTGGGACACTTGCTATGTCACTCAGTCACACAGACACACACTGTATATAGCCAGCGAGCCTTCCAAGGCCAGTCACACTGCCAATAAATTGTCCTCATTATTTGTCAACAAAGAAGCCTTGAGATTCACTGGCAATAGCACATCGTCCATCACAATGGGATTTGTTCTGTCACAAATCTAGTAGGACAAGATTTCCTGAGTCTGGACAAGAATGCCCACTGCTGAGAGGGTGTGTATCTACCTTGTTATTAGCAATAAAGTCCAGTCACTGCCATAATATTTATTCAGCTACGAATACAACAGACTGAGGTCATGTTGATGTAGTGCAAAACTACAAGTGCAAGTCCACCACACCATCCCTAAGGCTGTTTCCCAAGTGTTTTCACTGGGCCACTCAATGCCAGATATGACAGAGAACTTCATGGTATCATATCAAAGCCTTCTGCATAATCCCAGGACACACACGTGTACAGTGATCAATTTATGCACCTCCATCATAGGCTGGAGTCTGCACTGGAGTTTGTTACCACAAGAGCCCATCACTAGCAGTATTTTCCACCCACCCAACAGTACTTCACTATAGGAAAAAGTCCTCGTTGAGACCAAAAGGGATAGGCACATAGATAAATAATAGCTCCCTTTGCTGTTCATGCTTACACCCTTGTAATTCCCCATTTACCTGGGATGTGCTTTGCCCAGCCAATGATCACCACCAGTTCCCTGTCTGCCAGGTCACAGAGGGTTGTCAGGGCTTTGATGTCACTCTCCGGCATGGTTGGATCAGGCATGGCATAAATCTTCTCTGGCTCAGCCACCAGCAAGTGGGAGACGATCTTAGTCACTGCACATTTCAAAGGAGAAATTGCTGTATCTCTTGTGACATAAGGTGAACCCTCCTGGGATAAGACGTGACTACAGAGCCCCTAGGACCTCAGTAACAAAACCACACTGCAGCTACACAAGCTGTAGTGATCTGCCTAGGACAAACCAGCTCTGCACGGGATGACAAAAGCAGGAAGCTGCTGTAATGTTGTCAGTCATTGTCTCAGGTAGGTCCACGGAGGGGAGAAGGAGGTATAAGCAAAAAGTTGGTGGGATGTGGAAAAGTTTAAGGAGTAATGGGTAGTATTGAAGAAAGTAATCAGCATGGGACTGGCTTTGTTAACATGGCTCGGGTAAAGGAAAAGATCAGAATATCACTAAATGGATTTACATAATCTCCTAGGAAATGCCTGGTATTTAACCTTAGGTACAATGAATACAGTACCTGAGCTGTACCTAGGCCTGTCTAATTACCTCTACACTGCAATTGTAAGAAAAAATTTCAGTACTGTTGACTGATACAGGAACTGGAAGTGACAATTGCTACGCTGTACTTTTGGGAGACCAGTGAAAAGAAATATAGTGACAGCTCAGAGGACCACAATTCAAGACCAATACGTACATGGCTTTTTAGCTGGGGGAGGGATCTGTAGGCTCAGGTAAGTGCTGCTCTCAGAATCCAGTCTCCTTTTGTATTTCTGACGGCCTCCACGGACTCGATCCAGACGAACACCTGCAGGTAAAACCAAAAAGTCCTCATGATTCCTTAGTGCCTTACAGAACCCTGACATGCAAGTACTAAAATTTGCTAAGTAAGATGTTCCCCACACTCCAGGGAGCTTCCCTCTCCCTTGAAGGAAGAACTCAGAGATCTCACTTGAGATCTCAGCTGAGCCCATAAATCTCAATACCAGCTAGACTGCCTCCAGCTCTAAGCATGCTGCTCTGAGCTTTACTTTTATTCAAGACATTAATGAACATACAAATTAACCCATTCAAACTCTTGAATCACTATAAATCTGATGGGCAAATGAAAAGCTTCACAACTCAGTGCCCTCTACATGATCTTGCTTTTAAAAAGCAAGACTTTAAATGTCAATCAAGCTAGCAGTTATAAAAATAGGCTTTTAGACTGATCTTAAAAATGAGATGTTAAATGTTCTGTGACTTCTTATTGTTTATATTTGAAAAAGGCGACCTATAGCAAACAGATAATGAACTATGAATTCAACAAAGATGTTTCAGCCTTGATCAAGTAAGGCAACTGTAATAAAAGTAGAATCCAAATAAATAGAAACAACCTTGACTACAATAAAGGAATGATAAAGATGAAGTAGGGAGACACTGAAGAATTTGTTGCAGCTTTTTCAAAGTACAGTGAAAAAATTCCTAGTGACTGGGAAGTACCAGTGATTGTCACCGTGCTAAAAACCATAGCATCATCAATAGACCAGGAACAGCAACTAAGTTGTCATATTAGTACAAAATACGATGTTAAAAAGAAACTGTGAAAAAACCCCTACAGATATTTGTGCAGTTGTCTGTTTTTTTCTGAGCAGCCATATGTACTCTGATAATCAGTCTGTGAAATTACGGTAACTCAGTCTTGCTGGGAGAAACAGCTTTGCAAAAAAAATCTTTCAAGGTAAATGTAGGAGCATTTGATTAGAATAAAATTTTGAATTTACACTGTACAAGTACTTCCTTAGAAACACACAGGAGTTTATCTAGTCTGATCATGGGAAGCAATTATGTGATACACTTAATAATCACATTAAGTCATTAATATTTTGCAATCATACCACTACATAAACACAAACAACTAAAAGCAAACACTCCACATCAGTTCTGAAGTGACACTTTTTGAGCAACCAGTACACCTGAAAAAATCTGCAGTTGGCTTGCAAATATTCTACCTAGAAGGAGGCATGTCTGTCACGCTGCATTTCAATGCTATGTTTGCTTACTCTGTCAGGGAAAAGATAAAGCTTTTACTGTGATGCTCACGCCAGCCACACCTGCACCACCTGAAACTGCTACTGGCAACATCTAGATCCTGATACTCTTCATGGCTAGAGCACCATAACAATCTGACTACCAATTGCCCCCTAAGCAACAAGAATACCAGGCCAACAACGCTCAGGCTGGCAGCAGGATCTCACACTGAGCAGGAGAAGCAGGAATGAGCAGGTTTGGAGCTCTGCACAGCAAGGGAGCTGCTGCTGTGGGT
The DNA here is from genome assembly GCF_017590055.1 of Onychostruthus taczanowskii. Taxonomy (NCBI): domain Eukaryota; kingdom Metazoa; phylum Chordata; class Aves; order Passeriformes; family Passeridae; genus Onychostruthus; species Onychostruthus taczanowskii. The sequence continues at coordinate 18,826,163 of NW_024496525.1, read as the reverse complement.
GGCTGCTATGGGAGGACAGCAGGTGTTGGAGAAGATGGAGAGGAAGGTATGAAGCTGAAGTAGGTGAACTCAGGTCACACTGAGTAATTTCTTTCCCCTGCCCCATTTTCTATTTCTTACTCTGTATAGAGAATTCACGGACATCCCTAAGTACCACCTTTCTCTTCCATTACATGGTATTTTTTCTGAAAATGATGCCTATTGCTTCTTTTACTTCCATTTCCAGTGGCAGGTAGCTTGTGGGCAATATTCCTTCCTGGGAGCCCAAACACACTTCAGAGAGCAATTTCAAAAAGGATGGCCAGGGAATCCCAAACCTGAGGTTATCTAGGGAGATCCCTAAAGAACAGCAGTAATAAAATCCAGGATGAAGCAGGAAATTTTCACTTCCATCCATGATTTCTTTCTCTCCATAAACGTGCCCTGGTTTCTTAAGGAGTGAGACTCTATTCCATGGTTTGCTGAATGAATGACAGCTACCTATAAGCCAGGAGAGAAGGGAGGGACACAAATTTCTGGAACTGCCAGTAAACGAAACAACCAGGTATGAAATATAAAAGGATGAGGAATATACTGTTGGAAGATTACAGAGGAACAGGCTGCCAAGATTTAGGACTGAATCACATCTTCCCAGGACCCTCCCAGATAAGGATCATAGGTGGGTGCATTCCCTCACACCAGTGGTCAGGGGAGGGAAAGAGGGAGCTGCCACTCTCGGCTGGCAGAAGCCAACACACAGCCCTCCAGGATGCTTTCGCTGTGCAGTTTGCTAAGCAGCGGGAGGGGGAACTAGGAGGAGTAGGAGAAAATGGGGGAAGGAGCCTGTTTCCTCCTCCCAAGGAGAATGCCATCTTCCTGTGCTTGGCAGAGAGATGGCTGCACAGGTTGCAGCAGTATTAGGGACCCTCAATCAGATTATAAGGACACAAGGGACTTAAGTGCATTAAAAAAAGATAAGAAAGACGCAGAGAGATTTACCCTGAATCCCTCCTTCCCCTACTGAGCAGATAGAGGTCTGTTTGCCCAAGGACTTTAGCTTGTTAATTTTGAACAAGTGTTTGTCCTCCTCTTGTTCCCCTTCCCTTGTGACACTCCTTGAGGCAAACGTTTTCAATCAGCACTTGCAGAGCCACAATTCTACCCTGTCATCATCGCTTCAGCCGCAGAGCTGGTGAACAGGCTGAGCCCCCCACAGCACATGCCGGCTCCAGCTGCTGAGTGAAGTGACTACAGGTACTGTAGTCTACAGTGACAGGTACTACAGTAAACAAAAGCATTTCAACCTTCCAAGTCCCTGGCTGTAACACTCCAGTCACAAGCATCATGGTAAAATCCTTTTTCTAAAGATCTGACAGCCTAATGGGTCATATCTAGATGGAAGGAAAGAGCATGGCCAAAAATCAGTGCCTGTGGTATCTAGGTACTCAGGTTATATGCCTGCTGCTCTGCTTGATTTCCTCTGTGGTTGATTTTAAGACAGGCAGGCTGGTTACAGTGCAGCTCTGAGAGGGACACTAAAGGACAGACATTAAAATGGAGTGGGGAGGTGTGGTGGGGGAGCTCAGAGAAGCAGCATGAAGGAAAACACTATGCAGAGAAGAAATGGAGGGGAATGTAAGCTGGGATACAAATGGAAGTGAGAGAATGTAAGGAAAAGGAAGACGAAAGAGAGAGGGCTGGAGCAAAGCTGAGGGGCACGTACCCTGTAATCACAAGGGCAGGTTTCACACCACATGTGCAGCCATCTGAGCACTGACTGCAAGGTGCAGCAGCCATGCATGAGATGCAGCTGTCCATACTCAAGGCTTACAGAGGATTGCAGCCTCACAACAAGACAGCAGCAAAATAAAGCTCCTGCACAAACCCCATGCTCACATGAATCACAACTGGCCAGTTCAGAGGAGAGAAGACAACCTACAAAAATGTCACCACCACAGGCACTCCTGGACCCCTCTTTGTGTCAGCAAGGAGTTGAGATCAACAGTATAGGACAAGGTTTGGAAAGCACCACCCCTTGATAACTTTACTGGCAGTTCCTTCAAATTAAGGCTATCTATTCTGGAAACATGCCCTTTCCTCCCATTCCCCTGTGTGGCAAAACCTGCTGCTGTTCATTCAATTTCGTTACCTTTTGAGAGATCCTGCATAAAAGTTCTCCTTATCTGACCTAGCTATGGAGCTGGCTCTGGTGTATGCCCTAGGGATTGAGTTCCAGCTCCCCCGGAGCTTGTTCTCAGCTCCCCTGCCTGCCCAAGCCCCTTCCTGGGACAGGGCAGGGCCAGGACTCCTGCAGGACATCTCAGCTCAGCCTCCTGCCGGGGCAGGGATGTCAGTTTTCTAAGTGTCCTGTGGGTGCCACTCGTGTTCCAAGCACTCTTGCAGAGGTCTGTGCCAGCACCAAGCCTCTGCAGTGGGAGAGCTGATCTGCTGATCGTTCAAGCTGCCTGCACTTCTCTGACATGGCCCTTGGAGAGACGTCTGCCCGACAACTTTGGGATCAGATGTCCCCTTACCGACTTGATAACATCAGGCCTTGGGGTTTTTTTCTTAATGGAAGTAAAATAATTCCATCTTTTTTTAAAAGCTGGACCCAGGCCGAGACTGTCAGAAGTAAAAATAGCCGAGCATGCAGAGGCGACAGCACACAGAGGCAGGTTTAGTTTCTCTTTTATTTTCTGGGGACTAAAAATACCCTTATAAAAGCTCTGTGAAGCTAAGCCCTGGCCAGTGGGAAATGCAGTCAAGGCCCAATATCAGCTGTCGTGTCAAATTACCAGCCTCACCTCACTTTCCATCGAGTCCTGTCACATGCCCATGGATTGATAGGAACAGAAAGATCTATCTTGCCAAAAGAGCTAACGGAGGAGCCAAGCTACTGGGTTTGCATGGCACAATATGTGTCTAGACCAAGAAGGACACAACCAAAGGGAACACATGGCAAGTGCTGGTCAGGAAGCAAAAGGGCTGCTTTTGCTGAGATTCCGTGATACACTGGCCAGGTGCTGTGTCCACTGCCCACCTAATCCTTGAGCTGCAGTTTCCACACTGCTCTCCCAGGGTCTGAGCTGGGGTGGTGCTCTGTAGCTAGCAGAGCACCTGTCTCTGGGAGCTGCAGTCTAAAGTACATGGATTGGTACTGGCCAAGGAAGCTGGAATGTATAGGCTAAAAAGCAGAGAAGGAAGGAAGGAAGGAAGGAAAGAAGGAAGGAAGGAAGGAAGGAAAGAAGGAAGGAAGGAAGGAAGGAAAGAAGGAAGGAAGGAAGGAAGGAAAGAAGGAAGGAAGGAAGGAAGGAAAGAAGGAAGGAAGGAAGGAAGGAAAGAAGGAAGGAAGGAAGGAAGGAAAGAAGGAAGGAAGGAAGGAAGGAAAGAAGGAAGGAAGGAAGGAAGGAAAGAAGGAAGGAAGGAAGGAAGGAAAGAAGGAAGGAAGGAAGGAAGGAAAGAAGGAAGGAAGGAAGGAAGGAAAGAAGGAAGGAAGGAAGGAAGGAAAGAAGGAAGGAAGGAAGGAAGGAAAGAAGGAAGGAAGGAAGGAAGGAAAGAAGGAAGGAAGGAAGGAAGGAAAGAAGGAAGGAAGGAAGGAAGGAAAGAAGGAAGGAAGGAAGGAAGGAAAGAAGGAAGGAAGGAAGGAAGGGAGAAGGGTTGTATCCAAAGTGTCTCCTACAAAATTCTCCTCTTCCTTTCTGCTCTGAACTTCAGGAGAGACAATAGCATGTGGTAATGGGATGAGTAAGCCGGGAGGAAGCCTATCAAGGAAACAGAAAGCAGAGATGACCATTAAAAGTCAGGCCTGCCAAGATGGAGAAAGAAATAAGACTGTAGGGAAAAGCATCTCTGCCTAACAGGAATGGAGAGGCTGCAAACTGACTAGGCTCTCTTCTGTTACTCAGATTTCAGCTTGGGAATGAGAAAAGATCCCTTTACACTCTTAGGCTCTAGTACTGTGGCAAAAAGAGGCCAGCCCCTAGAGAGTCTTTTGGTAGGTGACAGATGCAATTACTCAACTCATCTGAAATACATGAGAGCAACTTGAGGATCACAAATCAGCACAACCAGAAGAACCCAGTGACTAGGCTGGTGCAGGTGACCAAGCCTGGAAATTACACTTGCAAAGAGAGGGTGAAGAACTATCCTGGGGATGAGGGGAAGTGGAGATGAAAATCCATCTCCCATGTTACAAGAGCCTACAGAGAAATTAGATCAGTTCAGGTAGGATGCTGGAGCCTCTTCCACCTTTGATGGTTTCAGGGTTATGTTAGTCAGGTAGGAAAGTTTCTTCACTGTCAGGCTGACTGAAGAGTCCCTGGATGCAGAGAGACAGGTTAGCCCTGTGATACCTGATGATACCTGTCCCAGAGGCTCCCAGATGCCTTGGAGCAGTGACACAAGGTGTCAGCTCCTCACACAGAAACACAAGCAGCATGTCCCAGACGGTTGGTCCAAAGCATACAAAGTCAGGTGGAACCCACAGAGCTTCAAACCAGGCTTTCTCCTCTGCCAGTGCCAGCTGCATGGCTGCCAGCCCTGCAGGGCTGTCTGCAGCACCAGCCACTGCTGCCTCTCAAATGTACATCTTTCTTCCCATGCTGAGCCCCTCTCGCTTTGCTCCCCACACTTTGCTCCCTATGGAAACTCAGGAATTAACAAGGGCTTCAAGGGCAAATGGGAATAAAGAATACCTCAGTACCTTGTTCTCTGCGACAACTTTCTGTAATAAGCCCCACACCCATGTGTTCACCCTGTATCCATGATCCATGCAAATGTTCTCCTCTGACTGCTTCCCTCCCAGCCCTCCAAACAGTCTGAAGCAGGTCAGCAGCTACAGTGCTTATGTCACCCATGGTCACAATACCTGCACAGCAGAGGGCTGAGGGGCACTGTGCAAAAGGAATAGATGCAGGCACGTACCTGCTAGGAAAAGACCAAGGTTGCATTTCACAACAGGACCTAAAAGATGACAAAGCCTCAGCCCCACTGATTTTCCAAGAGGCAGAACTCAGAAATAAAGCCCCAAAGCAGTGCTTGCTGCCCAGAGGAACCTGCAACCCTAGGTGTGATTTAACTCACCTTACTTTAGACTTTGATAGCTCCCTTCTGTGCAACTGGGCTCCCTTGACCCACAACAGAGAAAAAGGCACCTCCACATTCAGCTCACTGGCCTGAGGAGGTTTCATGACAGATACTCTCTTCACTGACTACCAAGAGAAACCCTGTGGGATGAAACCAATGCTATCTATAGTCCAGTTTTCTGTCTCAGTGTATTTCAGTGGAGCAGATTTTGGAACAGGTAGAGGAGCATAAGTATGGATCAACAACAACAATTTTTGATATGTGACATAATGGAGAAGCCCCCACCACTACATGGAAAGAGATGGAGATCCACAGAGGACAGGGAGTTAGACCCACCTACACAGCACGCTCTTCTTGAGCCTTGAAGCATCTCCTCAAGTCCTCACCTCAGCAGTGGCTTTTCTAATGCAAAGAACTACTGTCCACTTCTTACTGAATTCTTAAATTGGCACGTTGTGCCAGGAAGTTCTGAATAAAGATCCTGTCAGGATACCCTGCAGGTCAAGAGCTGGCTCAGTCTTCAAGGTGAGTCAGGGGAAGGGATTGAGAATCTCAGCAGAGCTGAGTCACTGGTGCACACAGGTTATCAGAGGCACATGCCTAAAGTTACTGTAGAGCAATGGGGACATATATTTAGACCCATCCCATTCTTGAAGAATCATACCTGCTGTGTTGTCAAAAGTGCCTAAAAGCTTCTAGGACAATGGCTGGGTTCTAAAAATCCCAGGATGGTTGTTGCAGTTTGTATCTGCTTCCTCTTTTCTGTATATATTATAAGAGCACTAAGCACAGTTTTGGTGACAGAATACACAAAGTATTTATTATAAACCTATGTAGAGGTGATGCCTCTCTGAACCCACCTAGATGTATATTGATGGAACCTGGACTTCAATGTTTAAAAAAATGGAGATCTAGTTAGGTGTGGTAAGAACCGCAAAATTCAAAAAGAATGAGAGGAACCAAATTAAACAGATTCATAATCCATTAGATAAGAGAGAAGATGTAGGGATGGTCCTGGATGTGCCATTCTTATGTCCAGAAAACACACCAAGTGCTCTCAGCCCAATGTACAATTTGTGAACAATCCATCTGCTGGAGGCCTCCTCTTTGGAGAATTACCATCAACCTGCCAAAGGCAGCACTTGCTCTCCATCACAACTCAGCTCCAGCCACATTGCAAATGCTCAATTTATGCCTTGGAAAATAGTTGGATGTGGAAGATAGAGTCATCAAGATGCCACTCACTGTTCCCAGAGATGCCATTTCAAAGGACAGGGGGTTGCATGTCTGTTTTTAAACACAAGGATATTTTAGAGAAAGAAAAATCATTTTTTCATTCTCTTTTTTCATTTGGGTACCTCCAATAGTGATATATCTGGCAGCGGCTGGAGGCAGAATACTCTATAAATACAAAGCCATTAAATTGCACACAGCAGCAACCTGATCGGGGCTACCTTTTAATTTCCTGACATGAGCTGGCCACTAACCCAATTACCCAGGGTCCCCGGAGGAGCCCTCATCCTTCCCAGGAAGCACAAAGCAAGAGCCCAAGCATATTGCAGGGATGTCAGCAGAGCTTTCACTGAAATCAAATATCTTTTTGAGAACACATGGTCTGGAAGAGGGAATGTGGGCAGGAGGGAGAGGCTGCTAGAGGCACTTTGCTCCATTGAGAGATTCTTTCACTTGAAAACAGAAATTAAACAACCTCCATTTGGTTACATTGCTGAGAAGGAGCTCTGCTGTTGATTCAGTTATCTCGATTTTAGTAGAAGATGAAGGCAAAGTTGTAAGTGGAAGTGGTTTGAAATCACCAATGCTTGGAATCCCTTACTCAGATACTACATGACCACATCAAATTTACAACATCACACAGCCAAGTCTGTCCAGGATGACAGATTTGATTCCTTGTGAAAAATTTATGACATCAGCAGCTGGTGAGGGAAACTGAAGAGTTAGGAATAAACACCAGGGCAATTCCACTGAGTACAGGGTTTCCTAATAAACCAGGGTCTTGAAGAGGAAATGGATTTCAGAGATAGCTGCTTCTGAAATTTGGAGATTACAGTCTCACCGTCTTGGAAGTGGGGATCACTCCAGCATTCACAGAGATGCAGGCACTAGATAACACAAGGGTTACCAGGTTATTGCAAGTTTCTGGGAGGCAGGGTATTCCCAAAGACACCAGGGAGTGGAAGGAAAAGGGAACAGGAAGATGAGCTGAATGAACTTTGTGGCTCTCTTCTGTAGACTTCTCTTGCCTGTTTCACTGCCTGGTGCTGCAGTGTCAGTATCCACACATTCCAGCACACCTCACATCAGAAATTATATTAGATAGATAGGAGTCCAAGAGCTTGGGAGATTTGTAGCAAAGAATTTGGGTTCCCTGTTGAATTCAATATTTGCATGTTCTCTAGCATTTCTTATTGAAATGCAGTAAGAGCAAAGGAACAAAACCTGAGCAAAGAATGGCTGTACCTGAGCTTACTACAGCATAACAGTTTTGGGAAGAAAGAGTCATGCAGATAAGATAAATCACATGTCTTTACTGGATAATTGCTTAACTTCTGTCTTGCTGTTAAAAAGCCTCCCTTTTCTGCATCCAGATTACATATCCTTCTTTCTTCCTTCCTTTTATTTGTAGACTTCACCCTCAGCACACAAGGGTGATTCTTGAGAGCCAGGAGGCAAGGCTGAGGACAACTTACCTTCAAAGACATTCAGAGTGGGGTAAAACACCTCATACAGGGCAGGTTTCCTATCCAAGGAATCCCCACTCTGCTTTTAGCATGTGCATGTACTCCTGTGAACTCCTATCTTCTGCTTTCTGGAATAAGGTATACCTACCTGGTCTATCACTGGGCACATCCCCAGTCTTTGCCCTCTTCCTTGGACGCCAGCCAGTGATGTCTGCAAGAAACTGGGCAGAAGCCACTCATACATCCCAGAAAGTTGCACTTGGGACTCAGTCATGAGCAGAACTCTGAGACAAGTCTTAGCACTGGTAGGGAGCAGAGGACAACTTCAGCAACATAATATACATTACTTCCATTAAGAAAGAAAATAAAACTCAAAAGCTGGGGGAATAATCAATGGCATTTCAATGCCTGGATGAGATTTTTTTAACAGACATTTTCTTTGCTGTGTGGTTTTCTGCTGTGATGTGACACATTTGCATGTGCATTCACTTCATGAAAAGCATTTCATGACCCAGCTTTGCTTCCTTTTCAGAACTGTTTATGCTCCATTTGGGTCTCTGCAGATGTGCCAGCACAGAACAGGGAACAACACAGCTTTAGAAACAATACAATCCTTCGAAGGAAAAGTTCTGCAGAGCTTTCACAAGAGAAAGGACCAAACAGCCAGAAAACACCCAGTCTGTTCTCTTTGGTGTGGCATGGTTTAATATGTCTTCTCCACCTGCCTGTCATTTCCAGCCAAAGATGAGTTTTGTAATGAGAGGCCTTGATGTTTCATTGCAATTCACCTGTTATCCCCATCCCTCTTCTGATGATCTCAGAACATTTCCCTTTCATGGGCAGTACTGCATTTATGTGACAAAATTTTTGTAGCAGGAGACTGCAGGTGTGGTTTCTGTGTGAAGACATCAGAAACTGCCCCTACGCCCACTCCAGACAGCTCCAAAATGAACCCACCATTGCCCAAAGCTCAGCAGTGCTGGTGGTGCCTCTGTGATAACAAATTCAAGAAGGGGTAAAAGCAGCTGAGAGAGAGGCATGAGAAAATACAGAAGAAACAGGCCTACAGATACCAAGGTCAGAGAAGAGGAGGTGCCCCATGTTCTGCAGGACCTGGGGTGCCCCAGGTTCAGAGAGGCAGCAGAGGTGTGGAGGGCAAAGTGGTGAGCTCATGTTTAACCAGCCAATCAATGTCCAAAATGAAACCTCTGAGCCCACATACACAAGCATCGTGTCATCTGAAATTACATCTGCCTCTTGAAGAAAAACAATTGCTGTAGAACAGAAAGGTTATAGGTAGCTAGAGCATGAATGGCAAGGGTATATTATTCCTAAAACTGACAAGGTATACTGAGTTTTTAAAAGAGGTTTTGAGCAGCCAAATTGTCGAAATTTCTCTATCATTCCAGAAATCCAGGAAGATCTAGATCTACTCTGTAGAGCCCACAGTTAAAGAGCTACACTTTGTCATTGGAGGCACAAAAACAGACAGCAACGGGAGCAAAGAGAGGCCATGGGCTGGACAAACCCCGGGATTCCCAGCTCTGAACAATGCCTCTCCACTGGAAGTTGCAGGGCACACTTTTCCTGCACTGGTTGTCCCCCCACACCAGACATTACTTTCCCCATTTGGGGTGAGCAGTATCACTGGTTTCTCTGATTTTTGCAGAGCAGAGGGACATGCAATTCTACTGGACAAAGCTGTGAAGATGCCGATCACCACCACTGCCTGCAGGCTGGTGGTGCAGCAAGGCAAAGAGCAGCAGAGCACAGATTTTCTGGGGACAGTGCATCCCTACATGAACACTGCTGGAATGCTGGACTTGAGATTCAGCAGGTTCCTATACGAGCCTGCTAGGGCTAATTAATGCTCCCTTGGGAGCGCACTCCAGATGGAAGGGGAAAGTGAGAGACAGACAGCCAGACAGGCCAACACTTCAGACATCTGAGCCAGCTGGGCTCCGTGGGCAGAGCTTTCTGCTTGCCACTTTCCCCAGTGAGTCCTGCCTGCTCTGCAGCACCACACCAGGAGAACCTGAGACAGCAAAGCTCTGGTGTCCGTGCAGTTCCCTTGTTGCAATACATTGATCAGAGCTCTCTTAAAGAAAGTGGCCTGGATATCTGAGACACCTATTGATTGCTCCATTGGCTCTCTTCCTGCCCTGATCCTCATTCACTCGGCATTGCCTGAATAACCCGCACGTATATGTCAGGGCCAGTCTCCCTGGATCTTAAAGGGAGCTCACAGCTTTCTGCCTAGCTGCAGCCTATGCAGGGAGAAGACATGTCTCAAAGACATGTCTCAAGACATTTCAAGTGCAAAGCAGACCTTGAAGTCACAGGTATTTGTTTTTTGCCATCTTTGAGTACTGATGCCTTCTGCTTCAAGAACGAGGTAACGCCACACGCCCAGCAGGCAGGAGGTGGCATCATGTATGGCAACAATAATCAGGAGAATTAGAAGAAACCATGAAGCCCTTAACTAGTTACTAATGGAATATCATATTCTTCTTGAGCAAAAGGACAGTTTCTTTACCAGAAACACCCCCACTGAATTTCAAGCCCAGTGGCTTGCCCAAGGACATCAAGGAGAAAACTGTGAAGAGAAGAACTGATTTCTCGATCTTGCCTTTAACCAAAAGACTGCTTTTCTCCAAACTTTTGATAATCAAGCAGGACAAAGAACATGGTTTAGCAACCTTCTGCCATGCATGAACCCAGGGATGATGAGACAGGTACATCAAGACAAAGCAGGAAGTGGATCTATTAAAAGGAAAAATAATCATAACCCAAATATCAAGAGACATCTTGTCCTAATGAGAGTTTGGAGACTGCAGAACAGGCTCTCTGGGGAAACCAAAACATCAGGGATTCTTAAAAACAGTTAAACTACTAGAATGGTACAGTTGGGAACACTCGTGCCTTGGCAGAGAAAAGGGATGGATGAGCTAATAGCATGACAGATCAGAGATGGAAAAGACCAATGGACCTTTTCTAATCTGAAATCCCTTGTCAATTCTGCATTTTGAGCAATTCAAACAATTATGGATTTGTTCTTTCTAGAAACTCTTGGCTCTGTGGAGACCAAATTGTGTGACACCGTTTTTCTCCCTTCTTGGATTTGGCTTTTAAAGATGTGTATTGATTGAACTCTGTATACTAATACTTTGTGCTTCCACCAAGCTTCACATGAAGTTAACTAATTGGTCCTCACAATTATTTTGCAAAGCAAAGCAGTATGACCCTTATTTCTCAGCTTGGGATACTGAGCAAAAGAAAGAAAAAAAGATGCCTGCCCAATCACTTGACCACTCTCTGTTAGGACACAGGACCCCTATTTGCAGATTGCTAGTCTCCTCTGCTCTTCTTGATATTATCATGTGCTCTTGTATCCCATTGCTATCAATAAATCTTTATGCTGTATTTTCCACAGATTTAAATATTATGGGCAGGATCATAGATACACTAACATCAATAGCAAACCACCCTTCCCCAGTGACTTTAATGATGCCTGATCAATCCCTATATGAATAACTAAATACACTTCAGCACAAAAGCAGGCGTAGAGTCAAATTTCAGTTTGCCACAAGTAGTATCCCACAGGGTTTGGGAGTTCAGACACAGTAGGGTGTGAGTGAATTTACACTGCTTTCCAGACGAACTCTGGTCTGGAAGGAGTTAACTCTTTAGACAGAACTTGGGGCTAAGACACAAAACCTTTCACAGGACCCTGCTCTGAACAGTGCTGAACTCCCAGAACTGGAAGCAGAGATCCCTGACCACACAGCCAGCACACCAGCACGTCTCCTGTGACTGCTCCCCCAGCTGCCAGCTCCAAGAGGCTCGACTGCTCAGAAGCAGGACAGCACAAACACTGGCAGCCAGCAAGCCTGAACCTGTGCTGCTGCTCTGCAGAATGACTGGGGCCACTACAGGTGTTTAAGGTTGTTTTGTGGGATTCATATGAATAGTGCATTAACAACCTGCACTCCCACTAAAGCCAGTGTCACCAGTGTGTATTTGCTTTAGTGGGTAATGGATACATCCCCTCCCTGAACTACCACATGAAGAGAAGCAGGTTTCCAGTGGTCTCTAACTACAAAGTAGGTGCCTCCCTCCCAGTAGGAGATCAAGATTCTGTGAGTCTACCACCTCTACACCTAGGTCAGGAAGGGCTGAACTGCAGAAGTTTGTATCTCCTCCCCATGGTAACAGGTATGCTCTAGAAGAAAGATATTTAACCACAGAAACTACACATCGTCCTCAAAGAACAAAATGGGTTTAATATCTAATCTACATTCTTAACAACACTGGCTGCCATCAACCTGCCTCTCAAGAAATGAGAGAGCTCTAGTGAGAAGCAATACACACTCAACTGACATTGTACAATTTATTACCAGCTGCTGTGATGTTATGAGCTGGAAGAAAGTTGTATGCTGGCATCTTGGCTCCAGCATACAGGACTCGTGCATAACCACAGCCAGAGGCTGTTTCTTGTGGTTAAGCTGAGAGGACCTCGCTCTGCTGGTGTAGCAATGCAGAAGGCTATGTGCAGTGCTTCTCCCTCCTTCCCCTCCTCCCCTCACTGCCTTTCCCAGAGGGACCCAAGGGAAACAAACCTTTAAAGTCAATCCATAAGAATGTGTTTAATTGCCACTGAATTCCCTGTGGTTCCTCTTGAATGGACAAGGATTGAAAAGGGGGGTGTGGGAGGAAAAACAGCACAGGAGAGAAGCTGAACACTGCTCAAAGAGCACTGAACAGATCAATAGGCTGAGCAAAACACAGGCTAAGTATGCAGGGCAGGGGACACACAGCTCCCAGACAAACTTATGCTACCAACCATCTTCAGAAAGTCTCCTGAGTGGTAATACAGGCAGACTTTCATTGCACACTGTGCCACAGCTCTGCATTAACTCCATCCTTCCCCTATGAAGAGCTGCCAACCTAGTAATGATCACAAAAGAGCCTCTCCTCCTCAACACCAAAAAATTACTAGAGTGCAAGAGAAGATAAACACCCTGCAGCCCAGGGTTCCTTTGGGAAAGGAAAGAGTGTGGCACCACCAGTTTCCAGCTATTTAATACCGGAGCATGAGAGCACTGACTAGAACCACTGTCCTCTCTGGACTGCCCTCCTGGTCACTGCCCATCCTCACTCTCTTACAAAGCCTGTAGAAAGATAGGTTCAGAAACACAAAGAGGGCAAGCATGTAGTTAGCCTGGGGGATTCTGCAAGGTATGGAATCCCAGGCACTGTGGGGACAGAGAAAAATTTCATTCTGACTCTGTCTTACCTTCTTTTAGCATCCCCACTTTGAGGCATTTCATGAAGCGACAGGCCTGACAGGACTTGCGCCTCCGTTTCGTGATCTCACACTCATTGGTGGCCGGGCAGCTGTATTCAATATTCCCTGTAAGCAAACACAGAGATGGTCACCCAGGAATCATGTTCTCCCTATGGATCCAGGGGCAGGCTGCAGCGCCCAGGTATTTCCACCACCATCAGTCTGTAAATGTTGCATGTTTGCTCATTCACTTACACACACATCCTTTACCCTGCTGACCTAGCCAAGGGGATGACTGCAGTGCTGGGCTTTCAGGCACGTGTCCTCCAGGCATGCTATCATCCCTTGTGCTGCACCCCTTGAAACCGGGCCTGTTCCCTGAAGTCCAGGGATGAGAGTGGGAGCAGTTCAGGCATTACTAGAACTTCCTTTGCTGCCAGTCTTGCTCCATGTCTGTGGGATGGATATCACCCGCCCAAGTTTCTTGTCCTGCTTGGGCAACCAGGGAGCTCAGAGACAGCATGCCCTCCTTTGCTTCCTCCTGCCAGCTGCCATACTACAGGTAGCACGGAAGCAATAGGTCTGCATTGAGAAAGGTAGATAACATGTCCTGTAAAATGAACATGGTTCTCTGTGCAAATCATTACATTTTTACTTTATTAGTCCTTGTGCACCTGCTCTCATCCTTTACACAGGATTCTTTCCCTCTTCCCACTTTCCTTATTCCCTTTTATTTATGATCATCTCTCAACACTGCCTATAAGACAAAATGAGAAAGAAGCATCCCAAATTTTCTAATCACATTTTATTATAAGCCAACAATATAACCAAAGCATGGATGCAAGAGTCTGATGAAAGGGTGTAAGTAGAATTATTCTGGAACACAGTGTAAGGCAACAATTATTTAGTGCTAGAAGACAACAAACACAAATGGCTGTCTCAATCCTGCCATTCACTTTGAGCTGATGTTTCTGAAGAGGGCTATGCAATGTTTGCTGTGGAGCTGGACTGGAAATCTAAACTTGGCACTGACGCATTGACAGTGACAATACATTTAAGGCAGCCTAGTTACTGGTAAATCGGGCAGCACTGAAAAAGGTACCTAAGCTCTACATCAGTGGAACAACACTTTAACAATTTACAGCAGGAAACTGAGGAAACTGAGGTTTGATATTTCAGCAAGACCTGTAGAAGTGTAGGTAAGAGCTGAGAGAACACACAGTATGGACTTTGTATAGCATCAGATTAGAAGTATAGTTTACAGTTTAGTAATACTGGGGCAGGACTTGATTTTTATTCCTACTTTTATAATGGATTTTTTGTTTTGTGCAAGACCATTCCCTCTCTAAATAAAGACCAACAATCTGATACATATCAATCTCTGGGGGTGGTAAATAGACCTTGGTGTTCACTAGGCTATTGGAAAGCCCTCCAGATTTCTCAGTGGAAAACCAGCACAGAATCAAAAGAAAGAAAGCACCATTTGATTTATCTCATTATTCTTGGCCCATGCTGAGTGAAACTCCAGGAGCACACAACCCCCAAAGCCTAAAGGTGGTCAGCCTACTAGCTATAAACATTGCTCCTCTTGCTTCTTGTTTTGTCATAAGACTTGCAACTTCCCCCTAAGCTTCAGCCCAATCAGCCCATTCCTCTCACCACTGCTCATCTGGCCCCAAATGCAGTTTGTCAGCAAGAGCAGAGTGTGCTGCACAAGTTGCTTCCATTCAGGCTGTATTTCGTCATTGTGCAGCATCTGAATTTCAATAGCCAGCCATGTATCAAGAGAGCTGGAAATTGAGATTCAAGCTAGATCTCAAGGAAATAAACCAATTCCTGTCCTAGACACAGAGCTCCAGCACATTACAGACCCTTGAGTATGGTGGCCTTGATCTCATGATCAGATACTTGCTGTTCCCCACACAGAAAGGAACAGAGCAGGAACAAACCTGGGAAAAAACTTAGACACAGTCTCACTTTGGGAGGTTTTGCCTTTGTTTGAATGCAAACCTTTCTCACCAAAGACAGGATCAGAGCTCTGGAGAGATGCAAGATTTCATGTTTTGTGGTCCAAAAGCCAAAAATTTTCCCCCTAACACAGAGACACTACAGCAAGGGCACCGAGCCTTTACAGCAGTGGGACACAGTGACAGCTCGCATCTGGAAGCTCAAGGTCCCTCCACAGTGTCAAGCAGATCCCCAAGCTTCCCCATGCCTCTATTCCCTGGATCCTTTGACAAGCATAGAGTGGAAAGAGTCTACAAATCCCACATCACCACTAAATGGGAGAGTCTCAGAGATGTGTAGGTACTAGTTACCATATACACACTCTGTGTGCAGCTTGAATAAGCAGCTCTCGAAGACACGTCTGTGCTGGGATCATGACTGCTAAAGGAGCCTCAGAGGAGTCTAAGTACTGGGAGTTTTATATCAGGCCCCCAAAGCTGCTGTGCACTGCAGAGATTGAGAGCCACAGCTGGGGGCAATGCCTGCCATTACTGCAGAAAGCAGGGGCATCACTAGGAAGGCACAATCAGCATTACCCAAGCAGAACTCGACCAGAAAAAAACCTGTCATTTCCAAAAGTTTACCAGAGTTCTCGGATTTATTTATTTTTTTTTGTGTCTCAATTTCTTTTATGGGTCCTGGGGCTGGCTGCCAGCACAGTGAGTTGCTCACAGCTCCCTGTAATTTCTGTAAGTGCCCTGTGATAAAGTGATGAGATTAACTCATCAAAATTCCAACAGCCTCCCAGTGGCTGGCAGTCACACCACCAGCCCAGCTGCCAGCACAGGGGCCTCGGAGAGAGCTTCCCTTCACTGCAGCAGCTGGGGATGCTGCAAAGTCCTGCAGAAGAGTGTCAGCACACAAAGGTGCACAAAGACATCAACAACTCTGTATGAAACTACAAAATGTGAGTCAAGTCTCTGTGTGTCATGAACTGTAGATTATGTGACCCAGAAGGAAGGGGCAAAAAAGGGGATAATTTAATAGACAAGGCCTTGCTTTGAGCTGTTGCTTATCAGAGAGATTTCCTTTACATAGAAAATATTTACATTTGATCTGAAAAAAAAAATGGTAGAACCTCACCGATGCCATGGCACAAGATTTACCTTAAAAACGGCTTCAAAAATCAAGTGGTAGGTGAACAGATCAGAGTTTGGATTTCTTCTAAACCTCCATATATCACCTTGGAGGTCAAATCACTTCCTTGCCATGTCCTAGGTTTGCTCATCTGCAAAATGAAATGAACACCAAACCTACCTTTTGGAGAGATTGTGAGTCTTTATTCATTAAGGTGTAACTGTACTTTAAAGCCCTTAGATGAGAGATGCTACAAAACAGCAAAGGACTATTAAAGTGATAGAACATGCTTTTTTATGCTAGAGAACTGCAAAACTACTCTATTTTCTGCAAAATTAGACCTCTGACTGTTAAACAATTTGGAACATAATTTCTAGGGCACACGTAATAGGAGCACCTGAAAATTGTACACCAAAACTTGGTCATTCAAGAAACCCTACAGTCACCCTACCTCTCTAGAACAGGATGAACTGGGAAGACAAGAATGCCTCCCTGAGCTTGGGGAGCACAGAAAAATCGCACCCATTTCCTGCTTAAATTAGGGATAGAGTCCTCAGGGGAACAGAGCCTGAAATCAGTACAGCACTTGGGACACAAGCTACTCCCTGCTTACTGATTTTACCTTTCTAGAAAGCCTTTCTGCAAGGAAACTCAGGAAAGACTAGATAAAAATAGCCAAGGAAGTCCTTAAATAATTTTCAGCCTCTGATTGCTAAAAAAGCCCATCTTGCTTTTCCTCGTTTCTTCGTTGCTGTTCACTTAAATGAGTCCTTCCAACTGAGACATCATAGCTCAAGCCCTGGTGTGAAGAGAGGTACTTTGTGAAAATCAGAGGAAAACCTCTCAGTGATCTGCATGAGGTAATAAAAGTTATTTTTTAATCCTCAGCTTTCAAAGAAAAGGATTCAAATGATGCTACAAAGAAAACGGGATACATATAGGGGTAACACCAGCACTGTTTGCCTCTTCAGGGTGGCACACCTGGCTCCTGCTCACAAAAGAAAGCATGGACATTTCACAAAACCTCACTCAAGTCAGCCTCCTGCTTGCACAAGCATGCAGGATAGGGGTTCTGGGGCTCCGTACTGGCAGCAAATTTGTCTGTAGGGTTTCAGTCACAGAAATATTTTACAGAACTTCCACATAAAAGATCCTTCTGCACAGAGCTTGCTGTACAGATGTACTGAGGCAAACAGAAAACACTAGATTAATAGAGTTGAGGTTGCACTGAAGATGGTTTTTTAAGTTCAGGTGATCTGTGAATAGTAAGCAGCAGTCAAGGACTAGATCATTAAATACTGCACTTTCCCTGGGTAAGCTTTAGAAGATTTTGGAAAGCTGTGAACTCCCACCTGAGAAGTAGCAGGCACATTTCTGAGAAGGACAGAAGGACAGGACAGTGCCCAGCTGATGTGGCTGCTGCTGTATGGACACAAAACCTGCTTTGTGAGTGTGGATTGTAATGCTCCTCTGCTCAGGAAAACCTCTGTCAACCACTCCTCTTCCTAGGAGCCACTCCAAGCACCACAACAACAACAACCAGAAAGCCCTAGAAGACTTTATTGCAAGCCTATTATACATCCCTACAAGTCTTCTGAGCTGCATTATCCACGTTTTAAGCCCCTTACTGGTGTAAAGGCATTCCAACACAGCAGTTCTGTTGCTACACCATTTGAAGCTTGCCAGACTCAAGCTGGAAATCCACTTTGCCTAACACAACTTTCCTATCCAGAAGATGATGGTAAATGTGTCTCTTTTCTCTGAATCTCCAATGTTTTTCGGAGCTTTGAGCTTTTATATTATAATAATGGGTCATTTTAGAAAGAGCCTTTATTTTCACCATTTGAAGATGAAAAATAGATGCAAGGTAGTCATAGTCATGAGTATATTTAATAATAAAGAACTCATATCATTACACAGCACTATTATTAGTTAATATTCAAAGTAGGCAAAACTACCTACTAGTTGTAACAATTAATGAACAAACGAGAATGACAATCTATTTGACTGATACACAATGCTCTACCTACTGAGCAAACTATTGAGAGAAGGAATAGACTTTGATTGAGAATTTCTATCCTGTAAAAAAAATCCAGTATTTGCCATTGTCTAAATTTGGATGAAAGAACTAATTAGGATTTCCATGGAACAGAAATTTTAAAAGGTTTATTTATAAACATCCCAAACTATCTTTTATGCAACAGACCCATTCTTTTACATTCAGCTACATTAAATCTTTTGTTTCAAACCAGACCTCTCTGGAGCACCAACAGCAGCACACTTAAACATGTCTGAAATTCAGATTCTCTCCTATCTCCACTAGATTGCACATTCCACAATATTCATACTCAGGTGAGGTAAATGCAAACTGCTACTAGAATATAATCCCATAAAACAGTACAATGATAGAGAAACAGGATTAAAATTTTGTCCGACAGCCTAGCTGAGACTGAAAATGCTTCAGATCAGTTTAGGATTTCTGACTGCTTCAAAGCATGGGTAGTACAATCCTGGGGATCAAAATATTATGTTCAGAGAGAAAGACCTGCAGCCCAGGGATGTGTTCTCTCATCTCACCTCAGGTTTTCACTTTTCTGTCTCAAGCATTGCCAATGCTGCCAAGTGGAAATGCCACACAGGTTTCCAGGCCTTGATCCTTGGGCAATGTAACACAACATAAGAAAGGACAGAGGTGTGACATTTCCCCACAATCTGTGGGACAGGTTAAGGAGGCATTGGGTGATCCTGTCTTCCTGTCCTAGCTCAGGAAAAACAAACACTCCATTTCAGCTAGAAGGGAATCAATGGTTTGGATTTTCCTGCCTTCTTTATTTTCTCCTATTATCAAAATTTTTCTTGAGGAAATCCGACTTGATAAAAATTCCACTTTTCTTTGGAAAAATCCTACTGACAGAAAACACCCACACAGCAATATTAGCGACCTCAGAGATAATCAGCCATGTCCATACTGCCTCTCAGTCTATCTTCTCCCCATCATTTAAAAAGCAGCAGCTCTTGTGTTGTCCACGACAACCTGGCCTCACCTGGCCAAGTGAAAGTGAGCTGCAAAAAAGTCATCATGCTTAAAGAAGGTCTGCAGCTGGATTGGACCTTCTTCCTGCTGCTGCTAGAGCAGCAGAGGGAGTCAAAAGGCCATTGCAAGACACTCTTGCCTCAAGATATGTGGGTTTTATGTGAGTTAATGCAGCTTAAAAAACCTTAATAGGCACGGGGTAATTTGTAGCAGGGGTAGGGGGCAGGGCTAGTTGGAAGTGGGACTTCATGTGAAGCTCTGCTTCATGATCAGGGGTACCTAGATAGGGCTGCAGTAGTTTAGTAAGTCAGCACAGATTTAGACCCATTTTATGGCAGCATGCACGTGTAAGGCCAGCAGAGTAAGTACCGTCATGGTATTCATTAGTTTTTCACCTGTCAATACTCAAGCACAGAGAAGTGAAGTGGCTTGTCCAAGACTACAAAAGCCTGATGATGAATTTACCTATTTCATCTCCTGAGCATCTTGGAAATCCTGGGATCATTGCTCCATCTCAGTGCTCAAATCACTGAGTCAATGCCACCCCCACATACTGAATCATGGCAAGATTTTGGTACTAGGATACTGGGAAAGCAGTTATACAACATACACATCTGCATGCTTTCTGCAAAGCCTACACCAGTGTTGGGTGGCCTGGATGAAGAGGTTTGCACTTTGTCTATTAGATGCTTAAAACAGCTACTGAATGTAATAGAGTTGCAGGATAAACACCTTTTGGAAAAGCTCTTGCCACTTGTCTTCTCTTTTGTATGATCCTTCAATCCTTTTCCCCTGCACAGGCAGGGCTATACTTGGATATCAAGCCCACAGCAGCAGCACCCTGGGAACGGTGCATTTTCTTAACACAACCAAACTCTGTAGACCTGTTTGCTGCCCGCGTCCCTGGGCTCAGCCTCCAGCTCCATAGCTGAAATTGCTCACTCTCAGGCACAGCACACTTGACTCTCACACTCTTAGGAATAAAAGCATTTTGGTACCTCAGTTGCCAGCCCAAGCTGATGACAGGGTGAGAGAAATTTCCACTTACTCCTTTCCCCCCCGTCTGCTACATGTTAACAGGCAATCAATTAGGGAACCACAGGGAGAAAGACTATGGCTCAGCTAGGGAAAGGAAGATGGAGGGAAGCACTCTCCCCTCTTGGGATTCAGTCAGCTGGCATATCACCTGGCTGATACAGGCTCCATGTTCTGCTACCATGCATAATTTTCTTTTGAAGAATTTTGAGAGAGAATCAAAAGTTCATATTTTTCTCCTTCTCAGGATCTCCTCTGCTCTGCCACAGAGGTCCTCCACTATCACTTCCATGAAGCGTTAATTATCTGGTCTTTTCCTGTATTAGGAGACACCAGGACTTTGCTTCAGAGTGCTACCCTGTCCCTGCTTGAGCACCTGAATGTATCTAAAAGGAACACTAGGAAAGGTCCAAGGGCTGGAGAAGGGATGGAGTCAGTGCTGACAGAAATGCAAGTAAAAGTTCACATTCAATCACAGAGATTCAGCAATGACAAATCACAGACACCCTGCCAGGGAACAGGCCAATGCACTAGAGATGGCCATGAAGAAGGAAGTATCAGTGGGGCAGAGTAATTATTTCCACAGCTGGATTTCCACATTAAGGAGAGATATCTGAAATCTATGAAAACAAGATAGATATAGTGACTTTTGCAGAGACCTGGGATAAACTGCACCCTGTACTGTTCAACGCTTGAACATCCCCAGCAACAGGGTGTAATCAGATCCATTTAATTAACAAAGTGAGTGGTCTCTCCACATGTGCATTTCTTTAATTTCACAGGAGGCAAGGAAGTATTGATGTGGTGGACTAACCCCAGCCAAGAGCCAAGTACATGCACAGCTGCCTGCTAACTGTAGACCTGCCTTCAGTCAGCATTCCGTACTTGGGCAAACCCAACACACTTCCCACTGGTAGATGAATGATCCTGTCCTTCTTCCAGTTAGTGAAGGAAACAAAGGGAGTATCCAAACATCCAGGCATGTTTGTTCACATGGGGCATGTGTATATAAGTATACCCAAGCATCCACGGATATTGGAAGTTGTTTGGATGCACTCCTGCTTTTGATTATATTGTAGCTGCACATGTGCACATCTGCAAGCACACTTTTGGCAGTCAGGACACAGCCATACTCCTCATATGTGAATTGTACATGAAGGAACAACACACTGAAATTCATCTACACATGCATGCATTGAGGTTTTCAAAATTGCCTGAGGAATTGCTCACCCTTAGTGAGACTGACAAAAACTTCATCTTCTTCAATGCCTAGTTTTTTTATCTTCAAAGAATCTGCATCTTAATTTAAAAGGTTGGTGAAACTAGAAAAGGAGAAAAAGACTGACTGTCACAAAAGTTCTCTGTCCAGATTCGTGCTGGGGTTTGTGTGGAGTTCATTGCTATATATCAAGACAGGTAGGACAGTAGAATTTCTCTACTCTTGTAATGCTGGAGTTTTCACCTCAAGGTGCAGATATGTCTACATAAATTCCATCTCTTGACAGAAGCATTCGAATGGGCCTTAAAACACCATTAAAAGCAAAGAATTTCCTTTCCAGGCCTTACTCCACTAGCTGCCACATTCTCATAATATCAGTGCCACTAGCAGAGGCAGGAAGATCCACTAATCCAGATACCCAGATCTGGTAGCCAGTCAGGCATGGAACTTGGCAAAGGTTCCTACCATCACATAGCCTAACCCCATGTCCATGTTGATTTGGCAGGACCAGAACTGAGCAGGAGGAGAGAGGAAGCACACAAAAGGATGCAGAGTTAGGTGCATTACATTCATTCTCCCTTTCCCCCTTTTATATGACACCTCAGCCTCAGCAATGTCTGGGGCCATGTCCCTTTATTTCTATGGAGCGAACGCCTCAGTTTGCATTCCTTCCCACCATACCTTGAATAGTCCTCTTGAAGAAGGCTTTACATGCCTCACAGGAAGCCACGCCGTAGTGGTACCCAGAAGCAATGTCCCCACACACCAGGCACAGCCGCTTGGGGATTGCATTGAGCATGTACTCGCACTTGGTGGGTGAGTCCTCCATGATGGCGCTGGCGCAGTCATCGTAACGCTTTCGGCAGGACCCGCCGCCAATCCCCGTGCCATTGAACATGGGTGGCGAGTCTAGGCCATTGGGGTGGCCGCCCATGGCGATGCCGTAGCCACCGCTAGCGTCGGAGGAGCCACTTGGGCTGTGGTGGCTGATGGCGTCAATGCCAGAAGATGGGCTGGAGGGCTCGGTCTTGATGAAGGACCCACAGCTGGAGGAGAGGTGCCGCTCCTCCGTGGCCATTCTGCCGAGCAGCCTGCAGGGAGAGAGCAGAGGCACTCAGCAACCGCCTGGCCAAACCCGGTTCCAGGTTTAGTCAAAAGAGAGCCCTCCTTTTGCCACCTCAGTCCAACTCCAGTTGGCTCAGGCAGTTCAACCCCATGCAGGTTCTTCTTGAGGAATATCGGTACAACTGACTAAGACCAGCCCACCTGCTCCCCACAGACTCACACTAGAGTAAAGACAAAGCTTTAGATCATAATTTCAGGCTGTTCACAGGCTTCAGTGCTGGGAAGGGACATGAGTGCTGATGAAGCACCATCTACCCCAAGACAGCAGAAAGAAACAAGCTTGCCGGTGGCAGCCCAGGTGGAAAAAAGATGTTTGGTTAATAGCTTTATGCAAAAGGTTCAGTAGCATACTCTGCAGAAAGGACCTGCTCAGATTGGATTTTCATTTTTTCTTTTGTAATATGAAGTCTTTGATTAATTTTCAAGTTTCACTCCTCTCACTCCATCTCACCCTTTATCCTGCCCTGCTGCACTATCATCACTAAAAGAGGAGCTTAGACACAGAAGGAAAAACCATTTGATCAAAAGTTTATTCTGTCTCAATCTTAAATCTTAATCTTTCTTCTATTGACTAGTATTGAGCTTTTGCATGGACACACAAATTTCCACTTCTTAAAGAGGGGTTACAGTCTAAAATTTATGGAAAGAACTTCACCATTTCAGTTCAGGAAAGAACTTTTCAAGCACTTTGTATTTATTTTAGTAACAGATAGTCTTATTCCCCATAAAAATGTTCAGTCTTTTTTTGGAAGACTAAATTTTATGATATTTACAGCAATGAGTTTCAGGGATTACTTGTGCAGTGTATGAACAAATCCCAGTTTTATTTGTCAATAATACATTCACAGCCTGTCAGGCTCCCTAAACATCTCCTGACTCTCCTTCTCAGGAAATGTAGTTTTGCCAGTTCTCCTCATTCAGCTCTTCATTATCTATATGATGGCTCTCCATGCAGAAGTTTTTGCAGATCTCTTATCTGCTTCATCATCCATCTCTGAACTTCCTCTAGTCTGGCTATTTCTGTTCAGTCCAGAACAGAGTTCAATGAGCCAGCTCCTCAGCAGCATGGAACTGGCACTGCTCCATCACTTCTCCAGCTGAAGGTCTGGACAGTAGTCAAGGCAAACGCCGTCAATTATCTAGTGACGTTACAATATTTTCAATATTATTTTCAGTCTACATATTACGTAACTCCTTGCACTGTTTGTTTTTTTTCCCTCTTTAGATGAAAATCTAAATTGTTACCATTTCTTCAACAAATAGTATCAGGAAGTTACTTACTGCAACACTCGATTTTTTTCCTGAGTTACCACAGTTAATTTAGAAGGCATTAACATGTATGAAAAATCAAATTAATGCTTCTGGTGTGCAATGTTTTGCAATAGTCAACAGTGTATTTCATCTGCTACTATGCTGCGCAGTCCACACACCCAGCCTTATTAGGATCCTCTGGAGTTCTTCACTCTTCCTTGGTAATTTGATTTCATCTGGAGTCTCACTGTTCACCCACTTCCCAGATCATTAACACATGGATCAAACACCACAATACTGATCTTTGTGAGTAATGCATGTTAACCTTTAACATGCTGAAAATTGACTTCTCTTTCTTTTTTGAGTAGGGTCTTTGACATCTTTTAATTGATAATAGCATTAACCTGAGAGGTTAAATTTTCCCTTCAGCAAGACAATTTGTCAAAGGCTTTAAGAAAAACTAAACATGCATTTTCCTGATGACATTGCAAAGAATTCTGACTGACTGGAGATGCTTGACTTTTCTTCTTGGAACCTCTGCTTGTTTAAAGTTTCCACACCATGGTCATGTGAGTAATTTCTATTTCAGTTTCAGCCTATTTACCTGGTATTTGTGGCATCTCCTTCTGCCAAGGGGTCAAATCCGTCAGGGGACAGGACAAAATATTCTGTGAATCAGCAAGGCTGGAGTGCACACTTTTATGCATCATATCTGTGTATCTGGTGATAGGAATATAGATGTTTGATATGCAGCAAATTCACAGTCCTGCATCCTTATGATCTCATTTGACCTAAGTATCTCCTAATTTTCCCTTCTCTGTTTCATCCTCAAAGTTTGACCTCATCTCCTATCTCTGGGATCGATCAGCCAAGTTTGATTTTTGGCAAGACTGTTGACCTTGAGAATATGGGCAGGCATCTCACGTTCCTCAGCTGCTTTGCCTGGTGTTACTTGAGAGGAATCCAGGGTTTGGGCCCTCTCAGAGACAGTGTGATGAGTTGATAAATGCCCATGCTTTGCCCAGAGGGCCACAATGAACTAGAGGTCATGGAGCAGTTACAGAAATCACTGCAGGTGCATCCATCTCTATTCCCACAGGACACCAAGACATATTGCAGATCTGGTGTAACGACAGCTGACCGTGTGAAGGAAGATGAAACTTTGCTAAAGACTAGATCCTAGCATCTCACAGCAAAGCTGAAACCTGCTGTGCGGGCTCCAGAAACTCTCCCTACCTGACAAGTGCATCTGTCCTAAAGAAATGAAGATCGCTGGACACAGCAACTTGAGATTAAGGTTAAAATGGAAGGCAAAATAACCATAAAACACTGCTCTGCACCGTGAAACTCCACAGTAAAAGGAGCTGGAGTAATTTTCAAGGCAGACAGAGGAAAACACTATGAAACAGGAATGATAGTGAGATGAGCTGTACTGGCAGATTCCATCACTGGAGCAAATCCCAACTTCTGTTACTTAAATAGCCCAACATTCACAGATGACCTCAAGAGTGCTTACCAAGGTATTTTCCTTCAGTGGAGAGAAAACAGAAAATAAAAACTGTTAAAAATTTAAAAAGAAGAAGAAGAAAAAGAAGAAGAAGAGGAAAAGGAAAAGGAAAAGGAAAAAAGAAAAGTAAGAAGAACCTGGGGAAATAAGGAGCCTTCTTCCCCAAGGCATGCAAACAGTGAGTGTTTGATGGTAAATCAAGCCCCCTACATCCTTACAGCTGAGGACCCTCCTGCTCCCTTCCAGCAGGCAGCAGTACATAGCAAGTTCTGGTTGGATGTGAATGCATGCTTGAGAGCTAAAGCCCTTAACACCAAGATAGATCAAAGATTACAGCTAAGGTGACTCCAGCCATTCCAGAGCATGTGCTTTTCTTTTCTGGCTTCTGACTTTCTGCAAGTCTCATGGAGATCCCGTGCTGATTTTTTATCAGTCAGAGTGTCCCCTGGCAATGAGATACAACATCTTGAACTTCAAGAAGAACAGCTAAATGTTTTTTGCAGAGTTCAAAGTGATGAACAGCCATTTTGCTTGGCTCTAGTTACCTTAATAGGAATGTAAAAGGAGAGACTTGATCCAACTCTCCTCCGTGCTGGCACAGGAAACTCCGTTACTATTTCTGTGCCCATGTAACAGGCTTAGAGGTTCTAAACATTTCGTTCTTTTCACCTTTCCTCATCATAGGTCATTCCTTCTAATCCCTTTAGCATCTTTGTGGTCCTTCTCTGGATTTGATCCAACTTCCCTGGGTCTCTGTTGCAGCAAGGTGCCCTGAACGGCACCGTGCAATGCTGCAGCACTACAGGGGAGAGTCACTCTGGAAAGCAGACGGCCAGGAAGACATATGGACCAACGGAGCAGTAGCTTTGCCAGACATCAGGCTGCATATCAGCTCACACAATTTGATGTCCAGTCTCATTGGGACCTCTCTGAACATAAGCTGCTTTGGCCACTGTGCTCTGCACAACATCAAATTTGGAGAGTCTCCGTGTTCCAAAGTAGATCCAGCATCATCTTTGAACTACACAGTGCTAATTATTGCTTGTTTTACCAAAGCCCGTTCACAATGCTCATTTTTTCAGCCTAGCTCTTAGTTTTTTCTACACTGATTTTTTTTAGTATCTTTTGGTTCTGTCAACTGTAAATTTGGGAGTGATCACTTTTACGTTTCTTCCAGGTCACTAATGAGTATTTACAATCAAAGCATTGTCTTTTTGGACATCATCTTTGCAGAAGGATACAGAATATCTGAATATCTCTAACCCTTCTGTTTACACTCTGTCATTTAATCCATGATTCATTTCACAGGATTTGTATCAAAACCAATTTGATCTAATTTCCCTAATAAGATTTTGCACAGCTTTGTGTCAAAAGCCCATGCATGGTCCACAGTCAGTCTATTCCCGCACTCCTTTTGCCCACTAATTATCTAATTGCATCAAGAAAGGTTATTGTCTGCTGTACTCCCGTTTCATAAACCCACTGTTGTTTATCACTAGCTGTGTTCTTAGCCTTTATGTGCTTGTAACTGTCCTCAGACAAGTGTGCTCTGACCTCAGTGATTCTGGATGTAAATACACAGGTTTAGACCAAGTCAAGACTGTGCTTTAGGTTTTTATCCATTAGCTTTGGGCAGCAATGTTGGTTAATATTACAAGTTTCCTCAATTCTTCTCCAGCCTTTCATCTTTTGGTATTTCTCTGCAATGGCTGGTATTTCGCCATTAAAGTCTTATGAGTTTAATGATCTTTTGAGAACAACAGCAACAATAAGAGAAGGAAAGATTGCTAGAAGGGGAGGAACAGAAAGGGACAGAAGACTACAGTTATAAAATTAAGGCAGTAGTGCCCCTGATTTTCATTCTTTTATACATCAAGGATTACAAGTTTGGGATTGATGCAGGTAAGGCTATTTTATTGCACATCATTCTGGGTTATTTTTGCCTGAAATAGTAATTTGTAGCTACATTCAGCTCTGAACCCCACTTATGGATTCAGAAATCAAATCACAATAATTCAGTAGTCTTTATGTGTTAGTGAGAAGAAAAATGTCCACCACTCACACTTGCTTAGCAGGATAGCCAGAACACCCAGCTTTGTAACAGAAGGTAACTTCTCTCCCCCAGAGGAACTTTTTATCAGCTAAAGGTATACACAATTCAGTAACTTAATACCATCTGAGCATTGAAGTGCTCATGCAAACATAAGTATTTGACCTTCTACATTCTCCAAGTACCACTTGCTATTCCAAAACTGGATCAAAAAAAGTTTAGTGACAACACTGCTGGGCTTCCTTAGTGGCTGAAACCTCATCTTCAACAGGAAATGCAAGGATAGATCAGTTCTACACTCCAGTTTCCTGAAGAAAGGTAAGGAATGGGCATATGTTCTGCCATGTAGTCCAGTCCCTTCACCAGTATTTTCTGGATGAGTCATTAAGTCACCAACTCAGCACACTGGAGATCTCCAATAGCAAGACTGAAATTATCATTAAAATGGGTACTGAAATACAACAGTAGAACTAGTATCAGCTTATGGAGGGGAGAAACAGAAAACACTCAGGCCCTCTTCAAGAAAAATCTTCCCTATTCTGGGCCCAAGGAGAAATGTAAAAGGTCAGAAATGGGCTCTTTTTTGGGTGGCTCTCACACTAGATATGGATTCCAGACAGAATGAAATCTTGATTTTCTAAAGTTCCATAAACTGGAAAACCCTGCAGGTAAGATGCCTGTAGAGCTTGTAACTTCCAGGAGCCATATGGATGTACTTGTGGAACTGTACTTCAGTCCTGAAGTCCCCACAGTAGATTTAAGTTATACTGACAAAACCTGAGAAATCTGCCAGTATGAAGCTGCTCACTTCAGGCACCAGCCTGTGACAAAAGCACACTTTGGGTTGCACAGAAATTTTTAAACCAGTCATGGAAGATGAAAGTAGCTTTAATCTGCAGAAGCACCAATGATAAGAGAGATAAAACATCCATTCTCTTCTCTGGTACAGACCCATTTCTGCTATCGGTATTTGTCAGTTCAGATGACTCAAACTTGCATTACATGCAATGCAATTGATGCAATGCACTGCATGTAAATGGGATGTGCACATCATGGACAACATAGATCCTGTGTCTTTTGTGAGCCACATGAGAGAGCTTTGCAATCCACAGTGGACTGACAAACAATGTAGGTCAGCTTCCCAAACACTGGCTGCAACTCCAAGCCAAATTTTGTCAGGTGTTTTTTTTAGATACAGAAGACAGAAATAAATAACGTTTTCCAAGTGTCAGGCTAGATGTGACAGCTGCAATAACAGCCAGTGTAATTTTAGGCCACTTATGCAAAGAGTTAATGTCATACAGCTGAGCCCCACCTGTTGGTTGACCTGCTTTTACCATGGACAGCTCACCGACACGCTCCCACCCTTGCCTCACTGAGAACACCCACCAAAGTGCTAGGGAGGAAAGGGATCAGCACCCACACTTGTTTCCTATGCTCTTCTACTCCACGTGGACTTCAAATGAGAGAGCCATCATTAAGAGACCATACTGACAGCTTTTCTCCATTCAACAGTCCAAGAATAATGGGATCTGCCAATGGGCCACTTTACTCCTGTACAGTGGACAACTGTGGGAAACTCAGTCATATCAGGAATCTTTTCTGGGCTTATTCTATCACATAGGAACATACTCTCTTCCCAGGACAAGCTTAATTTCTGTCTGAGCATAGGCAAGAGCTTGGGTAGTACCAGCACGATGGGCCTGATCACAAACATAAACACACCAGTGCATGCGCTTTAGAGATTTTTTGTGTCAATCACAGCATTTTGCATTGCTATAAAGTTCAAGAGAGAAATCTCAGCTCAATTTAACTATTTAACTATTTTTCTCTGGAGTACAGATCTGATTTCTAAGAGTTCTGCCAGGTTTCCTAGTGATGGCTCCCTTTGGCTTGCATGGGTTATGCTCCTATTCTGTTGTGGTAAACCCTGGACAGCCAGTTTTCAAGGCATTTGTCCATAATATGCTCCTCAAACCCTCCAGTACTATATAATTGTCTTTGGACAAGCTAGTGCTCACATTCTGGCTATTACACAAATAGTACTTTCTTGTCTAATGCTCAGTAGATATTTTATCCCTTTGACCCATTGCATAACCAGAGCCCAGTTGCATATCAGTAGATCTTCTCTAGCCCAAGTTAGCTCATGCTGAAAAAAGCTGTCACAGCAAAATGTCTGGAGGCTGCTTAATAAATAAAAAAGGCTCTCATGGGTAGAAGACATTATGGATTTCCCACTAGCCTTCATCCCTCTCCTCATTACTATAATTTCTCTTCACCCTTACGACAACGGTCTTGTTAGTAAATCGTAAAAAGTATTACACAGATGAAGTGACAATTAATCTGGAGGTGTGACACATATCAGTTCACTCTCTTATTAACACACTGCCTTTTGAAGGTACCTTGCCCTCTGGTGTACTAAATGGCACTTCCTCCAGAAGTGCTTTAGCACTTCAGCTAATGTCTCTTGCTTATACTTACTGCTGATACCACAGCGAAACAAGGACAGGGTTGACTTGCTGTTCACTATTTATCCAAGTTCTACCACCACTCTTTCGCTCCAGTGTTACTATTCTGTGTTTCACATTTCCACTTACCCCACTATTCCTACATTCACAGCAGTTCAACAATTTTGCCTGCACACAGCAAAGATGCAACTCAATCCCTGTTGAAATGCTCAGCCAGACCTTCATTTCTTCTTGAGTGTCTTTCTTTATACTCTGCCTATCTAGAGCACTTATAATCTGTATCTCTCTGAGCACCTTCAGTGTCCTTCAGACACTTGTGAATGAGATCCATACACAGGAGCCTCAGTAAAGCACATTTCAAACACTTATACATCAGAATTTTGCTTCCACCTTCTCAGATGAGCAAGGAAAGGAGAACTTCTAGCACTGCCATTCATATCACACTCACTTTTGCATCACAGCCTGATCCAACATCTCATCTCTGAGAGACCTTTGACTCAGTATCCTCTCAGCATTTCTGAGAGAAAACTGCCACCAGCACAAATTCGTCAGCCTGCACTTCCTTGCATTTCAAGATATTCATTGAAGACATCCCCCTTCAACCTTGCCTACAGTTCACGGTGAACAGTGGCATGAAAAAAGAGAGACCCAGAGGTATTGCCTAATTTTTCTAAGTGTTTGAGGAAGGAGTTAGGATGGGAGATACATATCAAAGACATCACCCTAGAAGCAAATGTGCAAAGAGACTTAGTAATTGACATTTCTTTAGGAATACTAACTTACTGAAAAGGAGGACTTTGGGTTTATCAAGATAAAATATGAACCTGAATGTTATTCAGCCTGGATGCATTTAGAAATTCTCTGGGTTTGAGCTGGTAATAATTTTTGGGAAGGTTTTTGTTTCTTATGCTTCAACAACACAGTTGTAGTGGGATTCTGCCTCCTTCTCCCACCCTGGCCAAGACAATCCAGACAGATTAGATGAGCTTTGCCTAGATTCCACCTGTAGCTCCAAGAGAAATCTATTACTAAGTGCCTCATCATTAGAACATTGCTCAAAACCTGTCAGATCTTGAAAAACTATCTGAAATTAGTTCCACATAAATTACAGCACGGGAAATAACAAAGGAAAATTAGTGCTTTTTAATTTGCTTTTTTTTTAACCCTGACTGTTCAGAAAGAATTTCTAAGATGGTACAGTGGCAAAGTAAGGTGACTGTGAGTAACTGCAGACCAGGCTCCTTTTCTGCTAATGAATACCACAGGTGTAAGGAGAATAGGTCACATATGGAAACAGAGGTTTCCTTCTGCACACCTTACACTGCTGTAACATACAGGATTATCCTTAGCTACCTATTTAGAATAACTTCATGGTTCAGTTTTGCTGAGTCTCTAAACTCCCACCTTTGGTAAGTATTTAGCAGATCTCTTAGCATACACTGCAATTAAGTAGGCAGCTGTATCTGACCCAAATTCCCACCTTCTAACTCCCATAACTTATTGTAAATCCATTTCATTCATCCATCTGGCTGACTGTCCCCATTTCCTTTGACTAACAAAGCAGTTTCCTATCCACTCAAGTCCGACCATACCTGAGGACCCACATTCTTACTTGCCTGAACCAAGAGATGAGGTCAGCAAACTGCTCACTAGACAGAAAATGTATAGCAGAATAAACACATTGTTTTCCCCAATACTCTGCAAAACGTGCATGTTCCTTTCTCTAGATTTAAAAAAAAACAAACAACCTAACCAAACAAAAACGCCCTAAAAATCTCAGTTCAGCCAAAACAAATTCTGAAGCAAAATACTTTTAATTACTTAGATTTTCCTCACAAATTGGCATCACTGTAGGAAAATTTAACTAAATGTGACTACAAAAACCCCACAAAAATAATCCTTTTGTCATCATGAATAGATTATTTTCTCATCCCATGAAGTTTTCACTTTTCTCTGTTACTATTTCTGGATACGAAAGAAAGGAATGCAAGCTTGCAAGCTCCTTAACCTCAGTTTCTCTTCCTTTTCCATTCTTTAGCATCCCTGCTAATGGTTAAGCAGAAGCTAACACACAGACATAGCAAAGCAGACAGACAGGCAGTCAGACACCAGCAAAGAAACTACACAGCTGCTTCTACAATTTCATATAGTACCTCTCTGAGATAGCTTTAAATGTTACATAGCTTCATTCTGGAGAGTATCTGTGTATGCATATATTTATTATGCAAACACACACAATTCCCTTCTCTCACATCTCTCCTTTCCTCATCATGTACATGCACCTAGATACCATTCCAATAGCTTTGCTATAGGAGCCAAACTATGACTTCATACTTCCTGATCATCACTGTGAGTGGTCAGACCTTTTCAGCAAACATAATGCATTAAAGCAAAAGCAAACAATCAAAAACCACTGCCTAAGTCATATAATCTGCAGTCTGCACCTTGAGGCACACTCCTCTGTCTATCAGAGCATGGGAGGAAGAAGACCTCACATGGTCTGCAATCTGTCCTAGCCCATATTTAAACTTATTCTCTCTCCAGAGGTCAGGAAACCTTTGTTGATGCAACTAAGAGGGGGCCCACCCTCTTCAAAGTAGGGACCCAAAAAGAAGCAAATTTCAGCAACTGATGGCCTGGTGTGACCCAACTGAAACCAGCCCACCCTGGCGGCATGTCCTCCCTGCTGTGCTTGTTCCCTTTGCCCTTGGAATGCTATCACTTGTTATCACGCTGACTTCTCCAGATGGGGCATTTTGGCTATTGATCTGATAAATAAACAGCCTGCTCGCTCGATCAAAATGTTATTTTGCATTTCAATTACTGTTCGCTAATGCAACCTTCATCCCGCCTAGAGTGCTGCTGGCAATGACACTCGACCTGGCACAGGCGCTTGCAAGCAAACTCGGCAGCACCCGCTGCAAGCACCTAACGGGATTACCAACCTCCATCAGATGCACGGAGAGAGAGGATGATGAACACACAGTAGTGGGCTGAAGGGGAACAGACACGCAGAACAGAAGGCGTGAGCAACCTGGCCAAGGGGTTGAGAGAGGCAACAAGGCAGCTTTACCAGATATTTTGACAGTGAGAGATCTTGAAAGCTAAAGACTTTCCCTCCAGTGAGCAACCCCACATAGCAGATAGACTGAGCTCTCTGTGTGTGAGCCGTGCAAGAGTTCAGAGCAATGGGAAACAGAAATCAATGCCTGGTGACCAGCAGTGAGCACTGCAACCCGTCAGGGCAAACAGGGTCAGTTCTAAAGCTAGTTCTGAAGCCTAGCTCCACAGGGGTCCATAGGCCCTAGAGATACACACAGCATTCTGTATCTAAACTTGCAGGCAGGAAACCCTCTTAATCCTTGTTGGATTCTTCTGGGAAATATGACTGCCTCTGGAGAATCTGGTGGTGACACAGGACGAAAGGGGCATCTACACATGCTGCTAAAATCTCCGGTAGATGTCGATCTCTATTAATTCAGCACTCTGTTTACATCAGGGAATCCTGTGCCAAATCCACAGACTGGTTTCACTCAAACCCTGTCTACAATAAGAAACAGAACACAAATACTAAGTCAGTGAGCAGCCACCAGCAGTGAGATCAGGCATGACCACGTGGTTATGAGACAGCTCCCAGTCCCAAATTCTTCTGGTCATGTGACATACTTCACCAGGGGGCTGGTTTTGTACCAGACTCCTGCATGATGCAGAATGTACCTTACCCCTCTTTATTTTTCCTATCTAAACTCCTAAAGGAAATGTAACAAAGTGACACAACCATTTACCATTGCATACAAATAGTGGATAGGGCTTTCACCACCCCATGCACAGATTGCCTGTCTGGATTTTGCTCCCAGCTGAAAAGACAATATACGTCAACTAAATGCATTTCTCTCAATTTCCAGAAAGCCTTTGTCAAAGATCTCGTGCCAGGTCTGGACAAATTTCTTCCATTTATAAACAGGATTCAGACTGAAACTGCCAGTCATCCAGGAGTTAAAAATAAACAAACCCCTGTAACACCCTGAGATTATATAAACAAAATGCTAAGTATAACACACTGAATGAGATCAATGTGATGCATAAAGACAGGATCTATAACTCCACACACTCGCACTTCATCTGCTCTGTGTGCCCAGCCTTCCAGTTCCCTCTGCCCTTGGCAAACTAAGCCAGTGTCCCACACGCATCTCTCTCTAACCAGTCTATACCGTAGACCTTACACTCCCAGATCTGCCTCTGGCCCAACCTTCTGTGCCCACTCTCGGGAGAAGAGTTTTGGGAATCACTCTACATGTCAATCACCACCAAGTAACCATGCCCCAAACACAGCCCAAGAACCCATCACATGTTGTGACTCCTACTCACTGGCTCTGTGCTTACAACGTGGGGCAGTGAAGTACAGTGTACTTGGCCCTTAAAAAGCAGCCAAAATGTCTCAAAGTCTAATTCCAACCTCAAAGCTGATCTTCCTATAGACTTCAGCAAATCACTGCAGCTCTCCCCCAGCTGACATGGGCCTGAAGGACCTACCTCTCAGGAACACCTTGAGAGTCAAACAGCAACTATGATTGAAAGAATGGAGCGTGCAGGTGACTGTCGTAACCAGAACGATGGACAGATAAATTCTATGTTCACATGATGCCCTCTGCTCCATGCTATCAGCAGAATTTGAACCTCTTTCTGCAGCACCACAGCTTTCCAGTTTGCCTGTGTTAAGCAGTGTGAGTAGCTAGTGTTTTCCTGCATGCAAGCCAGCCAGAGGAAGAAAACACTGGCTTTGCAAATCTGTTTCTTTAATACACACCAATTCTGACCTTCTCCTACACCTCACCATACTTTAAGCCCAGACCCCTGTGACCCAGTCTACACAATAACCTAATCTCTAATACTGCCTAATCCTATCTCCATCTCCCCACATGCTATTTCACACACCAGCTGCCTGCTGATCACACCTCAATTCAACCCATTTTTCTATTCTCCTTTGCAATTATACTTCACTCCAAGTTCTTCATCAAAAACCCATTTTAGTTTAAAAATGCTATTCTGTTTCATTACATAACTAAGTCAATTTTGGCAATGTTTTTACTGTAAAATTTTCAAAACAACTCTAAAAATTTAGATGCCTAACTTTGCTTTGCTCCTAGCACTTTGTTTAGCCTGTCATGTGTTGTCTCGTGCTATTTGATGAACTAATCACACACTTTTTCAGGAACACAATGAAACAAAATATTGGAACTTTCTTTGAAATAAATTTTATTGGAATTTCTACTTTGCCTAGAAGTAGAAATTCCAATAAAATTTATTTCAAAGAAAGCAAGTTGCAGTCAGATTTGTGATGAAATAACATTGTCAAACAACAAATAGTCTTGAACCGAGATTTTAATGTCCATGCAGCTCCCCTCCCTGTGTTTTCCACACAGCCGTGCTTGTGCTTCACTCTCTTTGCTCTACTTATACCCATTCAGAAATATCTATGTTCTAATGTACACAGAAACGTTTTGACACTTCATGCTATCTTCTTTAGCCAGGCAACATAGAGAGATTGAGACTGGGAAACAAACAGCATCTAAATCATCTGAAAAGATGGAATTCTGGAATTCTACATAAAAGTTCTGGAAATTCAAGAGTACCACAAAATCTGTGCCATCAACTCATATAAAATGGTTATCCTGTATTACTCAGAGATTAACCATGTGTCAAGGAGCATCCTACAGCCAAAAATCAATCCCTCTGATTTGAAAGCTGAGTGCTGTTGGAGAAACACAGTTCCACTTTTCCATCTGGTGCCATTTAAGCTTTACCCCATTCCTTCTGCATCACAATGAAATCACTGCTGGCATGTGATCAGAAGCTCTGAAACCCTGGCTGCCTATCAGTTTACGAAAATTGACCTGGACATACTATCCACTTTGATGAGAGCCTGAATGAAACTTCTTTTTCATTCACTCCTGGTAAGGAGCACTACTTCTTAGCATCTCTGTGACCCACAAAAAATGCTTTCTTTCACAGCTCGCTGAGGAAAAAATGTTGGAATTGAGTGTAAGTATCTTACCTGACACCTAAACCTTACCCAGAATTTTCTAGCTACAGGGGAAATAAATCAGAAGTAGTTGTTACAGTATCCTGGCTGTTCATTTAAGCCTTGATCCAACTCCTATTGATCTAAACATGAACCAGACCTCAGGATGTGAAAAGCCATATGAATGTCCAACACTGCAGCTATCTCATGACCTTTACTGCATTTCTGGAAACTTGTTTTCTAGTGTTTAACTAGTCCTTCTCCAAACATGCTTTTATTTCAAATGTTCCTGGGAAGGAAAGAAGGCAAACTTTTCCCAACAGAGGACTTTCTCAGAAATTCCCACTTACACTAACAAACACTCTTCTCCTCTCAGTCACACTGCACAGATTGATGGCGCTACCCACACATTGCAAATTGCAGGGTACAGTGCATCCATTCATACATCTCCATCTCCAGGTGACATTCATTGGCCTGAGCATCTCTTGGAAGTCATGTGCTGCCAGTTCTAACAGGTTTCTCCACTCTGATCAGTTCACTTCAGAGAGGGAATTCAACAACAACAGGCTTCTTAAAAACATCTAATATGGATTCGTTTTATTTCCTTGGATTCATCCTAAGCAGAGAAAGCAAAACTCTAAATGTCTCTGACAACTTTCCTGCTTGCAAAGAGGAGGCAAATTCTGTTCATGTTAAAGCAATCTTCTCACTTCCCACTTTTCCAACCTAGAAATAACATTATTCTCAAATGAGAATGAATTTAAGGAACCCAAGATGCAAACCAAAACAGTAGCAAAATTGTCTCCCAGCTGTACCAACCACCTTCACAGAGGGAATGCCAGTCCACAGGGTTAACAGCAGTTACTCTGTAGGAAAATCACTGCTCTTCCTAGCTACACCTGAGCTGCCTGTTCTGACTTTCTGAGGTACTGGCTGCAGCACTGTTCACCCCTTGGCATTCACAGCATATGGTACAAAACAGGCTGAATCAGCAAGGGAGCTACTGGATTGCAGTGCTAGGAGAGGTTGTTCCTGACTGTGCACTAAGCTGGTGAAAACATGAACTTCAATGTTAGTCTTCTTATTTTTTGTGCATAATTTAGCTGAGGTGTTTAAGTTCTTGACAAATCTGCAAACACTTTAAAGTTCCTCTGTCCCTGCAGAACTGCTGGATAGGGTTTCAGGCCACGAGTTATTGAGAGAGTGCCTTGTAAGATGGTCCTTCCAAATAAAAAAAAAAACCAAACCAACAAACTGTCAAATTTGGTACAGCAAAAACCTCACTCAGCTACGAGGTGAGATCCCCCTAAAGAGACTTATGGCCTGAAACCCTCCTGGAGGGATACATAACCAGGGACCAGACTCTAAGTAGGAAGGACATTTCCTGCAAACCTATAGTCTTTGATCGATTTTGAAGACTAAAACAAAAATAAGAGTTGTTTTGTCCAACTTCAACATTGAACAGGGGAAAACATGGGTTCAGCAAAAGCACTGGCTTGCAAAGCAGAGCGATTATTAAGGGCCTGTAGTCTTCCACCTATCCAGACAAATGAATTTTGGTCACACCTAGTTAAAAAACAGCAAGAAGGCACGTTTTAAAACATCACTTTGCATTATAATCCCCTGTTGTGCCTGGAGAAGCCTGAGCTAAAGTAACAGTAAAAAAGGAAGAGGAGGTATGGATTCTGGTGTACCCCGTCAGAGCAGTGTTTATTCTAATCAATCAACTGAAAAAATAGTAGCTGAGAGTAATTATTAATAATCAAGAAAAATTCGATTATTTCTCTGCACTGCAGTGTCATCTGGATGGGAAGGCTGGTATAGAAGTAAAGTTCATCAGTGCAAGCTACTGAAATAAAATTGCTGATCTCAGCAGTTCATCAAAGGAGGTAGAAAAAGGAATCTCAACTGTGCATATGGTAGACTATCTGTAGAGCATGAGGACTAACTAAAAGAATTACCTGAAGGTGGCTCAGTGGCTGAGCTCAGGCATTGAATCAATCCAGTCATATATCCAAATAAGAGCTATAAGACCTACTGCCAGTCTTCCATTTCTGAGGTATCTATTTTGTGGTTTTGTGATTCCTCATTCCTGAAAGCACAGTCAGCTCCCTCTCAAAAAATGTACTTCTTGAGAGGAAGGGTCTCAAACTGTCTCTGGATATGTGGTTGAGGCTGATTTTACACTCAAGGAATGCAACTGAAATATGTATTATAAAGGACCTCTCTACTGAACATTTTGCAATACGCTGAAGTCGAGATCTGGTGTTACTCTGCCTAACCAACCTTAACATGCCATTGCACAGAAACACAAATACTGAATTGTAACTACAAAACATGCACTTTTACTGCAAAACCAATGGCTCAGTCACTTCACTCACGAACACATAGGTGCAATTACATTAGTCATTTGTGTACAGGGGTGCTGCCTTGCCTATGCAATCAAATGGACATCTTGTAAATACTTTGCAAGCACAAATTAAGAACCTCCACTGAAAATAAAAGTCAGACATGATAACAATGGCCAGACTGGGTATAACCCAGTAAAGCTTCCTTGCAAAAAATGGAATTGTACCAGTTAAAAAATTTAAGGCAGCAACTCCTAGAACACTATACTCCCAGCAAGAAGAAATAGTACCCAGCTGCAGGGAGAATACAATACTGCTACTGAAGGAGGCAGAACTTGGAGTTTTCTGACATCAGTGTGTGCAAGACTTCAGCCATAAAACTGAATTAACACAGCAAAGATTTTGTGTTTGACAGCTTACTAATTACATTTTAAAATAAAATATTTACTCCTATCTTGAGTATTTCTATAGCACTTAACAGAATCTGAGTTACTTCTCCATTTATTTTAACAATTTCTCAAATTAAAATAATTCTTTACTTTAAAAGGGTCGTGGAGAATCTGGATAGTTTCTTCCTGTCCCTGTCCTCCCTCCAACTGGTTGCTCCACAACCCCCACTGGTTTCTCCACAACCCCACATATCATACAGGAATATGGGATCTGAAGAATGAAGTCTAACAGTCCCCAGGGCTGGCTTTTACATATCACCTGCAGCAAAACACTGCTTTCACTGTCCCACTGCAAAGACCAGCTATGCTGGTCTATTTTTTTCTTTCTAAATTTTTTCCCCACTATTACAGGAAGTAAGCAGGAAGGACATACACATGGTTTAACATTTTACTTCAAGTTGGATCAGTCCTGAAAGGTTTTAATAGTGTGCCAGAGCAAAAGTAAACTATTACTTCTGCAATGTCAGTGTCTGCTTTAAGCAGCAGCCTGCATAGCAGGATGAAGGAATGAGAAGAGGAAAAGGCAATTCTAGATAAAAAGCATGTCAGGTTCTATCTGTTTGCTTGGGAAGAAGGGGCTAAGTCTGTTTTGAGGTTCACTTTGTTCTCCATGGTTTGTGCAAGGCCATCAATCAATCAATCAATCAATCAATCAATCAATCTTCTCTCTTTCCTCCTTTTTATTTTTCCCTGGGATCCACTGCAGAAATATCATGCCCAGGATCTTGTTTAAATCCACGACTCCTCTCTGTCAAGCCAATTCTTCCAATCCTCCCCCCAAGGCCCCCCTCAAGACACCCCCTCCTTCTCTCCCCGAAAAGGGGCCTTCTGAGCTCGTTTTGCTAATGTATTCTCAAACCAAATTAGGGGCTCTGACTCTCGGTGAAGTTCGTGAGTTAGTTGCCGCGATGCACTGAATTAAAGATACCATCTCGGACTCAAATCAGATTAGAGCCCACACACACACATGCAAAAGCCCACTTTCTAATCAATTTTATAAAGGGCCTTCAGCAGAGATACACTAATGGTATTGAGCTAAGATCTTTAAACTAAGTCTGCAAGAAGTCTGCGGAGATAAAACACACACTGTATTAAAGAGAAAGCTCTCCACTGTGCCCTTCCCACCAAGAACCCTGTGCACACTGGAAGAGCACCTCAAAATACAGAACACTCTCCCACACCTGAGATGCTCCCTGGCATCTTCCTCTCCTCTTCCTATTCAGTCCTTTACATCCCTTTTTTCATTCACTTCCTGTCAAACAGCTGCAGAAGGTCCCTGCACAGAGGGCAGAGGAGACAGGGGAGCTACACAGCCATGATACATTTTAAGAATTAGACATAATGAGAACACATAAACCCTTTTAGGCCTCTCACATGAATCTGTAAGAAGCGGGCAAGGTGAAAAATCAACTGACCAGCTTCAAGGAGAGTTCCTACTTCAGCACAGGTGCCCTGCAGTCACACAGAAGATACTAGACACTGACCTGGCGCTGGGCACACACAACTGAGATGCCACAACAGCCACATCCTGAGAAAGATGTGACTAAGTGTGTGCCAAAGGACTGCTTTCAGAGAGCAGCTGCTCAGATGCCCAGCATCTTCACATCCTTCTGTCCTCCTCTCTGTTTAGCAGTGGAAGTTCTCATCTATGGCAGCAGGTTTCCTTCTCTGAAACCAACATTCCAACATGAAAAATAATGTTGCGGAAGGTGGCCCACAGAAGGTGACAATGAAAGGGAGACAGAAGGATTTATTAAAGAAGCTGTAACTAAATATTTAATAGAGCAGCTATTGCTCAGTCACCACTAACCAGAGAATAAGGCTATCTCTGAATACTCTGGTTATGGCAGGTTCTCTGTGTCAGATAATGGAATAATCTTCTGCTTTGTTTTAATATTTTCAATAAAAATACCTCAAAACATTTCAAACAAATTAGAAAGACAAATCTCAGACCCCAACTTTAGACTTTACTTGCTTTCTAGGATGCCATTTCTAACAAAAGGGCAAGAGGATGCTTGCTAAGGTAACAGAAAGTCTGTATTAAAACAAAAAAAAAAATCACTGCAAAAATTGGGATTTGCCAGCTTCCTCTAACCAAAGTAAAGGGATCTTAGCAAGAGAACTGTGACAGACGGGTCTGAATGCTCTGCACAGAAGCCTTGCTGCAAACATTTTCTCAGAGCTCAGAGGGGCTTCCTTGAGACAGCTTCAGGACTCACACCACGGTGGAGTTCTACAATGATCATGTGCTGAGGATGACGCCAGTTTTCAATGCAATTAACCTTTCCAGCCTAATGAAATGGGTCTATTGGCTGCAGTGGCAGCAAGGAGCCCCTTGACTCTGGCAGGCTCCTCAGGACAGGTTATCGAGGTTGCAGAGTGTTACTGCTCCTCTTCTATTTGCAGGCTGCAGCTAATTGATGCCAGACCTGAAAGGAGTAGGCAATGCCAGCCCCAGTGTTGCACTCCAACATCATATTGATCCTTGGGAGCAGGGACTTGGGTCTGTGCCTATTGATCTGCTGTGTCACAGGCAGCATTCTTCCAGGAACATACCCTGGGCAGCAGAAGCACACAACTGGAAGAAAAGGAAAGTTCCTCAGATGGGAAAGCAAATGGACCACTCCAGGGCTGGTACTACCTTGTGACATAGAAAAAACCAGACCTGGGATGGAGCCTCAAGCTTTTGTGCTGTTTTTTCTCCAGCTGAGAAAAGACAGGCATAACAGCCCTCCCAAGGGTGGGTGAGAGCTGCTGTACCCTAAGGGCTGATACTTAGGAATCCCTCCCTTCCCTTCTAGCTGTTGAACTTCGACAAGTGGTGAGGGGAGAAAAGGGGTGGGATGTAAATCTGGTATTATGGGATATGGCCACAAATACATACTGCGTGTGGAGGGAGGGAGGGAGGGAGAAATAGGTACCTTTGAGCCCTGCATCAAGCCATCCTGCCACAAGCCCATGGACATTTCAGTCTTGAAGTTCCAGAGAGCTACAAATCAGACCCACATTTACACGTGACTTTAAGAGCGGCTATTGAGATTTACCCTGCAGTGCTCAGTCCACCATACTTCATTAATTTCAAACCTGCCACAGGGCTGTCACCAAACTTAAGCAACCAAAATATTAGAATCTAAATTATACCCTTAAAATTATTAAAATGGCATTAAATGCAAGAAAGAATGCACATTTTAAAAAGTAATTTTTGTCTTCTGTGTTTGTTTCATGCTCTTAAGCTGTGATATCAAACTTCCTTCTAATGCTGAGGGAAAACATTTGCATTAAGAAACAGAACAATAATTATTTTCACACACCTTAGTTACTGTCTTTTACAAATTGTTGCTGTATTTTTTTCAAATATTCAGTGTATGTTTTCAGTGTTCCAGTGTGAAAAGTATATAGCAAGAATATATGCAGGACTTGGCTTCATGTCCTACATGAAACTCTAGTTCCATTTTGTACATCCATTCATTAGAAAATAAAGAAAGGAAAGAAGAGCTGCCAACCAGCTGGCCTTAGGGGCTTTAAGATGTGTTGTCCATGCTCACCTTACACAGGGAGCCTTCCTTGCTCTGTGTGCAGACCTCATGGAACAGCACAAACCTCCCACAGTACCCCGACATTCAAAGGCAGAGGAAACAGTGCAGGAGACAGAACATGCATATGGAAATACATTTAAAAAAAAAATTATTGTTAACATCTTTAACAATGTAGGGCTATACACACTCTGTGTGACATCCAGTAGTATCTGCTTCACCTGGAGGTCAGTCTGGAGCCTACTGCTACACAAGATGACAGTCTTTGGATAGGAATCATTGATTTCTTTGGAACTTTTGACTACAGGAAAGACAAGTTGAGGAAACCTAGACTTCTGCACAAGAAGGGACAACAAGAATTCTCGTATCTGACAAGTTCCGTGATGTCTCAGTTCTTAAAGAGCAATTTCCTCTCCTGTCATTACAGAAACAGTTTGTCACATTTTAGCTCCAGTGAATATTTCAGGACAGCCAGAACTGAATCCAACATGTGGAAAAGTATCTCCTACAATCCCAAACAAGCATCACACTCTCCCTGCTGCACTTCAGGGTCAGTGATGTGTGGTCCCATTTTCCTGGGAAATTGAGGGTAGGCTGCTGAATAGCACCCTGTCACAAACAGGTAAGTGCTGCCGAGGCAGCAGTCTCCAGACAGGTGAAGATGCAATGTTAGTGTTTAAATCACAGCCATTAGGTGGGGAAGGAAGGAACTAAGAAGTAACATGTCTGTTGTGGAAACCATTATGTGTTGCTTGGGTCTGAACAGAGCCATATGATTGCAGGGCACATCAGGCAAATAGATGGTGAACAGAGACTTCCAGTGTCAGCCATCCACAGGCTGCCTCCTCTGGTGCTGGTACCAACAAAGTTTCCTTATTAAAACTCCCTGTTAAAAGAGCCTTTGGCCAGGGGGGTGCTAAATTTGACAAGTAAAGGGTAATACTGCAGAATTGCCCAGAAGATAAACCTAAGTAGTAGCTTTGCCCTTCTTACTGACCTGGGAAGTAATTAAACCATTAATATTGGCTTCTTCAGGTTACAAAGCTTCCCAGAATAGCAGAGTATATAGCAGAATATATCATTCACACTGCTGGAGTTCAAACACTAACTCATCCAGTCTGGGGCAAAGCAGCACTGCAGATTAGGGGGAGGCCTCGCAGAGGTGAGGGGAAAAGTGAACCTTGAGTGGCTCTAACAGGCGTCTACTGCTGCCTTGGGAAGCCAGTTTAACTAGTGAGGCAGAGACAATGAGAAGAAGATGGGAATCATGGGGAGTGAAAGGGATGTAGTAGAGAAATTAACTCTGAAAACTCTAAAATCTGTCAGAAACAGAAAAATAAGTTCCAATAACTTCAAGTCAAAGCCAATCTGGATCAGACTGAAGCAGATACACCTCAAAAGGAGAAAGCCAACAGGTTAGCAGGAGAAGCAAGAAAAACATTTTGTCATTCATGACTTTGGCACAGAGTATGAATAGACACAGGACACAGACAGTGTGATACAGACGCTGCCAAGACTAAAAGGTCTCTGAAATTAGTGCTTACGCACACACTGCAACACACAGATCTCCTCACCAAGGAGGATGTTTTTGCAGAAATAAATAAATGTGCTTACTTTGTGGGCTTCCAAGACTGATGTATGTATTTCATTTATTGGTGGGGACATAATACCTCAGAAAAAAAAACCCCAAAACGACTCTTTTTAACAATAACAACAAAAAACAACCAAAAAAGTCTGCAAAAACTTTTTGATTTGCTCCAAAGCTTCCAATATAAATACATTTGAACAGTTTTCAGGATTTATTTTCCTTCATGATGTATGTTTGATTTTGCTTCAGTTATTTTAAGAGAAAGATCATTTTCACTCAGAAGTGACAACAACGCAGACATAGTTTTGCTTCAGCACAGCTAGGAAAAAAAAGAATCAATTTTCTCCAGCTAAAATTTTAGCACTACCTTAAGGAAGTTAGGAAAAACCTCCAAAATGCTGTAGAGATTATCTCCACTCACTGGGAACATGAACCAGATAGCAGAAAAAAGTCCTGGGCAGGAGAAACAGCCACTTACTGTCTGCAAGGAAAGGAAGGAAGGAAACAGGGAAAGTTTCCCTCTGCCAAGCCAGAAAGCATTAACTCCACACTCTGTGAGCACTGCAGGATTTGGGGAGCCTGTGCTGCCATCTTCAGGGATGCTCTCACCTTTCTGTGACCCAAAATCACAAATGAAGGGAGACAAAAAGGGGGAAATTTCCACAAAAAATAACTTAAGAGAAAAATGAGACATCTCACTTAGCTCTGCTCATTTACCTCTAGGATTGCTGGTTGCCTAGGCTTGACTAGCTCACAGAGAAACACAGAAATTAAAATTGGGAAAGCCAAATAAATCCTGCCTAGACCACATGCATCCCCAGGCTGCACCAAAGCTAACTAATCATTGCTGTTTCACCCTGTCCAA
Source organism: Onychostruthus taczanowskii (assembly GCF_017590055.1). NCBI lineage: Eukaryota > Metazoa > Chordata > Aves > Passeriformes > Passeridae > Onychostruthus > Onychostruthus taczanowskii. The sequence continues at coordinate 18,781,535 of NW_024496525.1, read as the reverse complement.
TTTCTCTCCTCTTCTAATGCAGAGTGGGATTATTCACTGAGCCTCCATGCTGATGCTCAGTCCACGCTAACTAACCACCTCTCCTGCAAAGCAATTTCAAAGAGGCAGAGACCCTGACCCTTTCCCACAAGGGCTGAATTAAAATGAGTTAATTGTGTGCCCACGGCTTCTCAAAGTCCTGTTTCGCGAGAACAAATCACAGGTATTCCAAAAACAAATGTATCTGTTATTCTTCCTCAGACAAAACCGTGAGGTTTGAGATGTTGTGGGGGCGTGTACTGCATAATAACAATGTTACATTGAAGAGCACAAACCCAATTCTCAGTATTTCTGACCCAGTGAGCATGTGACTATCTTGAATGTTTTTAAAAAGTGCTTTCTGATATGTGCATTTCTTTTTTTCTTCCATTTCCTTTTTTTCCCTGCTACAACCCATTCCACACTGCTGTAAATTCTTTGCCTCTTCTCTTACTTCTTACCTTGTTACACATTCCTTACATTTTTTAAATTGCTTTACAGGCTTCCAGCCACAGGGCCCTCATGGATCAAATATTACACAACAAAAACCAATCCACTAATATTGCATTTTGAAGTTGAAGATCATGTTGTTCCCTACTTACTATGCTAGGACAGGACTTTCTTTTCCGGTCAAAATATTGACTGAATGAGTACTGTATTCACCAGATCTCTCTTGTCCTCTGGCCTCACTATCCCCACACCCTCAGCAAATATGACTACTTCATCTCCTCAATTCATCTAAATGACAAAAGAAGAAATAACATTTTTTATTCAAATTAATCACCAAATATTTGCTCCTACTTAAGTCAGGATAATTGCTGAAGATTACAGTATAAAACAGCATTATTGTATTTTATTAACATTAACATTTTTGTATAAAGCTTTTGGCTTTGTACTTTATTTCACCTAGGTTACAGTTATTACTTCACAAAATGGAAGAGTTCCTTTTCTATCTGCTCAGGTCACTGTAAAAAATACATTAGAAATTATGATTTACAGTGAATAAGAAGCAACATGCAGTATATTTCATCCACAAGGCTACTCAAAATGTAACTGTCTGAGCTGAAATTTAATCAGAACACTGGAATTCACCAAATAATCAATACTGCAATGCCAAGATGGGCGCCATGGACAGAGGACAACCCTGATCCCAGGTTGAGGTGCCAGCTCTCAGAGCAAAGAATTTTTTGGTCAGCAGCACCAGCTCTTGCCCTGCCTTCCACATTTGCTTGCTTAGGTCCTGCTCAGCTTTGCTAACCTGCAAGAACACTCAGGATCACAATTTAGCATAAATGTGAATGAAAGAGGAAGGAAAAATGAAATTAGTTACTGCAGAGACTCTTACTAAAAAAGTTGGCTGAACGGAGTAGAAAATTGTCCATTTGCTGACAGATTATTTTAGTCATTCCACAAAATTTAAGAGACAGTCATGTCACATTGTCCTGGTCCTCTTTGTGGTCCATCACATGCACTCAGCTTGGTCCCTCTGTTTGCTTGTTCCTCCAACATGCACCTGCCTTCCCCACGCTGTCCCCCTCTTCACTCAACCAACTGGCTGATGCGGTCTTGCAGACAGCGCCTGCAATGCCTCTCTCTACAGACCTACATCTACTGAAAACACCGGCAGAAGGCAACTCACTAATGACGGCTGAGATGCGCAGTGAAGGATTCGTGCTTCGTCTTTCTGAAATCTGTACAAAACATAAACACAGTCTATAAAACTGGACAGACTGTTTTTCTTTTCCCCAGCACAGGCCTACTGGTGGTCTGAGGGAAAGAACAGAGCTGTCAAACCCTTCATGTTTGGAGTTCCTGATCTGTGCCTCGGTGCCTTCTGTGCCCCGTTCACACCGCACGTCCAGGGCAGCACCGCGTTTCACCTCTCCCCTAACGGGGGGAGTGCACCGCAGCCGGGCCCTGGGAAGAGGCATTCCCTGCACCGAGCCCGGGGGGAAGCTGCACATCTGCTGCCTCTGAGGCTCTGTGACTGCTCCCACGAGGAGCTGCGGAGGCGCAGGGAAGGTGCGTGTCACACTGCCTGCACGATGCTGCTGCAAGGGAGGCTATGAAAGGCAGGCTGTAGGAAATAGCAGTGGCTACCGCGGGCCACCACAGGGGAGCATGAACAGAGGCAGCAGGAGACCGCTTATCCATGCTGTGCTTTGGCCTATGCAGTCATTCCAGCCTCTCACTTTCATAAGTGCTAAATTCACACAAAAATGTTTTTTTTTCAAACCCACCACAGGCGATTAAGCTGTGATCTAGATTAATTAGCTGCCATATTTCATTTTTAAAATCAGAACTGGCCTGTGCTGACACCAGGGAAACTTACAATATTTTCACTCGTACCTAACTGCCTCTGATTTTTCACGCTGCCTAGAACTGAGTGGCTGCTCCCAGCCTCACCCGTCCATGCCAGGCAAGTGCCTGTAGGCACCCATCCAGGGTGCTGGGGTGAGGCTGGAGGACCAGGGATCTCCTAATGAAAGTGCTGACCCTGCTGTAACCTGTGTGCCCCAAGTAGCATTGCTTCAGTGTTGAAAACAAAAGATCGATGAATTGTATAATGTACTTTTACTGCTGTTAATTTTTCTGAGTGCTGCTGTTTTGTGCCTCCTGGAGGCTAACAGGACCCTTTGGCCACAAAGCAATATTTACTCTATCCTGGCAGCTGGGCTGCTGGAGGCAAAGGATGCATCCTTGCCCCTCACATGATAAGGAAATGTCAGAATGCATATCATGAAAAGGATGTATCTGATAGAGGCTCAGCACCACTGCATGCAAACATGGCTCAGCCCTAGCTCCTACTCCTGTGAAGTTCTTCCACTTTGCTCCTTTAAATCCTTCCAGAAAGCGGGAGGTAGGAAACAATACTCTTTAAGCAAGATCTTATAAATTACTTTTTCAAAACTAATTTTTCAGGTGGTAGACTCTCTTGTCCAGCACTATATTGCTCGCTGTCCATTAAAACTGTAGCTCCTCAGAACAAATGCTGTTCAACTGACCTCTGCAAAGTACCTTTTAGTCCTGATGACACTTTAAGTAAGTGTTTCTCAAAAAGCCCAGCCCCAAATCTCCAACTCCTACTGGAATTCTCTCATGGATTTAATATGTTCACACTCCTGTTGTTTTCTGTACTACCTTTACAGAAGTCATCCTTACAGCACCTTCCTTAAGCCAAGGAGGTACTCTGAGACTCAGTTCAGTGAGAAGAATCTCCTGCAACAGAGACAGAGCTTCATGGAGGATGTCCTTGCTTGCTTTAGCATTGCTGGAGACACACAAGAGGTGTGCAAACAGTGACTGCATAAGGCACATAGGCAAGGTAGCAAATTGATTCACACCAAGAAGTAGAAGACAGACAGCATGCTACTCTCCTTATGTTCACTGGCATATGAAGTATTTATATGAATAACAACACAAAGTATTCCACAAAACCAGGTAAAACACAGAACCTTCCACTCCTTCCCCATTTCTGTGCACAAGCACTGCACAACTATAAAGAGCTGCCAGAACACGAATTACATAGCAATTCCATCAGCTCATGAACTTCTCAAGTAGAAGAGGTTTGCCATGTGCTGTTCTCTGTTCCCTCCATCCCACTCAGCAGGAAGGGCTTCGGGTAAAAGTTGGGGAAAACTGAAACCCTCTCTTGTAGAACACTGCAAAAGCCAAAAGGTAAGCAGCCCATAATCCTGCAATACAGCACAAAGACTTGAAACCATATTAATACCCAGCAGTGGCCAGCAGAACATGCCAGAACATTTTTTAGAACTGATTAATGGTCCCCGGTTCTCTCATTTTCCAGCTCACTGACTGAGCTTTTTCTCTGGGGGATATCCTGCAATATCTCTATCCCCACAAAAAAACATCAGTTAAGATTTTCCTTCTTCCATACCAAGTCAGCGTTCCTCTCATCTGCCCCAGCCTCTGTGCAGAGCTCCGCTCCCATCCCACCTCACAGCAATGTGTCATTCCTGCCTTTTCCAGTGGAGCAGAAGCGCAGCACAGGCCTCCTACCAGCTGCTAATGTGTATCTTTCTTCTCTAGTTGCAGAGGTGCTAAACACACTGCAATAAATCTCCTCATCCCAAGGGAGCAGTTCTCTTTCTTCAGGCCCCATGACATTATACACAGCAGCTCTTCCCAACGTCAGAAGCTCCATTTCAATGTTCCTCTTCCCTCTGAAAGATCCTGCTGCTTTATGTCTTATCGTAGGGCACTTTGCTCCCATCACCACCCAGCTTTCAGATTCCCCACCACGGGGGTGGGTTGTGCTTTCAGCCAGTGACAGGGTCATGACAGGGCTATCAGGCAGAAGGGACCTGTGTGATTGTGTGGGCAAGCTTTTGGGTAGCTCTTCCTCACCTCACAAGGATGCTGATCACTACTTTCACCTTGCTGCAGATAGACAAAACAAGACAGTAGGCAAATGTGAAGGAAAGTCCATATGCAACAGCCATATGGTGCATACTGAATTAGAAAGCTGGGAGAGAAACAAAGCAGTAGTTTTGTAAGGTTTGACCCCAGTTTTTAAGCCAATTCTCATTCACTTTTAGCAACAGAAACTCGTGCATGTGCTAGCAGAAACTTTCTTCCTCTGCTGGGATTTCTCATTCTCCTAAAGCTGTTGTATTCAAATTCCATCTTTTTGCAGGAAGTAATGGCTGTGTGTTTTCAGAGGATCTTCAGGAAAGTTAAATGAGAAAAGGTATGAGGAACAGCTGTTTTCTACCACACCTCACGCAAAAACCTTAGTCACAAGCCAAAATGCAGCCACAGCGACAGGACCTTGCTGTTGGCTCTTCAGCCACAATTTCTCTGTCCCAGTGTGACCTCAAGATCCATGGCACAGGTTTCACCCTTGCTTGTCCTTCCCCCAGCGCACCATCTCCAATCAAACACAGCTCCAACAGTGTTCAGTGGAAGTATACTGTTTACAAAATCAAGATCATTCTGAATGATCAACTCTCCTTCGGATCTTGTGCACAGCAGTAGAATATTGTCTGACATTGTGTCTTGCATTTCCTTGCAGCATCAGAGTTCTCAGGATACTACAGAATCAGATGGTACTAAACTTAGACTTCCTACCCACAGGGAACTTTTGCTTGAGACATGATTTGTTACATTTGCCTTCTTCTTTACCTTGATTTTATCAATTGCTATAAAGATGCGATTGCTACTCATCTTGATGGCATTATATATACAGATACCTTAAAAGAAGCTTAAAACCAGAGCTAAGTCTCCTTCCCAGCTATCCTGATGCAGTCTTCTCCTTTGCACAGGAGATGGGTTTCATCCATAATCCATGGGTTTCATCCTCATAAATTTGTCAAAGGGCATTCTCCTCTGGAGATCTCTGGAATTCTGCACGTGCTGGAATGCCTCTTTGGAGTCCTGCTTTACTCACCTCTGGTGTGTTTTTTATCTGGATAATATTCTTTGCAACTTCAGCGAGTTCACACTTCACCTGCTCTCACACCTCATTTGGCATTTTGTCCTCTTGTGCATTTTAGCAATGCATCAAACTGCTCCCCAATTATCACTATGCTGCCTTCTCCAACATACTCCAAATTATTCCCAAAGGGGTGAAAGAATCATTTCATGCATTAGAAGCATGAAACCTGAACTCTGAAAGAATCAGCCAATGATCTGAGGCACTAATAGCACCTGGCAGAGTTTTATGGAAAGAAAATTGCTTGTTTCTGCCACTCCCATACAAAGCTTTAGTTGATTCCTGCCCCCCCACTTCAATATGATTTTTATATGGCTTCCTTGTATTTCTTCTTCTCCTGTGATGTTTAACTGAATGGCCCAATATTAATCTTGTACCAATTTTACATTGGTGTAACCAATCTGATTTTCAGTAGCAAAAATGACAAAAATAGATTCATATTCAAAGTCCCTTGGAAGACAGTTTTAAAAAGAAAGTGCCCAAGCATGCTCAAAGGTTGTAGATGGCTTCTTCATCTTGTGGTTTCTGCTTATCTAGTTTCCCATATAAATTCTCAACACCAGCCTCTTTCTTCAACAGCACTGACAGCATTTCATGGTTGTTAGCTACTCTCAGAAGATGAAGTAACCTGATATAAATTACCTATTGCTACAAGTGCAACAGAACCTGTTAGCACAGTAGTCACTTCTAGAAGGCTGCAAGTACTGACTACATTATTACAGGCAGAAGGTTTTCTATCATGGTAGAAGTCATTTTAATATGGCATTCTCCTCAGAGATTTTTCTCTATGGCTATTCAAGGCTTTTTCCCTGGTTCAGTAGCCCACATTATGAACAGGGGACTACATTCATGTCCTAACTCTCACATCAGTGATGTACAAAAGCTACCAGAGACCACTCGGATGGCATTCTTCCAGAAGAAACCAGAGGCAATGAGGATTGAGAACAGCAGTCAAAGTAATGGCAACCACCAAATGAATGGACTGTTCCTGGTTAGATCTGCATTTAATTGTTGCTCACTCCTATTCATTTATCCTATTAAGACAAGACCGGGTAGCTGATAAACAAGATGATAAACTAGCTACTGAGTAAAAAAAGATAGAAGATATCTAAAACAAATATCTCTACATATTCATCATATTGTGATGTGGATAAGCTATACTCTAAACTAGATGAGAAATTCCTGTATATCCTCATGAGACATAACAGATCTTTTTGGTGAACCAATTGTAATTTTAAGACAACATACCTGTCATTCTTAGCTCAGGTTGCCAGAGCCCAATAATTCAGGTCTCAGTGATCTCAGTGACAGTTATATTCCCAAGGAACCAGGTAGGGGATACTTCTCTTCCACATACATTTAGCCTTTACATTTACATTTTGTGTGTCACTTTATTAGGAAGTGACTGACAAACTAGAGTCACCATAAAATGATTGGGCAAACTCAACTAGGAGATAAAAAACCCTCAAAGGACACAAGAGGCCATGAACTGAAATATAGTAGGGTCTTTCTGAACATAAGCCAACACTTTGTCACTGCTGTGGGTGAGCAAGAACTTGCACAGTCTGCTCAGAGAGGTTGTGGTGTCGCCTATCTCGGAGATATTCAAGAGCAGTCTGGACCTGGTCCTGAGAAACCCTCCCTAGATGGTCCTGCTTGAGCACAGGGTCACAGGGTTGGACTAGATTACCTCCAAAGGTCCCTTCCAACATCAGCAGTTCTGTGATTCTGTGAGAAAGCAAGAGTTAGCTCCGCTTTGGAAAAAGTGTACATAAACACAAATTACGCAGTCATGAAGATTAATGTGTTTCTCAAAGTCTGCATGAAACTTATATGCAAAACACTAAGGTTTCTCTTTCCCCATCAAGCTTCCTTACCATGAGATCTTCATAAGACTATGGAATCACCCTTCAGGCATCCAAACTTACACTAGTAAGATGCTGAAGCGAGTGCACAGCAGGGATGACAAGAGAGTCTCCCTAAAGACTCCATCAGGTCCCTGAACACGGAAACGCTCTCTTAATGCCGTACTGAGAGCCAAGAGCCAAGATGCCCAGGAGAAACCCACATGTACTTTTAGAGGAGGACAGAGTAATTTGACCATTTCCACAGATGTGGCCAGTGAAACCAAGGTGCGAGGGCTGCTCGGCAGGCTGCCCCGCATCCCGGCGCACTGTCAGCGGAGCCCTGCAGATGGCTGCAGAGCTCTTCCAGCTCCTACCTGCGCTACGGCAATGGGCACGTGGAGCCGAGGACACTGGCCAGTCCTGCACTGAAGGAAGCAAAATTGTTCTCCTTTCAAAAGATGGCCACCTCTCTATGCTGCCTTTATTTCTACCCAAATGTAACAACCAGTCGCCTGCAGGCTGAATATCACGTCTTTAACCTCACAAGGCTCCTCCGTTTACAAGTTTTCCCACGATGACAGCTGAAAGACAGAGATGCTGTGGCTCTTGAATGTGACAGTGAACTCCCCACATATAAGAACAATTTATCGCTTAAGATGCTTTTCTTAACAAGGGTCTGTAGCCCTAAGAAGCCCTTATGGAGCAGATATTTGAAAAGATGTATCCATTCCTGTCTTGCCCACAGCAGCCACATCCTCTTTTTCCCTTCCCCAGACTTCAGCCTAACTGAGCTGAAGGGCTCACAGCCTTCTTCTTATACCTCACGTCAAGCTCAAGCACTGTTCCTAAAACAAGCCACCTTCATCCACAGTCTTTCCCTTAAACTCTACCTTTAGCAATGAATCCTTTAAAAAAAAATAAAATTGAGATCTCTGTCGCTTTGGATGCCGTCCTTCCTCCAAAGACGCGTCTCCAACTTCCTTCTCTCTCCAGTGTTACACAGCAGATCTGTGTAGGGACAGGGGGCTTTTAGTCACAAAATTTTGTGTGCAAATCCGTCCTCTATCTCAAGGGATTCGTGAGCTTTTCTGTGTCCACCTTGTATCAGTTACATACTTTGAACACAGGGCAGCCTGATGCCTGTGCAGGTCTCTCAACAATTATGGACAGCTCCCCACCACAGGCACACTGACACTCAGTGGAATTCAGTGCCCAAGTCAGATCACTCTGCTTGAAAATTCCAGCTACAATATGATTGCGGGAACCATTTCTTCATAGTTTATGGTCCCTTTCCAATCTATCTGAATCAAGTAATTGTCTTCTAAGAGGGAGTCAAGAACTTATAATAGACACCAGCTGCCCATTCTCTTTTAACCCATCCAAAATTAGACTCGTTAGTCATCAGGATAACAATCCTGTTTGCAAATCAGCTACCTTTATCAGATAACCAGTGGGACCTAGTACAATATCTATTAGTCCAACAATATCACAACCAAGATATATAACTGCTTCTGTACAAAAACCCTTCTTCTAATCCTTCTTAAACTCAACAAGACTGATTGGCTTTTATTATTCGTGAATTAATTTTTAACTCTTGGTCCAGCAGGGGAATTGAATCTATAACATTTTGCAGAAACCAAAGCAAAGTAACAGTATGTTAAGAAAGTAAAACAGCCAAAAGCAGGTATTTTTTCTTCTTTCATTGAACAATTAAGAGGGCTGAATCTGTTTTTCCCTAAACACCCAAGGGAAAATTCTAAGGAAAATTAGCACATTAAAACATATATAGATTGCACATCACTGTACTGTGAGAGCTTTTGTTTTTGTTTCATAATTATGTTATTTAAAAAAGGCTGTGGAATTAAATTTGTTAGTATTTTAAGAAACAAGTCCATGTTAGACTATGAAATCAAGAAGGGAAATTTCAACAGAAACAGTCCATATTATTAGAGAAGTAATGATCATGGGCAGTGATTAGGGCTTATAGTTGCTCTGTAATGACAGTCCCCTAACTGTAATTGCTAGGAAAAAAGAAACTGTTCTGTAGGAAAATAAAAAAACACTTTAAAAAAGAATAAAAAGACAATTGTCAGATACACTGCAGGTGATGAAATTAAAACAAAACTCCAAAATATTTTATAATCAAATAACCTTTTAAGTTATTCCATAAGGGGAAGCACACTATATTTTGTGGCTTTCTAAACCAAGATTGCATTAAAAAAAAAAAATAAATAAAGAGAGAAAATTTTCAAAACCACCAAAAATTAAATAAACACATAAAGAAATTCCAAATCGCTGACTTTTATGGCTATGGCACTCGAGCCCATCTTTATCTTGACAATGTTATAGCTGGATCTATGTTCTGCATATTGTTTTTCAAATTACTCTGTGATATTCCATTTCAAGAAAATCTCTGCTCCTCTTTAAAAACACCAGTTCATTGATTCCTAAACAGAAGATCTAACTGCAGTTATTTAGTAGCACCTTATCCTATATAATCCATAATAATATATATTCCCAGAGAAACACCCAATTTTTTTCAGTGCAAATGTTCTGTACAGCATATTTTTACAGCATTTTACATTTACAAAACACCTTCTATGTAAGGCCATGAACAGATTTACAAGCTTGAATTGATAAAGATTGGGAACAATCTTGTGAAGAAGACAGACAGACCGACCCTTATTTCTTTCTACACATTTATACACTAACACACGCACAATACGTAACCACATGCAGAAAGTCTTGCGTGCTCGTCCCAAAATACATTGGATGGATAAGTCAAATAGTTCACTATGCAACATGAAATGAACACTTGATTATGTATAAAATTATATAATTTACATACATGTGCGTTCTGTTAAATTACAGCATGTGCACAATTACGTAAAATTAAGTGTGTGCACTTAACGTGCCCTGACAGACATCTGTCCATGCACTCACGGATCTCTGTATGCAAGAAAACTCTTTTCTGTCCTACTCTGGCACATTCTAGTCCTCCACAGCGTGCTTGGTGCCCCTACACAACTTGTATCAAGTATTTCAAAGGAGATGCATCTGGCATCATCGGTGTAAAATAGTACCTATGAATGCATGATACACTTAAACATCATTTTCATAAAGTCGTATCTGCTACAACCTATTAAGGCAAAGACAACCCACAGAAGGTGAAGCCATCATCCTTCACGATGCCCAAGCACAAAAATGCAAGTTCCGCTGTCAGGATGTGCTTGGCTTTGAAGGTGAGTTTCGATGGTACCAGACAGCTGTGGCCTCCTCCCTGTCGCAGTCCCTGGTTAGGCTGCACATCATAGCTCAAAGTCACTGCTAACACCGGCGTGTGGAGAGCCCTCATCCAGCCAGATACCTCTGCACTGCTGATTAATCTGATAACAAATATTGCCTACTACAGAGTGTCGGGCAATAGGCACCGATGCTTTTAGAATTTTTTCAGTGTCTCACTGTACCATTACCCCCTTAGCCTAAAAAAATGGCCAAAAAAAAAAAAAAAAAGAAAAGCCCTCATCAACAGAAATATGAAAACTATGAAGAAACTGAATTAAACTCTTAGAGATAAAAACAGAAGTGGCATCATATATGTTTGGAAAGGAACTGAAGTAATACTGAATTTATGTTTTCTAAAGAATTAAATCGCTCTCCCTCTACAGCACTTTCTGAACTGTTTAAACTAGATGGTAATCACATGCCATACATGGTCATGAAACAAAGAAAAATAAAACAACAGCAAGTCCTTAAAATTAATGTGTTAATTATAAATGGTTTTAAAGGTTATAAGCAAAGCATCTAGAAAATGTACACATTGAAAATGTGTATCCGTTAATTCTGGTCATGTGCAGTAAAAATAAATTTTACACCAAATCCCCGAAATCAGTAACATCCTCTGTTCTTCAATGCTATATTGCCACATCTATGAAAAATTCATCTAGATAAGTGTAATTTCTTAAATCATGAAACAAATATGTTTGAGAAAGAGAAACTTGTCAGTTTGACCTGAACTAAAACAACACAGAAGACTTTGAAAAAATAAAATCTGTTGAAGAATAATTCTTTAGTGTCCTTCAGCTCTTTAATTTTTTAATACGTAAAATGATGTAAATCTCACTGAGAAATTTGGTTTGTAATTATTCATGTCAGTACATTAAAAAAAGTACTTGCGGAAACCGACGGAAAATTGTATTTCTGTTTTATTTTCACCTAAGTGCTTATACATTCTTAAAATTATCTTCCTATGCAAAGTCATAATTGGAGAATTGAACATTTTTTTAAGCTGTTCTTTTGACCTTTGTCTTGAGTGAAAGGACAGTGAGACAATACACTCACCAGCATTGTTCACAGTGACGGCTCCATCACCGGAGATTGAGGGCCATTATTACTAAAGGGAAGTTTAAAGTGACATGAGAAAAAGGAGGGGAAAAACCTAGAAAATAACACTTCTTAATATGCCGTACGCACAAACAGCCTTTCAGACCAGCAGACATACACCAAGAAAAAAATCTTCTTGTAAAAAGATCTGCAGTAAAACACAGACAATCAATTCAAAACAAAAGGTGCTCTAAGAAATTTTCTCCTGTTATGCAGGATACTCTAAGCTGGAGGTCCCACTTCCATCACTCACATTACCGGCTATGCTAATTTAAGGAAAATATATTACTCTTACAATACATGGAAAAGCAAAGACAATTTCCAGGAATGGAAAAGGAAAATTTGGACAGAAAGAAGGGGTCCTCGTCAAACGCTCTTATCCTACCAAGAAGAAACTGGAACAGGTTTCTGTTCCTTCTAAACCTTCAACAGCAGGAATATTTGGACATGCTCTTACTGTCATTACAAATTTGTATAAAAACAGACACCCCTCTCTACATTTAATGGATTTCCTTTCACGTATACAAAAATGCAAGAATAAATAGAACTCTGTCCAAAACAAGAGCAATCCTATCACAAATTTTATTGCAATTTAAGTCTTATCTTGAAAATAAAATAGAAAAAAAGAGACTATTAATATGAAAAAGTGAAGTAGCCCCTTTTTGCTTGCAATGCACACATCAGTTGTAACTTTATGAACTGATTCTGTGTTGTTCATTAAATCCATACGGATTGGGAATATCTTTTGTAGGACCAAAAAAGTCATCCTAAGGGTGACGAGACTGAGATTTGCCAGGATTCCATAAAACAAATAGGATTTGCTAGATATTTATTCCTCCCCCATTCAGAAAGGCAGTGGAAGAAAATTCCAGCTCAGCAGGGACAGAGAGCCATTGCAGGTTGTGTGATAACAGCTTGCCACCTGCTTTTCGCAAGTTGTCTCTGCGAAGCGCAAGGGGCACCGAGTAGTAACGTTGCCTGTGGTGATAGGAATGCACTGAACAGCTCAGTATGCAAAAGCACTTACTGGTACACAGTGCTCTTCACAAAGGGCATTGCAGAATGCTTTCCAGGCTGTGTCAGAAGTGCTAGGAAAGGAAATATTAGTGCATGTGTCACAGGAGGAACATAAGCACTTGCTATCACATAAAAGAAGGTATAAGCAAATACAGGTAAAATGCTGCTCACAGCCAAAAAAAAAGGTGGGGAATGGAGCAAGGTGGGGGCCAGGGAGAGGGAGAAGACAGGAAACTTAGCAGCAGTCACATTAGAAGGAGCATTTCTGTGCAAGAACAGCAAGGGTTAACAGTGACATATAAGCTCCAGTCCAGTCAAGATAGGGTCAAACGATGTGCCGTGAAAGTTTCAAGTCCTCAATCCCCCAGAGCTTGTTTGCTAATTACATTTGCAATTACAAACATGACAAATATATTATTATACAGTGTGTTCCACCTTGAGCAGACATGTTTCTCCTCACGGACAGTCATTGCCAGCAGCCAGACTCTCAAGCACTGGAAGAATCAAAGTGCACTGTGCTCCAGCTGCAAGCATCATTTTTTTGTGGGCATCTCTACTGCTCTGAAGAGACAGGGCAAAGCTTTAGAGAGAGGCAGCATAACAAGGATGGAAACAAATGCAAAGAGTAAGTTATTATTACAATTTAATTCTAAGAAGTAAAACTTGCCAAGTCAGTAGCTATTACTAAGAAGTAATACTAAATTGTGTTCTGTTCCCAGTGACATGCACAAAGCACTTTATGCATGCAAGCTATGTAGAAATGACTACATGCAAAACTCAAATGCAGCTAATACTGCAAAGACAGAAAGAAACCAAGTGTTTCCTTTGTTTTTAGGCAAGGTCACCGTACCTACATACTGCTAATATCTTCTTTATTAAGTTCCTTCACTAAACAAACAACCATTCTGATTCACAGTTTGTCACAGAAACTCTGACCTGTCCCCTTTTTCCCCCAGTTTCTACAGCGGCATTACCTAAGACACTCACTGCTGGGTTCTGGGCAGATGCTATATTTACTTGCTCACACTGCGCAGACTAAAAATTCTGTTGTGCTCCCTGGCTGTAATGTTACCGCCAGTAGCTCCACAGAATAAAGAACAGGTCTGACTGGGAACAATCTCCTAGTCTCTGCAGTCTACACTGGAATTGCTGATGTGCAGCTCTATGACCCCCAACTCTCAAACCAAGGAGCACAAGTTAGAATAAGAAGATGGGGAAAGGATTTTGGCTTTGTTATCCCAGATTTCTCACCACATTTTTCTACTTTTACTATTTCTTTCCTTAATTAAATCTCTCTTAGACATTTTACACTCTTTGGAGAAATTCTACCTTGCTCCTGACAGAACCTGTAAATTTCATCTACACTCAGGATTAAACCTTTTTACCTTCTCCCTGTTTCTATTCCCTAAGAGAATTTGTATCCTTCAAGCCATGGAAAATTTTGTGAAGAGACCCACTGACACAATGCACAAAACTTCTTATTGAACTGAAATAATTTGAAGAATACAGGTATTTTCAAACAACACGAAATTCAGAGCAGTAGTGACAGTGCAGAAACAGGGCTGGGAAATAACAGCGGAAAGGGCACAGAGAGTAGAGCAACATTCTCTTGGAGAGGAAGAAAACGGGATATGAAACCTCTATCACAGCAACTTTCTCTGATGCAATCTCTCCAAAGTCTTTCCCCTCTCAGGCTAAATGCAATATTTATTGATTACTTCAAATCAATACAATGAAAAAATCCTATTTTTTAAATATATTGATCTTTCCATATTTCTCAATAATTGATAATGATTAGATCATGTTTACTTTTACAAGTGGAATTAGAAGAGGAAGGAAAAGTTAATACAAATACTCCAGAGGTACTGATTTCCTCATCAGCCCTCTGCTCACTAAGCTTAGTGTACTGAGACCCCATTTTATGATGGGAACCTTGTCAGAAACCCTGTAACTACCCCAATTCCTTACAGAGGTTTTTCAATTTATTCTGTCAATGAAACAAACAACTCCATCCTATTCTCTCCAATTAACAACCCCTCCCAATTCCAGCCTCTGAGATATATTCAGAGCAGACAGTTGCATTCAGATGCTCTGACTCAGATTTCCTCCCATTCACAGAATATGGAGATTTCCAGTAACCTCTGAAATCAAGTCACATTACTTCAGTCTATGCATTAGGGTCAGCGACAGCAACTTTGTTAATTCGCTGCTGCAGGGTCTGGAATTTGCTCCTTCATTGCCTTAAAATTCCAACATTACACCATTTCACCTCTCTATCAAATATGTAATTTATTCCTTTCAACTTTTTCCGTCTCTTCATAAAACAATTTTTATTTTTATTACATCAGTGACTCACGTGTCTTTCTTCTACCTCAGAGGAAACAGTGTAAGAGACATAGCATCTGGCAGGATGCTGTCATTTGCCAGTGATTTTTATTTTACCTTCATAATGGCTCCTTGGTCACTTTCTGTCATTTAGAATATTAATAAGAAACAGAAATGGCAATTTTGTAGTCCCGACAACATTTTTAGTGGCAACTATAATGAGGCAGAAAACAAAATTCTCAGAGATTACTAAGTTAATACGGGAAAGTAAAAATGCCGTATTTGACTCTCCACTGAAAGCCTTAGGTTTGCACATGAGGGAGATACAACACCAGGACTCCACATGACCATACATATGCATATGTGTATACCTACACACAAATACTTACAGATGCACCCATGTGCTTGTGGGTGACTATCATGACATGTTTTATACGGCAGAGTGTACATTTGTGGTGTCTGCACACGCATTCCCTTCCTGCCGTACCGCAGACAGGCGCTGTCAGTGCAGTTTAACTAATGTATGCTCACCATATGCCCTCACCTGAGAGACGAACTGCAGGTACAAATCACTGCCTTTGTTAATTTCCCAATTTGAAAATGTTTTAAACAAATTCCAATTCATACAAAAGCTTCTTTCTTGGACCTGCACCATCTACCCCAGGAACAATTCTCCCAGAGGTCAGTACCAAAATGTAGTAAGCGGTTGCTAAAGAGCGGATTTTTGTGTAAGAAAATAAAACATACGTGCCCTTAGACTACATGCACAGAGGATCAAAATTAGGAAAAAGCATTTTCTTACTCTCCCTGAAAGGTTCTGCACTGAGAGAAGCCAAACACCTGCTAACCAGAACTTCCACAGGTTCCTGGTGCAATCACTAAGATCAGCACACACAGGCAAAGGAAAGGGAATTTTCACTGCTTGAGCAAGATAAATACAAACCCTGAAGAATGAATTAGAGGCAAGGGATTCCTTTGCTTAGGTTTTGTTCAGACTCCTTTTGGGTCTGACTGTCACAAAAATTAAGATCTCATCAAACTCCAAGGTGAAAGGAGTCACCTCTCCTCTCCTTTGCCTTGCTCCTTCGCTCTCTGTTTCAATAATTATGAGATAAAATAGAGTTTCTAGGGAACTGTATGGATCATATACTGAGTGACCACATCCACTTCTCTCCCAACATTTTAGCCTTCCTCATATGTTTTCCTATAGCTTAACAAGCAACTAAACAAGAAGAAGCAGTTTGCAGTGCTTTTAAATTAGTTCCTAATTTAAGGTTTAATGTGACAAAAATTGCCATCCACAGAATTAAAAGTGGTATTAAAAAAAAAAAGGAAGAAAATAATTTAAAATAATTTCAATAGCTAGCAGTCAAAAGAATAAATCAGTACAGTAAGAATAGTATGCTAGCACCGCTAGTTAGGGATACAGGCACAAATACAACACCTGTATTTACTCTGTATGTTCACAGGGTAACTGTGGTACAGTGGGACAAAAAGATGGTTAAACAGATATAGACAGGCCAACTCATCCTCAGCTACAGGAATATAATGTGAAATCTAGCCTTAATGAAACCAGAATGTAAATCAAATCAGTACCAGACACACTGCACATATACCTTTATATATACTGTATTTTTAAAGCTGCTCATATCTTTCTTCTCTCAGTAACTTTTTTCAGACTTTCCTGCACCATCATACTCCTTTAAATTAAAAACATTGAAAAAAATGAGGTTGAAATATTTTAAATTATATTTCTCTATTTTACCAAACCTTAACAATGTTAAAGAGAAGGTCAGCTGGCACACAGAACCAAGCACCTCTTAAAACAAAGAGCTCTCCAACAGTTTCTCATCTCAAAAAGCAGCACTCTCTGTCTGCTGTAAAGCCATAGGGGCTCCGTGGCACTTCCCCCAGGGCCACCTTCATCTGTCTACTCAGCAGCCAAGGAGTTGTGCATATGGGTAAGGTGCACTTGACATTTTTGAGAGCTGACTGAAAGCCCATGAAAAAGTAAAAAAGGTGAATGGCAATACAAAATGCAGATTGCTTCCTACTATTTTCATGTTGTTTGAGTTCCTTTTTCTCAATTCCAAAAGTACAAAAAATAAAAGCAAAAAGTTAAGAGACAATATAGTAAGTGATGAAGATCTAGGTTTTCATTGTGGCATTTTGTTCTTTTCTTTTTTAATGAAGGTAAGTACATCTTCTATTTTTGCCTTAATATTAAGACTCCCAGCAGCATACAGAATACATTTCCCTTAAGAAACTGTTTGTTTATTTTTAATTCAAAGTGGAGCAGCCACAAGTGTAGCACCAGTGGGGAAAAGAAAACCACATGGGTTAGATTATTAATTTCTATTAACAATATGAAGTCTCATTTTAATGAAACTGCTGGAAGCTGGGGATTAAAGGAAAGAGAAGTGAGTGAAAAGACAGATGGAATATCAGAAAACAAGGTAGAGAAAGACAAATAAAAGCTGAAAAGAGGAAAGAGGGGTATTTATGGATTATTTGTTTGGCTTCAATTATTTTAATTACTTTAATTGTACTAAATACAATGTATTCTTAAGACAAAAGCAATGAAATAGGCAAAATTACTTAATTCCCACCTCTGATGACACAAAACCTGCATAGGTGACACACGGATTAACATGCAAACACCATAAAAGAGGACTCTGCTCAGGGTGCGATTTATCAGAGAAATGCATTTAAAATTAATTGTTCCAGTCAGCTGGATGTAAACGCTGAAAAGGTTTTGCCTTGTTTCCTAACTTCCCCAACAGGATCAAACCAAACTTAACACGCTAAAGTGATTTTAAACACAGCATTACCAAGCACAGCCCACTTCGGAATACAAAGAGCAGTAGCAGGTGCTAAGGTATCAGCCACCGGTCCCAGCTTGGGATGTCTGTTTGCGAGCCCTCCGACTCACTTCACTCTTTCCCGGGCAGGCTATCCAAAACAGTAGTCTGTGGGAAACTGAATTTCCATAGTGCATTTCAGATGAAAAACAGACTTTTAAAATAAAAGACGGCGCTTTAATGGATCTGGTTCGTATAATTTTATATGCACACCTCTTTATAGGCACCTAGTAATTCATCTAATAAAAATCCTAGCACAGACGGAAAGTAAAACTGCGCAGAAAGGACTGTCAGTGCTCACTGTTAGCTGCCTGTTCCTAGGAGATGAAGCATTAGAGGGAGAAGTTACACGGCAAGAAAGAAACACACCAGCACGCCTACTCGCCCAGGTGCTGTTCCGCGGACTCTTCCGCACCTGCCGGCGCGGAGGTGCGCTCTGCCCTGCCCTGCCGTGCCGTGCCCGCGGCCGGCCGCTCCGAGCCACCGGCACACGCCGTGCCCCGCGGGGCTGGGCGGCGGCGGCTCTGCGGCACGGAGCAGCGGGACTGCGGGGTCGCTGCCCCATCCCACCCGCAGCGGGACGCGACGCCGGCCCCAGCCCGCCCCCGATCCGCCCGGTCCCGGCACGGCACGGCGCACTCACTGGTTGTGGTAGCCGAGCGGGTCGGAGATGCACAGCTCGGAAATGTCCATCAGTCCAGTTTGAGCATTCCCAGTTGGAGGAGAAAAAATAAAAAAAAAAAAAGAAGAAGAAGAAGAAGAAAGAAAGAAAAAAACACAAGATAACAACTAAACTGCGGCGGGCTGGGAAGGTGGGGAGCGCCGGGAAGAGAAGCCGGCCCGAGCCCGGCGGCGGGGCAGGGGCGGCGGGAGGCAGCGCCGCTCCGCTCCGCTCCCGCACCCGCGTGCGGACACACTGACGGCGGCAGGAGGCGGGCGGCGCGCAGGACACGGCCACGGGGGATTTCGCCGCCCCGAGCCCCGCTGTAGCTTTAACGCCGGGAGACGGATGGAGACGGCAGGGCGGCTATTGGCTCCCGCGCAGGGGCTGGGCTTGGACGGCGGCTGGGGGAGGCACGGCCGGGGGGGCCGCCGGAGCCGGCACCGCAGCGCGGCCGCGCTGTAGCTTTAACGCCGGGAGACGGATGGAGACGGCAGGGCGGCTATTGGCTCCCGCGCAGGGGCTGGGCTTGGACGGCGGCTGGGGGAGGCACGGCCGGGGGGGCCGCCGGAGCCGGCACCGCAGCCCCGGCCCGGCACCGCTGCGCTCCGCCGGGAGCGGAGGGGAGTCCCGGTCCGGGGCCGCAGGAGTCGGGGCGCCGCGGGGCGCAGTGCGGGCCGGCAGCCGGGCTGCCCCCGGCACGGCGGCGGGGGTGACACGGGGGGCACGGGATAGCGGCTCCGGCTCGGTCCCGCCGCGGACCGGCGGCAGCGCACGCTCCCCTTCCCTCTTACCCACCGGTCTGCCTCTGTGGACCGCGGCTGGAGAGTTTAGGGTTATGCACAAACTTGAGGTAGAGGGTGCCCCGTGGCTGTTGACGCAGGCGTGCCGGCGGGCGACTGTGCGCCCACACAGCACCCCACATGCTCGGCACAAGGCAGCAGCGTGCCCCTGCAACACGCGTGTCCCGGGCGTTGTTGCATGCAAACACACGACTCCGCAAACACTTCGTGCACATGCAGACCCGCATCTCAGAGCGTCCACGGCGCTGCACTCGGAAATCTGTTTCCCCATACCTATATCCATTGCCACAAACGTGTGCAGAAAGAGCACCCAAATCCCGTTTCAAAGCAGTGTAATTCAGATGTCACTTAGTGCAGTTTATGAAACCACACTGGAATAAGTCGTGGCATGTGAGATCAGAATCAGGTATTCAGGATAATAACACACATTTCCAGGCACAAAATAGCTACAAACCCTCAGAAGTCTTCACTAACATCAAAACTGGCACATACAAGTAATTTCATGGAAGACGCATTTTCAAAGCTCTACATATGTGCCGACTGCTGCTAGAGTCTGTGTCCTTTCACAGTTCCAGCACGCATTTTCACACTCACACAACTGCACTGCATATTTACAGCAACACACCAACACCTATGTGGAGGTCCCTCTCCACAAAAGCATGCGAACCTCTCAGGCATGTGCCTGCCACACACAGTCTTGCACTGAATGCCTGACTCACACGGAGCTGCGCTAAAGGTTCTGTTTGCCCCTTGCTACCTACTCTCTACCTTTCAAACTGCACTTACAAACCTCACTTGTATCTCTGCTATGCTGCTAGTTCATGTTTAGATATTTGCTGCTCAAATATGTAAAAATATCCTGAAGAGGTAGACAAAAGCCAGAGGCCTTTTTAAAACAAAATATACAACTATACCTGGATAAAATCTTCATGCTCTTATGCCAGGCAAACAAATTTTTTTTAAAAAGTAGAAATTAGGATGGTATTTCTAAATATAAAACCCAGAATGTAATTTGAGGCAAAGATGTACAACACCAGGAGAAGCAAAGGGCAGACTAGAGCTTTTTGGGTGATGGAGGTAATACAGAATAAAAGAAAATGCAATGTGGCTCAGCTCTAAGCAAAAAACACAGGATAAATTAGGCTACAACTTTCAATACAATCCGTATTTGTAGAAACTCAAGAATATTCAGAAAAGAGGAATGTCCAAATTCAAAGCCAGTGTAGCTATCTCCTCTACCAGAGATCTTAACAAATGCATATAAACTAATGGTGTGCCCTAACTTGTCTCCAGGCCATGTGAGGACAAGTCACATGATTCTGATCACCTATCTTTAAAGGATGTCAAGACAGAGGTCTTTCATGGTATTTTATGGTAAAAGGTACACATGAAGACAGCACAGAAAACAGGTTAGTTTAAAAAATGGAGACAGAGAGAAGATGTATCTGGTTTTAAGAGTACAGCAGAATCAGATTACCTGAATGTTGCAGGTGGTACAATTCAGATTATACATTTTTCCTCAACCAGAATTAATACAAATGAAACGTACATACATGTACCTTTGTACACTTCAGTGATATATCATCACAGCAGAAACTCTAAGATGCTTTAAATGTTGAAGAGACGAGACAAGCTTCAATAAGGCATTAGCAATAGTAGGGCCCAAGGCTGTAAGGAGGCTCACTAACCACCTCGGAGAATACCTGACCAAGCAGAGGCAAGGACAAGCCAGCACCCTTGTGTTTCCAACAGAAAGCTGAGGCCAGAGAGGGACTGATGCTGACTTAGTTGCCCCATAAAGAAGATTCCTGTTACGCAGTAGGATGAGAGGCAGGAAGAGGCACACAGGGTCAGGGTTTAGGCAGACTACAGTTCAAAAGCAGTCAGGGTGTTTGCAGTGAGCTGCAAAACAATTTTCTTCAGAAAGGTGCACCCTGACTGGATCCTGACTGTGCAGAGATTAACTCTGGTGTAGGCTCTCAGCGAATAGGAGACCAGAGTGGGAATGGCTTGGCAGGCAGCTCCTGCTCTCCCAATAGCTGATGTTTTAATTTTGCACTTTAACTTTTATTCAGGCTGAGGTGATGCAAGCAGGGAGCCATGAGATTGCCTGGCACAAGGTCCACAGGGCTGAATTAACTGATATAAACAGTACAATAGTGGGTTTGTATGCTGGAAATGGGCTGTTGCTGACAGAGGACTACCTGGGTGAGGTGGGCGTTTGCAGAGTGGTGCAGAAACGTAATATTAATCTCTTCTGACCCAGTGCAAATGGACAAATTGAGCTTCCCCTGCCTAGAGAGTAACCTGTGCAGAAGTCTGACCCTTCCTTTCTGAAAAAGATAGAAAGGAACAGTCTCTGCTGGCTGGGCTTGATCTGCCAACCTGAATTCCCTAAGAAAGAGAACAAGAGTCCTGCAAGCTGATTTTGGAACTTCCGAAGGCTTTCTTTGCAAACCTCTCACAGCTTTGGCCAATTTCTCTTCTCCCAAAGAATAAAGAAAGAAACACTGATCTCAAGATGGCTATCCTTCAGATATGTGTGATTTTTAAACAGTTCCAGGATGAAGTTAGAAAGGACTGTAAGATTAAGCTGGTAGATCTGGAAGCAAAAGAGCTCTCTTAGGGTAAATGCAAGGCAGAACTCCATACAGAACAGAAGCACCAGGCTTGGTTTGTGAGCAGAGCCTTTGTTTGCTGCCCTGACCAAATCCTCCCCTGGAATTGCTGCTCTCTCACTGCAGGAGGGGCAGGGAACCATCCTGGCCAACTCTGTGGCCTCTGAGCAGAGCCTACGCAGAGGTGCTCTGGAAAGTGCCACCCTTTGGGATGACTTTCATAAGGCAGCCTCGGGCTTTTGAGGTCACCTGTTCTCCTTAGACATTGTCCAATGCTCTGCATCAACATTCCATCAATATGAGCCTTGGACAGATCACAATCAGAGCACTGCAGGCTGATGGAGTGATAGGCAGTATCAGTTCTTTGAGACAGGGAAGGGAAGGGAAGGGAAGGGAAGGGAAGGGAAAGATTGTGATATATATCTCTAATTTTCCTGGCTCTTCCAAGGTATAATGGATAGAGACTTTCTTTGAAGACTTTTCTCCAGCCTTTAAGGACCAATCTGGTTTTGATAAACTCATGTTTTACTTTTTAAAAAACTTTTATCATGGAATAATGATCAACTTTCCAGCAAGTTGACTGATTGATTGACAGAAATTTCATTTGGTCTAATATAGGAGTAACCTGGAAATCATGCCAAACAAACTCTTGATTTCACTTGTTGATAAGGTCTTTTTTTTTTTTTTTTCCTAAGGAAAATGCAGGAGAGGAAGAGATCTAGTTACTTTCAGTGTTTGTGATAGTTTTTTTTCCCTTTTATGAAGGCTCTATTATTATATTTGCACAAGGAAGTGAGTGAACTGCTGTCTGTACAAGGCAAAAAAAGATAATTAGGAGACCTGAACTGGGCTGAGCAGTTTTGTGTATACACTTTTTTATCTTGTCTGCTGGGTAAAGAGGAGATTGATGACAAGAAATCTTTCCCAGCCTGTGTCTCATTTAAGTTACAGAGGGGTCATTGGGTTGAATTCAGAAGACAAGCCTTTCACACCTTTGAGGCCAATAGAACTTCCTGACTTCACCCAAGTCACTGTTACATGTCCTGATCCTTTGCTGTGCAGGGCTAGTAGCCCTGAAGAGAAACCTAAATACTCCAAACACAGGTCCCTGATGGCTCTTACAGACCAGTCTTCTTTATTTAGGGCTCTATTCTATTTTGTCACTCACCCAAACAAAACAGTTTGCTCTCCCCACCAAAAGCAGTCTTCTTTTCTACCAAACTCCAAAAGATTTTTTTTTCTGTAAAGATCAAATTGGCCTTGCAAACAATATGCTTCCATCTAAAGGTACCATGATGAAGCTCAACATCTATTTAAACAGAAAATAGTTTTCATGTTGTGATTTTCAAACTATGAACACACATCTGAACATCCTTAGATGTGCTTCAAACATTACCTAGTTTTTAGAATGTGTTATAATTCACAACCTATAGACTGCCCAATCCTACTATAAAGAGGTTGTGTGGCTTGCCCCAGATCAGTCTGAGCAGATCTGTAGCACAACAGTCTGAATACAAGTGTCTTAAGCCTTACTGTCCTGCTTTAAATGAGAATTCTCTCTCCCAAAACTGTGACCTTAATTTCTGTGCTTGGATACAGTGCTAGGAGCTCTGTGCTACAGTGTGATACAGTGCTCCTAACAGTGTCAGGAGCCCTGAGTTAGGATAAACATAGTTTCTGCATTGCCAGTAAAAAGTCAAGGCTTCCTTTTAATAACCATTTATAAATTTTTTTTTTCATATATGGCCAGTGATGTTTTATGTGGTTGTATACCCATTTTTGTCTTTGCAGTGCTAATAGCAGGACTCTCTTCTACAGCAGAACATGTTCCTGCTGATATCTTTAATGAAAGTTCATTGCAGAGACACACGTGCCCAAAGACAAACCAGGCAAAGGAAATCTAACTTTTATAAAATTAAAACAGCATCAGAGTAAGAGACAGATGCAGAGTATTTTACCAAATGGGAAAGAATAAAGAATCAGAATAGAAACTTTTCTTTCCAGATTATGGAAGAATTTGTAACAAGAAACACAGAGAGAGGCAGGAGAGGAAATTATATAGCTGGGATTATGCCTTCTGCTCTTCCTTGCATCATCAGTTAGCTGGGGTATTTCATAAGAACTTGTATCCTACTTGCCCAGAAACACAGCAGTGTATCTTCTTTCATGTTTTGGCGACCTACTTCTTAGTCAGTCTCTGCCTAACTGTTGTTTAACTGAGTGGACAGAAACCTTCCTCAGAAAACACAGGTAATTAGAGAGGTAGGTTGATTTTGTAGGCTTAGAAGATTTCAATGGAGAGCGGTGATCCAGCTCCAAATTTGGATCTGTTGGTGATCTTTTTTCCATGATATGTTACACTAATCCTCAGCTGGGTTACTGTAGCCAGGCATAACATGGCCAGGACCTTGACTGGAAAGGGATTTTTATTCACACTCACACCTACACATAATTTACTAGCACAGTAACTGCATTTCCTATACTCTTTCAACTCCAGCAAAGCAGAAATTAATCCTCCCTCCATGATCCTCGGTGTCCATAGGGCAGTAGCTGGGCCATTTGCTCAGCTACCTGGAGGAAGGAGAGAACACAAGGCATCAAGGAATCTTTACCTCTGCTTAGCTGTTGCAAATCCTCCATCACAAGCGTGGCCTTCCTAGTATGGAGGTTCATCTTGTCAGATGGGACATAAAGTCAAATAGCATATTTTCAGCTTTAGCTTTCCTAAAATTACACTAGCTGCAAGTCTGGTTTTGCAGAAGGTCAAGGAAGATGGTCAGCAGAACAGGGGGTTCTTGTTCATTGCTCTGATTTGGGGAGATGATTAGCTGGTTTCCTCTCCAAGCCCATGCACTCCAAGCCCATCCATTCTAATCACCCTAGGACCTTAATATTCACAGTATCAGCTTACTCACTGGATTGATCAAAAGAAATACCTGTCTTGTCAGGAGAAATAATGGTTACTTACTCTTATGCTGCATGCCAAAAATGAAAACACTTTTGGCATGTGCATTGATAGTGTCAAGTGTCTCAACCCAGAAAAGGAGTGGGGCTTAAAGAACCAAAATTTTTCAGAGTTACTACTGGTAAGAAAGTATGCCTACTGAGGGCCAGGCAGCAAGGGTGAAGGGTAATTTTTCCAAGTCTGTGATGGAAACACAGGCAAGATAACTTATTTCCCAGCAACAGCAATGAGGTGGCTGCAGTTTGAATACAATGATGTGACAAAATCCAGCGGGTAAGTGTGCAGGTTCCTCTTAGCTGGGTTCTCTGTGTAGGTAACAGAGTTATTTTAGAACATGAGATAGGCCGTTATAAAGAAGAAAAGCAGTAAAAGGGCTTTTCTTGCCAGGGTGTAAGGGATGAAGAAAGCTAGGATAAAGACCTTCCTTTCCCTGCAGGAACCTCCATCTGGTCTCATATGGGCACAATTGATAGAAGACTATTGACTTCACCAGGTGGTCAGTCAGGCCAAATACAGAGATGCTCACCAACAGTGGATCTATACAAAAGCATTTAACAGTGAGATGAACCTGCAGGTCCCAAGTGACATTAGCAAACTTGATATAGTTTCTGTCTGGAGAAAAACAGAGATATCAGATGATCAGGACTGCTCTTCTGGTCATCACTCCAGCCTCAGAATACACCAATTTCTAATAGTAATGGACTTCAGGTTTTGGCTAGAACCACGCATGACATGCCAGCTTCATTCTGGTATCCTGGTATTCTGGTATCAGCTGCACAGCAACCTCAACTCTCCTCTGCTCTGAATCTCCAAATAGTTCACTTCAATACATGACCTTTCTTAAGATTTGTTCTGTACTAACATGAGTGTTTCAAGAAAAATGCAGATTTTTTTACACAGCTCCCTCTTGAGTTTATTACTTGAATAACATCTATTTCACTTGTTGGACAAGAGCAAATTGCTGTGGCAGATTATTTGATTAGACAGCTTTGGCAACAAAACCCATCCCAAGCTTAATATACTTTTAACTTTTAAGTACCATCATGAGTTACATATCTGCATCACATTCAGACACCTTCAAGTAAAGTGCATTAGGAAACCACTGTTCTGTCTACAAGTCATTAACATTCAAACACTATGCCTACACACCATGAATGATCAGGTTTTTGCAGTACATTTTCAAAAAACAAAGAGAAAAAATAACAAGAAAAATAATTCTTGTTTATATCACAAAGCATCACTTAGAAGAGGCAGGGCAACTCAGGACCATACCTACACAATATATGAACATACAGTGTCAAGAGAGTAGCCAGTCATGAAGAGTCAGATGCTGGTTACCAGATAAAAAAGCTCTTCCATGCAAAGGAAAGAAGTTTCACCAGCTCAGTTCTATTTCTGTTGTGCTGCTTTATGTATTCTAAAAGACAGTGATCTTTCCCATGTGTGGAAGACCCCTGGATGTCTTTGAAAAGCTCTTGTTGAATGAGTTACAAGTCCTGGAATTTCTCAGAGATCTCAGCACACAGGCAGTTGTGGGCAGCAGTAAAATCTTTTCCTGACAGACCTGAATGTGTATCACTGGATTTCAGCAAAAATTCTTTCATCCTTCATAGTCACGTGTTGCCAGCTTCACCGTTCCTATGGCAGCAGTAGAAAGGATTACTTTCCAGTTTCATTGTTAAGGCAAACTCAAATCTCAGTCCCATGTGGTTGGAGGGTGACTTTGGTGCTGCAGCCTCCTAGCAACAGGTCCTCTTGGTCTCCACATTGCTTACAAAAGAAAATCCAGTATTGGTCTTTTGCTAATCTCTCTAACACCTTTATTTTAGTGGTGATCAACAACTGTCAATGCCTCCCCTCTCTGCTCCTCTGTTGAACATAGCAATCTTCCATTAAACATTTCCAGTCAGCTGAACTCAGTAGTACTCGACTCATCTTTTAGACCTTGCCCCTCAACATTTGGCAGTATTTCATAACTACTGCAGTCAGCAGCACAGTAAAGGGTAGGCTTTTGTGATGTAACTTCCAGAAGTTGTTGCTACCAGGTTTGTCCTGAGAACCATACAGTCTGGGGACGGCACTTCTCTTTGTTAAACCCATTGCTTTTCCAGAGTACCAAGTTAGACAGAAACAGAAGAGAAGGAAGACAGTGGGAAAGACTGTCACTGCTTCAGATACAGAGGTCCACTTAACCACCAATGATGTAGCACCCAGCGGGCCCTGCCTTGCTAATGAGACAGAAGGATCTAGGCAACAATACCACCTTGAGATGCCACTTTGTTTCTAGTGGCTCATTTAATGAGGATACTCACTAAAGTGACTGGTCAAGGGGGATGGTTAACACCAAAAAAAAATGTAAGTCATCAACCATCGACTATTTGGATTGAATCAGCCCATTTGGCACTGTAACCATAGGCAGGGCAGCTGCATTCCGCCCAGACAGACTAGTGCCTCTTCCAAAGGCACTGTGGGGATGATGGTCATCAGCCTGCAACATGACACAAGGCTGTGCTAGTACACATCCCACAGGATAGCTGGCCAGCACTGTAAGGATGTTCAGATCATGCCTTGCATGTGCTACTGCCAGGCAGGTAGGTTCTGCTGATGGAGGTTGTGCTAATACTTCTCTACAGACAAACCTAGA
Source organism: Onychostruthus taczanowskii (assembly GCF_017590055.1). Lineage (NCBI taxonomy): Eukaryota > Metazoa > Chordata > Aves > Passeriformes > Passeridae > Onychostruthus > Onychostruthus taczanowskii. The sequence continues at coordinate 18,753,938 of NW_024496525.1, read as the reverse complement.
TGACACCCATCAGAGGAGCAGTAAGTATCTCCAAGGGTTGCACTAGGATACAAACCAAGAACATTTAGATTTGACTGACCACTTGCTATTTAACAAGCACTTTTTAAAAAATCCACTACAGTTCGTACACACAAGGTACAAAAGCAACAATATAAGGTCTAAATATTTGTCAAGCTGTCTAATGTCCATTAATGAGATGCTTTAAGTCAGCTGAACTGAAAAGTGAGAGCTTACACTGCTAACTTATATTCCCAGACTTTACCTACACACTGTAGAGCAAAGGATAAGCACTCAGATGTCTCAGTGATTAGCTCTCCCAACAGTAAAACACATTCCAAAAACAGTCTTAAGAATGGTGTAAAAGTTATTAAATCTTTGCGGGATGTCCACGAACATGACAGGTGTCCAGTGCTCTCAAGCGAGGGTCAATGCTATCTGCAATACCCTCAGAGGTGTCCTGTAGAGATTTGTCAAAATAAGGTATGGGGCAGCCTGAGAGAACCAGAGAACTGTGGCTCTGCTGGCACTGCTATACTATTTCATCCAACCAAAACCCTTGACACAGCATAAATAGCCCCCAAACCCCTCTCTCTAAAAGAAGAAATTGTTCCTCTAAAACTAGGATGAGAAGCTGGGTCATCAGATGAGGGCAAAATTGGTTTAAAAGCCATTAAGAAGCAAGCAACCTAGGCATTCAGGAGCAATCACAGCTGCTTGGGCTGATCAGGACAGACAGAGGGAATTATTTATTTATGGACTTCCTGCTCTCCCTGAGCGGATCTCTCCACTGGGGAAGCTTTAAGAGGAGTGGGGAGCAGAAGGCAGGTGCTGCTTGGAATCCTCCAGAGATTTACCTGGTCTGAGCCTCAGGAGAGTTAAACACAGTTCGTGCTCAAAGCATCCTTGAGCCATCAACTTATCTTTCTCAGAGCAGGAAAGGCAAGCAAGAGCATCACACAGATCTCTGCTGGGATGAAGCACATGGAGAGCCCCAGGCACCCAGACTGCCATGCAAGCTTTGCACAGCTCTCAGCAAGATCCCTTTAGAGCAATAGTGCTTGAGTACACAGCCATTTCTCTCTTCTTGTGGTTCAGCTGCTTCCCTTTAAACACAGATCAAGTGTCTCTAGGGACCCAGCAAGCATTTAACAGACCTGCCTGATGGAAGGACCTCCAATGAGAAAACCAAGACCTGAAACTCCCAACAGACATCCTCAGTTCAATCCACATCTGAGAAAGCAACCCTGAAGTTACATGCAACAAGATTCTAACTGCACAGAAAGCAAGTCAGTCTAGTCTGTATCCAAAGCTCACCTAAACATTTTAAGCTTAAGGGGAGGGAAAGACTAGCAGAGTAAACATGAAGAAATATGTGAACTGAAAAAGGCCAGTATGGAAATACAGAATTCTTTATATGGTATTAAGAATTCATTTTCAAGATACAGTACTGTGTTTGTCAATGCAATTTCTTACTGTTTCCCAAAACTGGAGGATGAGGAGGAGTTATTCCCTAAAATCACAGTTGATAATCTTCTATCAGCTGTTCCTTAAAAGAACACCCTTCAGTATTCAGAGATGACCTTCATAATGAACTAAAAAAAGCTGTAGAGACAGACAGATCTGCCCAGTCAGCCAGATCTGGTAACTATCTTCTTGTTCTGGCTTTGGTCAGAGGGCCAGAGAGGGGACAGGAGTGTGGAAACTACCAATCACTACCAGAGTCTTTCACTAGAAGATGTTGTAGAACTAGTGTTACAGAAGGGTCACTGATGGGGATTGAACAGATTATGAGAGGTACAGCCTGCACTGTGTCAATTCATGTCTGCCTGCAATTCATTACTGATGAAATGCCAGAGATTGAGATGAAAAGGGCAGGAGCAGATGGCAATCTACGCTTTAGACACATCTCGTTCAACTACCCCGGTTTATTTCTACTCAGCCTCTGCTAGTATATCTTGCATTACTCCACACCAATAACATTCTTTCTCAATTCTGGTCTCAAATCAGTACATTGTTTGGTGCTATTAAAGGTACTGCAAAGGCAGTTGTGGTAGCAAAATAGCCCATTATGCATAAAGTGCTTTGGGAAACCTTTGAAAAGGAAAGGACTGAAGAGCAAGAGAGTATCATCTTCATCAAGATCAGTGATCCAAGGCAACCTCAACATCAAAAAAGCACAAAATCTAACCATGAGGGTGTTTCAGCAAATCCTAACTGGCACATCCCCAGTCTGCTCCTCCCCATACATAAAGGGATTTCTGCTACTTGTAAATATATAAAACCAGATTTGTTCTTACAGTTTATATTCCTCCAAACAAAGGGCAGTAAAAAAGGGATCCATTTTCCTTTCAATAAAATAGGTCTCACTTGACCTCTCAAAGGAAAATTCTTCTGCTGCCCATTCAGAGATAGGTTATGTTTTTAGAGTTGTGTAACCTTTGTTTCCTGCTCTGGGAAGCACATCACTAAGCACTGACAGCTACATAGCCCTGAGAGGGGAGTACTCCAGAGATGGTTGCATCCCCCAGGGAGCTAGAACCAGCAAGCCAGGGCTCTCCAGGGAGCTGTTCTGCTTTGACCATTGACTTGTGGCTTTACAGGGCCAAACCAAATACACTTCTAGTTCATAAGGACTGGGGTTTTTCATTTGTGTGCTTTAACATATGTTGTTTGGGAAATTCAATTCATCCCTTCGTTTGCTAAATAACAGCTTTAGGTTCTAAAATCCTTCAGAGTCTGTAGTGTCCTTTGGCCCTTAATAGTCATATGCCTTTTTTATTTCCCTTCCAACTTGCTAAAAGAAAAAAAAAATCCATTTTGATTCTGTTCCTGGCCACTTGACCTTGCTTTCAGAGCATGGCACACCAGCTTTCCCTGCCACAATGGTCAGATTACAAGATTCCCCCCTTACTGCCTGGGCACAGGCAACCCCTGATGGTATTAGTGATGCCCAGTGTTCACCTCCTCTCGTTGCAGGCTTTCTTTGCATAAGAATGTTACCACAGTATAATTCAAGGTACAATTTGAAATAGATTAACTTAAGCCAGTGCAAGAGGCACTCATTACTATAGAAACTTAATCTGTTTAGACAACCAATGAACAAAAATGAAGCATCCTCAAACTGGCAGGAGAGCGTCCACAATTTGGATTTTCAGTAGTTTAAATGGATTGTTCCAAAATCAATGCAATTTAAAGTGTACATCTCACGTGTGTAGAAAAGATATTCTCTGAACTGAGGAAACAACAGTACTGGTGGAATAAATGACTGCCTGTCCAAGGGTGCAACACCCATTAATAATGACTACTACAAAGCAAAAGGAAGAAGCAGCTGAGGAGATAAGGTCACTTTCTTGCACACAGCCTGTTAGGAAATACTGCATTCAAATTGACTGCCTACAAGCACCCAAGAAAGAGCATCCAGAAGTGACAGCCAGGTAAAAAAAGTTTCAGAGACATCCCAGGATATTCAGGATATTCAGGATCCCCCCCTTGCCTGGGAAAAAGGAGGAGGAAATAAAAAAAAGTTCATGTGGGTGCTGTTTTGGAATGTTTTCTGCCGCTCATGCAGCACGTGCATTACACAGAGGTGCAGCGTTGCAGCCAGCAGAGGATGCAGATTAGTTCTTGCAAAGTGAGCAGCGGACACAGCAATATTGTACATCTTGCAGCACTCCTGCCCTCCATCCCTTCCATCCAGGGCAGCCCACAGAGCCCTGTTATGAAGAAAAACCTCTCAGAAGATGCAACAGCCTTTGTGAGAGGCTGGGGCCAGAATCCACTGCTGTCAAACAGCTCCCCAGCCCAGGATGTGACTGCGGCTGGCGGAACACGTTAGCTAATGAAGATTGAGGCAGGCAGGCACAGACATCCCTTCAGCCTGTTAATCCACTTAGGGAAGGAGAAGGGAAACCTGAGCTGAATTCCTCTGTTCCCTGCAAGGGACTGTACTGTCCTGCCTTTAGCACTCTAGGCAGAGGAAATCCAGGCAGAGATGGACCACAGAAAGGTCTGAGTGCAAGACTAGAGCTTTTGGAGACAGGAGCAAGAGCCAAGGCAGGAAACCACAATCCCTAGGGAGAGAGTCAGGGCAGGATTTTGTGTCCACTGGGAATTAATAAAGAAAATTGAATTTTACTTGCCCTCTCATTGGGAGAAAGCAAGAAGGGTATGTAAGTGGGCTTTTACACAACAGCACGGTAGGGAGAACAAACACACCTTACACACTTTTCACTGCGCTAAAATGGTTCCTAAGAATCATGTTCCTGGGTTAGCGAGTCAGAGTGAATATTTGCACCCCAAACACCCTTCCCAACAGCGACAGTATGCCGGCATATGCCTCCTGTCCGCCTCAACTGGCAGCTTGTAGGGCTGATGGGCGCCAATCCCAGGAAATGTCAGGTTATCCTTAACCACCAGAGGGTGCTCCCTATCTCAAAGACAGAGTCAATGTCACAGATGCACCCAGACAGCCAGAGGAGCCCTGATTTCCAGCAATCATGGAATCCGAGCAAGGGAAAAATTAGAAAATTAATAATAAATAACAATTAGCGATTCCGATCCTGTGCCTCACTTCTGTTTTCCCATCCCTCCTGGCCAGGCAAGCTAAGGCCCCCTGTCCCATTTGTCCTCTGTGTCCTGCTCAGTCAGGTGATTTTCCTCACACTGAAGATTAAATCACTTTTATTCATTCCTCCTGGATCGTGGATCCAGAGCAGGAAATAAACACTTTCTGCTTGGCAGGACTGTGAGAATGAGACTCCAGCTTCCTGCCCCTGGGCAAGGTTAGGATCATAGCCCCTGGTCAAGCGCAGTTTTTGCAAATGAAGACCTGACCTTACCCCTGCACTGCCACAACAGTGTAAGGGCCTCCAGCCCTTACGTTCAGGTTCATTTACCCCACTCTGTCCTAAGCTAGTTTTCCAGAGAGCAGAGTCCCTGTTGTGCAGGGATGCTTCAGGATGGTGTTTTAAAACATCAGTCTGGGGGCACTGACACTGCCTAACTCTGTCAATAAGACACCTGTAGGCAAAGTGTTTACTTTGTTAATGCAGTGTTAATGCACAGGCTCCCTCCTTCTCTCACTGAAGGGAAGCAGAGGTGTGTGACTGGGGTTGTGCATCCATGAGCTGTGCACCTGGCAACATACCACCATGTGCCTCAGCTTCGTGCTAGCACAGGCTAGAAGTAATACCCAAGAGTTGCATCAATGTGCAGAACAGAGCAGTTAGGATGAAATCATAATGGTTATATTCCACCCTGAGATTCAGAAGAGAGCCTAAAGCATGCCAAGTAAGATCAGACACCTATGCAAAGCAGACTAGCTCTGCTGATGTGTCTGGCATAACATCTGTTTGTCCTAGCCACAGCTTACTTTGATGGTCCAGGTTGGTATATCCCATGGGAAAACCAGTTCTCATTGATGGCTCCCACCCAGCACATGTGCTGCCTCTTGCTGTCTGACCACTACAAGAACAGATTGTTATATTTTTTAAATTGCTCTTTGCTCTCCTTTTGCCACTAATGCCAGGCCTTGCCTAAGGGGATTTTTGAGAGAGTTCCTGCACTTGGGTACCCTGGCATCACTTTTTTGTGTGTTGTCTTTAAACCACACAGTATATTTATCTGATGAAACTGTTAAAACTGAGCAGTTAAGATACTTCAAATGACACTCATTCAGTTTCTTACACAGGCTAAAATATGTTTGATAGGTTTGGCATACTTTATTGAATGAATGAATGATTATCTGCAGCACATGTGGGAACCAGTGCTTTCCAAGTCATAAACCAGACAACAGTAATACTAGTCATCCTTGAGAGAAGCATCACATTCTACAGCCTAAATAGGCCAACAAATTCCTCTTTGAGTATTTGAGATAGTTAATAAGGGAGAAAAAAGGGAAAATATAAGAGAAAAAGATTTTATGGCACATTTCTTAGACATCTTAGACACCTCTAATCCTTACAAACAAAATGTCAGGGATACATGACAAAGGTCTACTTCCTCTACCATTCATAACATTCTCTCTTCAAATTATATCAAATATCAGACATGGTATGGAAAGGTTAACCAGCATTAGGTTTGTACACTGATCATTCCAACACCATTAACCTTTTACTTCTCAACTTGACACAGTTTAACACTTCTGCATTACAGTCACTACATACTTCATAGAACCAAAGAATGGTTTGGGTTGGAAAGGACCTTGAAGACCACTTAATTCCAACCCCCTGCCATGGACAGGGACACTTTCCATTAGACCAGGTTTCTTCAAAGCCCCATCCAGTCTGGCAGTGAACACTTCCAAGAATAAGGCAGCCACAGCTTCTCTGGGCAACCTGTTCCAGGGCCTTACCACCCTCTCAGTAAAGAGTTTCTTCCCAAAATCTAATGTAAATCTATCCTCTTTCACTTTGAAGCCATTCCCGCTTGTCCTATTGCTACATACCTTTGTAAAATGTCCCTCTTATATTGTTCCTAAACAAGCACATAAGTAGTCAACAAAATGGTGGTCATTTAAAATTCTGTACTTTGAATGTTATATTTTTACATATTTTGTTATTCCTTAAGCTTTGCCATTCTTGCTGCACACGTTACAGCAAAGACTTCTAAAGAAATTTCCTAGCCCCAGTGACATTGTCCTCTTGCATATTGCTGCTGGGGAACTTAGTGTTTTAATTACTGTTAGTAGGCTGTAAGTTCTCAAATATCCCAAATTCCTTCACTAGTAGGAGCAAGAGCGTCTGGGTGTCAGTTTTGCTCATGATGGCAAATGACAGGGTCAGATCTGCCTTTCTCACTCACACAAATCTGCACCTCAGTGGAGATTACAACATGTGGAATACATAATATAGAAGTGAGCAGGTTTTTACTACCTGCATTTAGTTGATCTGCAACTACATGAAATGGCAGCACTTAATCTAAATGGAGTGGCTGGGACAAAATGATCTTAAGCTCATAGAACTGCAAAACTCTACAGGACTCACGAAACAAAGACAAAAACTATGTGCTAAATAGAGCAGAATACAAGTGAAGTCAAGAGATAGGAAAAACCACAATTGTGTTTATCTGTGAAAAATACTCTTAACCCTCACATTATTTTAGAGTCCATAATTACAGGATCGTATTTTTTTCACAGTACCTCATCTCAGACTGCACTCAGAAGGGATTTTTCCTATGTAATGAGCAGCTGCTTGAGATGCTGGTTTCTGCTCATTGTTCAGGGTGTGGCCCCAGGCCTTATTTACTGCAGATTATTCAAACCTGGCTCTAGAGGTTTATTAATTTCCTTATGTGTTTTTCTATGGGTTTGTCATTACACTGTCTAAGAGCTCCACTACCCCAAGATCATTTATTTCCACATACTTCTATGAGAGGAGAGGGTATTTTTATTCCTATTTTATGGATGAATGACTGAAGATGGTGTTAAAACATATCTGCTAATTCTGGGTGCCTACTCCAAGACACCAACAGCCTGACTGATCTGTGCTTGTATAGCACCATGGGTTTAGTGGACTCCCATTTAGTAAATTTGCAGCTTTAAGCACTCAGTGTTTCTGTAAAGCAGGCCGTTTGGGACCAAAAGGCCCCCTATAAAATAAGGAACACACAATTAAACAACCCCTGGCATAGCAGCTGCTTCAAAAAACCCCAAAAACTATCATATAAAAAGGATCACGTACAGAAAAGAAGTCAACTGTCAGGTCACAATTTCACTGCCTCAGCTGTAAAAGCTTCCCTTTCTCTCCTGCAGTCCCTTGTCTCACTCAATACACACCTGACAAATGAGGCAGGGGTCCTACAGATGGTGTCTTTCACTGTGTAACTCTGATTTACCTCAGAGCAGGTCCATCACATGCAGTGAATGAGGCAGGGGTCCTGCAAAGGAAACAGCACACAGTGATGTAGCTAAAACATGAGTTGTATTAGACACACAGTCAGGTAGACAGAAGTGCTTGAAGAGGATAACTGGTCTTTTTCCATCATCCAGTTTTTGCATTAATACCATTTGAAATGCCATTTTTAGAGTTTGTGTTTTTTACAGCAAAGAAATTCTGTCAGGAAGCATCACAATGACACTTTTGTAGATTATCAGAAGGGACAAATCCTTCACGTGGGCCACTACAACCAAGGTAACAGAGTAAACAGGCTGCAAAGGTAGCTCATCCTCTTTTGTGAAAACTGTCATGAGGAGCATGAAACACTGAATGAATTTCAGACCCTGGTGACAGCTGAGAAGTCATGATGCAGAGGCTCCTCCAACCATTCAATCCAAGTCATCCTCTCTCCTCTGTAGCCCACCCCAGCCCACTTTTTTCTCCTCACTGTCTCTGCCTTCCCATGCTAACCCTTTCCTTTGCCCTCATCTCACCCCTCCAAACACTATTTCCCCACACTCCACAGCCTTAGCCTCTTGTTCATCAACTGCTTATAACTATTTGCTTCCCCTCCTCTCCTTTTTGCCCAGCCCTCCTTGCACTGTCTTTCCATTCCTGTTTGGTGGCCCCACCTACTAACACTAGCTGATTTAGAGCTTAGCAAAGAGGAATCTTCTTGATCTGCTTCTAAATGGAAGGAAGGCATAATTCAAGACTTTTTGTTTAAAATATAAAAAGTGCTGGTTTGGATAATAATTTTCACAAAAATTTCCACAAACAATGGAAAGTGGCAGTGGTATGATCAACTGAAATGAAGCCCCACTGGATGCACCAGTAAAGAAAAAAGATGGTGCTACTAGTCTGTCTGTTGTATGAAGCAGTGGAAAAAAAGATAAAAACTAAGGAAGTTGGTTAAGCAAGAAAGAGTGCTGCTGCCATCTCTTTTGAAGACTTACTGTGGTTTGGTATATTAGCATTTGGATGGCAGGCCTTTGAAGGAATGTGGAGCACTTGTACTCCTTTGTAAACTATCCTGGTACCTTATAGACGCTAGTGCTTATTTGATATAGGCACCTGCACACATCTCAAGCTTGCATCAGCTGGACGGACATGTCTTAACCTCTCACAGTCACAAAAAAGAGGGCTAGGACCAGGTCAGGTGTGAGGTGCATCCTTCCATCCCAATGGATAATGCTATGGCAGCATTATTCTTTCAAAACAGACTGGAAAAATATCTGTCAAAAATTTTATCCCCTCTCAGACAGTCTGTTCTAATGCTTCTGTATCAGTATCAGTTTGTTAACATCAAACTGAAATCTCCCACATTGCAATCAAAGCTCATTTACTTCCAGCTCTGTCAACATCAGACATAGCAAATGGCTTTAATCACTTCCTCTTGGACAAAGCCTCCTAATATTTGAAGATACATTCCCCAGATCTTGCCTAACATCTAGATTTCCAAGACAGAACTACTAACCTGTCTAACAGAAACAAATTACCACTTCAGTCCCTTTAACTTAATTCCTGGCCATCCAATTGTATCACTTGGAAGGCCAGAGAGTTTATATGAACATCCAGAGCAAGGCACAAGCTTGCAACTGGCCTGCTGGCTTGCAGTAGGCAAACCAAATTTCCACTCACTTCCAGGGAAACTCACTGTAGTTTAAAAAAACAAAAAAGGGAGGGGGGTGAGGAACATGAGAGTGTTAGCCCTTCACAGCAGCATATCTCCCACCTGGATTCAACTTCTCACACATTTTCAAAATCTTGATCTCTAATTTTGGGAAACTTGAGAAGATATATTCTGATAAATCAACTCTATCATATGTTACATTCTTTGTGCAGAACAGAATTTCTTAGCAGTCTTTGGTGAGGCTGAGAGCTGTTTATGTGTCCTTACATCCACTGCTGTGCCTTGAGTACAAACCAGACAGATTTAATATAAAATGGTTCCCTGGAAACTGGAAGTCCACATCCTTGGTGCACATAGGTATGAGTGTACACAACGACCAGAACTGTGACCAGAAATGTCATACACTTAAAAATGTGGGATTTAACATTAATTAGATAACACAGATTTGCCTCCAGTGTTACAAGCTGTGACCTCCCAGGGAAGCCAGGAGCCATTCCATGAAGATAGGAAGCAGAGGACCCTTCTCTGCCATAGGTGATGTGATGGGGGAAGGTGAGCTGGCAGCTCAAAGGCACAAGCAATGGCTCTGTACTGCGTGTTTGCACAACTGCTTGGGAGCGTATCCCTGGGTGATGTTATTCACAGGCCTTGGCCGACAGTAAATAAGACAGTGGAGCTTGATTCATGAGGGATGACAGGAAATCTATAATGTGTGGGCTCTATAATCTGCTCGCTACTGCGTAGCAAAATGAAAGAACAACAGTCCAATTACCAAGTCCTTGCTGATCCCAAGCACATCCTCCAGATCTTGTTCTGCTCGGAGCAGTGGAAGTTTATTGGCAACAATGGAAACCAAGCTCTGGCACATGCCATCTTCCATTTTGGGATGGCAACAATATTTTGGAAGCATCAGACTGCCTAACAGTGGATAAAAATGCAGCCAAGAGTGTGGCATGATCTTTAGAGAAAATTTCTGCTGAGTTTAGTTCACCGTAGGACTGATCTCATGGACACCAACTGCTGCACTCCACTACAGGCACTGTCTGTCCCAGGGGGCTGGCTGAGCCCGGGAGCAGTGACCTTCCCAGCCCCTTGCTCTGTGGGGAACTGTGAACACCATTCCCCTGTCATAACACAAAACAATCTAAAGGTAGCTCCACGAAACTGAAATCAGGGCTATGACCCAGCAGGACACAGCAGCCAGGATACACATGATGACCAAAAAACACCTTACGGGGAAGGAGACAGAAGATGGGAGGGGTATGTGAATTCTGGGGCCAAACAGAAGAGGACTGGCTGAAGCTTGTATTCATACCAGGTGCAGGATTGGCCCAAAAGACAGGGATCAAGGCCATGTCAGAAGCAGCCACAGAGCAGACTGCACTCATACCACCAGTGCTGAAGACACGTGGAAAGATGGAAGAAGGTTTCTTTAGACAAAAACAGCCATGGTGGTAGTGGGAGGGAGGAGGGCTGACAGTTCCAGACAGAAGGAGAAGAAAATAATTTTGATTCCTACTGTGCAGTGCCAGAAAATCCACAGGGAAGCCCAGGGCTGGGAAGGCACAGGATCACTCAGGTGAGGATCCTGGAGGCTTAGAAGAGCCAGTTCTCTCATTTTTCTCTAACCAAATGTATGTTTCATTCCTTGGGTCTCTGGCCCTTAACACCTTTCAGATCTATCTTCTGCCCTCTAGGAAAGGGGCAAAGGGAACCTCTCCCACTCTGGCAACAGGTAAACAGCATGTCAGGGTGGGGAGAGCAGAACAATTCCCACTCAATCCCTAGCAGAGGCCTTCTTTGCCGAGTACCCACTCTGGGGACCGCCGTCCTTTCCCCGCTTCCCCCTGCAACAATCTGCTGCCACCTCCCCTCCCTTGTTATCTGTCAGTAAACAGTAATTAAAGAAGTGGCCTGCTTGATAAAGCTCCCGCCTGCCCTCACACGGTGCTGCCCTCTCGGACGTGTCTAATTAAAATCCTGATGAGAAGATGAAGAAATCCCAGCAGCTGGGAGTCTGCTGACTCTCTCTGCTCTCGGCCTCTTCATTACTGAGAGGAGGCAAAGAGATATAAAGGACCCCGGGAAATGCTCCGACAGCCCAATCGATAGAGCCTTTTGTGGAGCGTGCTGACCCGCTCAGGCCTGCTTTCTGAACTGTGTGGATAATGAGGATGCTGGAGCGCGGCTCACTGTGTGCGGCTGCCGGGGCCGGACACCCCCGGGCTAGTCTGGCTACACCTTCGCTCCCAGGAACACGCTCAGGGCACCCAGCTTGGCAGCACCATCCCTGAGTCCACACTCTATAATAGCTGGGGTACTTGCCTGCCCCCCACCAAGCCAGGAATCGTTGCTTGTCGTGCCAGAGCCCTGGCAAACCTCTATGCGCTCCATCAGTTCTGTGCAAACGCGGAGCGTGTGTCGGTGTTGTTACCTACAACTGCAAAATCCGGAGGGCCAGCACAAACCTTCCCTAGGCAAAACCTGCACCACGCACAGTGTGCACACCAGGGGGTTTAAAGGTCTGCTTTTACATGAGAATGCTGTGTTTTCACTGCCGTCCCAGGATTTTGTGCTAGAGGGAAAATGTTGGTGTGCACAAAAGGAAACAGCAAAGGTTTACACACGTGCGCAGCAATATCGTCATTGTGAGTCACTATAACTATATTTAGACACACTTCACTTCATGCAAATATATCCACTACATGGTTTTATTAATGTGGGAGTTTTCACTTGGAAACAAGCCCATTTTCACTTTCCAGTTCATGTTTATCTCAAACACCAGAGATTTCCTTGCTATTAGTTTGAAGATGAAAGGAACAGTAAAAAGGTGGAAGCAGATCTATACTTTCTAAAGTTTGAAAGCACATGTGAAGCACCTGCCTCCATGTCCCTTCTGAGACAGCAGCAAGCCCACAAAAGGTACAGCACCTTGGGAATTAAGATCATGTGCAAGAGTGGGAGTGCATTCATAGTTGCAAATACACACAGTGTATGTGCATGAAGGACGTACACATTCCACATGTGAAATCAAGAAAAGAGTGAGCTTCATTCTGAGTTCACACCTTGTACTTCACAAACCACTACTGTTCATGCAATCAGCAAGTCGAGCAATAGTTGGTTCCCTTTTCAGAGTCTCATCTAAGTCCTTGCATGCAGTTTATTCAACAGACTCAGTCACTTTCCCATTTCCTCAATTGCAATTACTTTTACGGACCACATGTACTAGGAAAAAATTTTTAAAAAGGGAAAAAAAGGAAAAAAAGAAAGAAAAAGGAAGAAAAAGAAAGAAAAAGAAAACTTGAGAAAAATATATTTCATGACTTTCATGAAAGTCTCATGAAGTAAAAAAATATTTATTTCTGTTGCAATTGCCATAATCTCTCCCCACTGTCCTCCTTGTCATGCCAGGTTCAAGGAAAAGGAACAAATCATTCCTGGACTGGTTTACCACTGAGTTAAACTTGCCAAAAAACCCAAGCCGCCTCAAAACAAGCAGTCAGTATCAAAACACAATCAGCAACAGCAAGAAGTGATCAGACAAATACAGAAGCAGTGGAGTCAATGTTAAAAGCTCAGGAATACCGCTACTAAGGGGTTTTGGGGAGTCCACTGGAAAAGAGGAACAAAGAGCAGATGAGAGGTCCCATGGCAATGGTAACAGGAGCACTGTCACTGGGAAGTTCACAGGTTCTCTTGGCCCTCAGCCTCCCCTGGCAAGAGATGCTGTTGTGCAGATCAAGACAGCAGCGCTGGATGCACAGAGCTCAGCATGCAATCCCTGCCTGCCCCACTACCTGTGCTTGATGGAATGACACATTGCTGCAGCAGCTAATAAATAGAAGTAATTTGATTAGCTTTCCCTAACTAGCGATAAGATCCTGACAAACCCTTTTTAATGCGTTTCTGGAGCAGGATGAAATTGTTTCATTTGGCGAGCAGGGCCCCACGGGAGTTGCCTCCAAGCTCCTTTAGTGAGAGGTAAAAATATGCCAATCATTAATGAGGGGAGAATTACGGAGACTTTAATGCAATCAGAAAAGAGGAGCCCTGAGGCAGCTGGGGAATAAAACCTGCCCTTAAATCAGAGGCAGGCAGCCGGAGCATGGAAATAAAGGCATACACAAGCATGTACATGCACACACACACCTACCACACACAGAGAGACCTTGCAGAGCTGCTGTAAATACACTGGGAGTTTTGCCTGGGCAACAACCACCTATCTCAGCAAATGGAATCCATCTTCCCGCCAAAAGATTTTTAAAATCACAGTAAACTATACCCATTTGGCAGTCCCTTCCCTCTGCCAGGAGGGGACCATTGCCCAACATTTAAAAAGCCTGAGCCTTTTGTGAAGGAGGCATTTAGCTGCTTGGGTATCAAGCAGCAGCAGCAGTGAGGTAGCTTTGCCAAGTGGAAAGTGCCTCTCTCAGGGCCAGACTTGCTGCATGAACACAACTTGTATAAACTGCTCACTGTCCTGCACTCATGCCAGAGGCAACATCTACTACATGGTGAAAGGCACCTCCTCCCATCCCCTCTCCACTCCCTCCTCAACCACTTCAGTGGATTCTCTCCCTCATGCACAAATCATGTAACATTCATTCCTTAGTGAAACAAGTTTAAAGCTGCTGGCATTTTCTCTGGCACTGTGGCAGGCCCTAGTGGCCTGGCTGGTCTGTATTTCAGGGGTGTGTGTGTTCTTTCAGAAACTCCTCCTATGAAAGACAGCATTCCATTTTTCTGCAGCGATTCTCTAACCCTTGCTTGCATAATACAGATAGCTGCATCAGCACAGACCATCCATCCCAGAGAATGCTAGCTCTCAGTTTAAAGGCATAAAAAGCAGGACAGGAGTTTTCCCATATCTCTTTCAGATTCATCTTGTTTACTTAAAAATAATGAGCAAGAGTATTGGGATATCAAACACCAGACACCTTTTCTCTGCCAGATACACAAAACATGATGCTACAAAGGCTGGGCATGCAGTACTTCAGCCCTTTTCCCTAGTTTAGACTAGCACTGATATACAGAAGCAACTGAATGGCTGCTGAAAACTCTAAGAGGAAAATCAGTTCTAATTTCTGGCTTTAATATACACTTGAAGGGATGTGAGACAGCTGTTTCTTCCTGCCATAACTCCCGCACTGTGGTGAGAGATGTGGCACCCCTGCCTTCTGCTAGGTGGAATGGCTGTCCTGCTTAGCGTGCACTGAAACAATACACTCCTGTATTGAGAACACTAGGCTGCTGCTTCTTCTGCCCCTGAGATGTATCAGACACCTCTGCCACAAAAAGGCTGTGCTTCTGCACCATATTCACATAAAGCAGACAACAGTGGAGCTAAAACTCTGGGGCAAGTGACTACCAGCTATTTAGCCCTAAGGCAAAGAAGTTACAAAGTCACCAAGACAGAGTAAAATATTAAGAAAAAGTAAAGAGGGAGCTGTCCTGAGACGTGGAGCTAGAAGCTTAGCTGGTAAATTATGGTATGCAGCTGGCACATTCCCAAACATGTATCAAGCACAGAGCTGCATGTCCCACTGTTAAATGACCATGGAATACTTATCCCCAGATAAGGAGGCCTGCACGTACCTCAGCAGCAACTCCTGCTGCCTACTTGAACCCTGAGATGATGGGCTCCCAAAGTAGTATTGCAAAGCTCTCTGTAGCTGAAGGTTTGGAATAAAAAGCACCTCAGAAGAAAAGAAAACCTCCAGGGTTCTCCCAAATTCTGTGTATCTGAGAGATCAAAGCAACTGTTGGGTATGTTGTTCAGCCAGACTGCATGGCCTCAAAAGTCAAAGAAACACAAACAAGTGAGAAGACCCTATCACAGAAACCATCAAGACTGCAAAAATAGTTAGCAGAAAATTCAGCATGGCTACAGCACAATGGTGTCTAGCATCTAGAAATTATATTTCTGCTCCTTTTGAGTCAGGGCCAATTTTGGCCCAAAGTTCTAGTTGAATTCAGTGATTTCTTCCAGTCAAGAGCTTTAGGCTATTCAAGAGAGTTACTATACCTCTTCCTTGGTTCCACTTCTAGTGGTGATCCAGGTTTTACTGCCACAGTCCAACCTAGTCTGTGGTGGCACTCAAGCAAGCAGAGCAGCCTTGTGTCTCGCCTGAGCAGCAGGCAGGGGTCTGAGATGGTGTCACCCCCTGTGGCTCCACACACAGGCCTGCCTTGCTGCAAGCAGCTCCTTCTCAGTCTGGTTTGTTATGATTAAAAATGCACATCACCCAGCGAGGCCTTGGAGTGGAACTCAGCTGAAAATTGGATCATTAATATTCCTTCTCTTGCCCATTGCCACAATTTCTTACCTCTCCACAAGCAATTGCTAACAATGCAACAATTGAGGGTCTCAGACTAAAAGTGAAGTCAAGACTAAAATGCCCATTGTTACTCCAGTTCATCAACCTTTGTCCATACCCTGGCATCCCATCAAGCTTAGGCCAGTGTGCTGCATGTCAGCTGTCTTTCAACCCTCTGAACTGCCTTTCCCCAGTTTATCTACCAAAAGCTCTTAGGATCCATATCATCTTAAACCATCAGAAACGGGATTCAAGATTATCCTCATTCCCAAGCAGCTGGAAACACAAGGAAAGGAAACAATTCAAAGAATCTATCCACTCCTGGTTTTAATACTTGGTCACCACATTTTCCACACAGTTAATGTACTCTGAATGGGTTGGAGAGGTAAATGCAAAGCAGGGGTAGGACATACCACATGATGGAGAATCCCACAAATGTTCAAAGGGGGATATTTTCTCACCTAGCAGAGCTATCTACAGGAGCTCATACCAATCCTATATGCTGCCACTTCTGCAACTTATTAACTGGGCCAACTAAGAGATGTGCAAATCCCCCACCACTGCTAAAATGATCCTTTGACAAAAAAGGATCCAAAAGCATAGAAATGGCACAGGACACAGAGCAAATGATTGAAATCCCCCATGAGTCTCATTGGATGCACTCACTGGCCTATTTGAACATACCTTCCTGTACGGTGTTTACATTAGACAGCAAAAAGCACAACACAATCAGGACTACAGCACTGATCATGGAAAAATAAAAATGAATAGGCATGTTTTCTCCTGGGACATTAGCATCATCTCTGGGGACACTGGTACCAGGCAGAGGAAGTTTCTTCTTGCTGAAATTCCTTCGGCTGTGTTCTGCACAGTGTCCAAGAGGTTGAACATCTGCTTGAGAAGTGGAGAAACCTGCAGGCCAGCTACCTAGCATAAGGCAGCTGGGAAAACATCACTGCTCACTAGAGTCTGGACAACACCACCTATAAATTCTGCTCCAAATAGCTGTTAATTCTCCAGTGCCTTACTCAACTATCTCAAAAACATCTCCTCCCAGTAAACATTTTGCATCTTAGGTGGATAAACTTTTTTGGGACTCAAAGGATCTGTTACATATCACTGAAATGCCCCTCAGGCTGAGGACTTGCTTCATGTCCCTCTCCACAACACAAATACAATACAAATATCTCCAGAATTAAGTGTTCACTAATTATCACAAGGGTATGATTTAATTTTTAACTGCTCCTGCTGCAAAAAAAAATTTGCATGTTTGGCACTTGCATTTTGATGTCACTGTTTCTTTAATTATATTTTATATCAGAAATAATAATTTTCAGTGAAAAAACTCTGACAATAAAACACATAGCTTCATTACCAGCAATTTCAGTGCAGAAACATGAATGGTGACCATCTCAGACTGATGGGCTTCATGAATGTACACAGCAGTATTGGCTCAGAGGAATTCAGAGAAGGAGCTGTCCCATCAGTGAGATGGAATAAACAAAACCCTGACACACCAATTTGAGATAAGCACAAAGAAATAAAAGAAGAACCAAAGGGTCTGAAATTATATGACTGGTGTTACCTACTTATGTACACTTTTCAAAACCAAAATCCTAATAAATTTATGTGCCACACCACAGACATTTCCCTTCAAGGAGGAGGAAGAAGAAGCCACCACCACTGCCTGTTCCCTTTGGCAGCTCAGTCAGTCGCTGGCATCTCAGCTTAGCGCTCTGTTCACAAGGGCAGAGCCTTGATGGCTCCTGAAAGCCAACAGAGCTCCAGCAAACACAAATCTGCAGCCCACAGAAACAGAGGCAAGTCTTACACCTATTAAATGTATTTTAAAGAGACAATAGATAAGAACAAAGCTCTGCTATAGGATTTCTCAGCTCTGGACTCCTTTGAAGATATACAACATGCAATCTCCACACAAGGATCAGTGACTTCTTGTGAATCACTGAAAGCCACAAACTGTGGGTACCTCAGTCATTTAGCCTTCTATCAATGCTTAACTGTCAGCTTTTCCTACCTGAACTGAGAGGCAGCTCCTGAGTTTTCCTAATCCTCCAAGCCCCAGCCCCCCTCAGCATTCCTGAGGCCAACTTACATGCCTTTCTAGACATCCCTCTCTGTGACCATGACAAGGGCAGAGCAGAGGGTGCTCGTGGCAGTCTTGCTCAGGGAACACTGGCTACCATGCCACAAATTAATTTAACCCTCAATTTATTTAAGGGAGGGGGGGGGTAGGCAGAAAAATATTGAAAGGTTTCTTCTTTCCTGCCAATTTTTCCCATCTTCTACCTCAGTTCAGGCTGGATTCCCCCTTCCCCCTGTCCTCAGCTAGCACTGCCAGGCTCAGTGCTCCTCACCCTAGCCCCCCCTCCCCAAGGACAAGCAAAGTTATTACAATAATGAATTAGCCAGGCTGCTTACTGCTGCCAGTGGCGAAGGCAATTATCCCACTCCACGTCCCCAGCCACCACTCAGCTCCCTCATAAAGAGAGGCTTTTGGGGCCGCTTTGTGCTTTGATTGGAAATGAAGAGATTGCTAATTAGGGAACCCCTGCTGGGATCGGGCTGGCAGGAACAATGGTGAAACGGACGGAGCACGCGTCCATTTACAGAGGGGGGGAGAAGAGAGAAATGTGAGCCCCTCTGTAATGTAGTGCATCCTCTACTCACACCATAAACAACAGGGCAGACAATTTTATAGAGATTTTCACCTTTTAAAGTATGCTAATTTGTTTATAGAAAGCAATAATTTGGTGTGTGTTTGCATAGGTCAAAGCCTGTAGTTTTTGTGTACAGTATGCACTGACGCATGCGTGCATGCATACGCTCTTGAAGAAAACGCCTCTGGAAACAGCTGTGGGTACCTACACAGCTGACCATGTCCTTCTTGTTATTCACTGGGAAGCAGGCATCAATCCTGCATTAACAGGGACAGATGCTTAGAAAAGCCTGTTGATGAGTATTAACATGGAATTTTAATGCCTGATTCGCAAATCACCAAAGTTGAAAATGACTTACTGAATTAGCCAGTTCACCTGAGGCTTGCCCAGGAACCACTTCCACTGCTTTGCCCAAGAGCTTTAAATGGCAAGTGGACCTCCAGGAGGAGAAAATTTCACCATTAACACAACATTTTCTTATACTCATCCTGAAATTTCTTCTTAATTCAGTTGCTCTAAATACCTATGGAGGGTCACAGGAACTAAATTCACCTTACTCATCTGACAAACTGTACACCAGAAAATTAGAATAGACCTCCCTCACAGTGCACAAGCACACCTTGATGACTTCACAAAACTGCACCAACAGCCCTTATACACAAAGCATGCTGTGGTGTTGGGCTCTAGTGACTTTTAACTCTTGTCAAAGAAAAAAATTTCTCCCCCAACATTTCAACATGCAAATCTCACCATTTATAAAATACAACCTGACAACAAAAGCAAATGTCTCATCTTTTTGTGCAAAGCTGTTAGAAAGCAGTTGGAACCTATCGTGCATTACTTGGTTAACTAAGTAATTGCATCAGGGGAACATACAACTACCACGTTAAAACTGAAAATATAGTTTTCAACCATATATTTGACTTGCCGTGCAAAAAGTTTGTATACTGTTGATTAATGCAATGTATACACTATACACTAAGTGATTTATGTAAACTAAAGCAAATTTCAAATTTGAAGATTGAATTTACATTTCAGAATTCCCTTGAAGATACTGAAGCATTTGAATATACAAGTGTAATATTCCCTGAAAATATTTTCAGTAAAGCACAAGTCTTAACAGAAAGTGATTACTAAAGGCAGAAACACAGCTGAACTGAAAATGACTTTCAAATTCACAGACTATTTGTCCCCGCTGTTTGCTCACCTCTAGTGTTTATATCCTTTCAAACAGTTGTAGGTAGTTTTCATGTTCCCTTCTTAGTCATCACTTAGCCAAGCTTCACATATTTAGTTCTTTTGATCTTCCCTCATAAAAACAATCCCTCCAGCTCTGTTATCAGTTTTTTTGTTCTTCTCTTACTACCTTCCAAGTTTCCTCTGCATTTTTTTGCTGCTAGTGCCCAGAGCTGAACATCTCAGCAGAACACGCCCTTGGTGCTTGCTGGTGTCCTGCCTGCACACAGCACAATCCAGCCTCGTTCAAAGGCCAGTGTCTGCAGCCTGCCCACTCTGCTCCCCTGGCCTGTCATGCTGCATTGCAACACAGATGAGACTGGTCTGTCACTACCATTCCCCCAGACTCTCTCACTCACTTCTCACCAGTGTTCCTCATATCTGATGGGAGTATTTCCCCTCGTGCAGGTATGCAGTCGGAAAGTAAAGCCCTGTGCTAAAACCATGCTGAAGGTTGTTTTAGGTTTCTGAAAACCCTGTAGTTATCTACTGCATGCATAAAACCTGCCCACTTAAAAGCAAGGAAACATCCACCTAGTGACACCAGAAGCCAACTAGTAACGTGGTGTACAGTGGCAGAGCTCATTTGCTTTCACTGCAGCTGTACCAGTTTACACCAGCTGAGAAGCTATTTCCATAAGTCCTGGATTGCCCATATCACAAACAATCACAGTCAGAGAAAGTACAAAGAAGGGTATATTTCACTGCAGCAGCTGTTACTGTGATGTATGAAGCCTCTTTACCTTGATTTCACAACCTAAGCTTTTACATGGTAGGGATACAGCTATACTGAATGTACAAGCAATTCAATATACCTACCAATTGGTGCAGAAATTCTTTAGTAAAGCACTTACCATTGCACTCTTGATAATCAAATTCTTATTTAACAGAAAAGGAATAAAACTCATGGTAAAATTATGGATGGACAGGCCACCTGTATTTGAGACAGATGAATGGGCCTCATTACTACATCCATTCACAGGGTCTGATTTTGACTAGCCTAAATATTCTAGCACAGAGGGATGAAAGAAAGTGGCCTTCTCATGGCATTATAGCAGGCAGGGCAGGGGGACATGATGGAAGAAATTATCAAATGTTGTAAAATCCTGAAAGACAGAAGAAAGCCCATTCTGTCTTAGAATGATTCTATTATGCCCTTAGTAACACACTACTGGCTCTGTCCTCATGTACAACTCACTCTCTTTCAGAGCCAAACTTCCTTGAAGTAACTGCATTCTTAATGTTCATTCCTGTGTAAAGCTGGGAAATATGAACATAAAAGCACCCAAACCAGGATTTCTTCCCCAAATTCTTCCTGAAGCAACACAACCACATTCTGCCACAGAGTATGGACGAACCCCAAAGGCTTTGGAGTGTATTGAATTTCTTTGTCTAGTGGATTCAAGTGTAAGATTTTGTATTTTAAATTACCAACGAATCACATCCCTTCCTGCCCTCTGCAGAAGTGTAGATTTTCTCTTAATTTGACACAAATATGTGCTACATTCACAGAGCATAAAACTACATTGTTCCTGCCTATTTGTTTCCTTTAGAAGTTTAACTTTTACAAATTCAATTATAGAAAAATGAAGTCCCTCTACTTAAGCTCTTTAATGCATTTCTGTTGCAGAAAGCAGAGGTCGTACCATCCTTCTCAACAGAGCCACATTTGTCCTGCCTCCTCCTTTGTGTTAGCACATGTGTTTGTACAGCTCAGATTGAGGAGCTGGTCTAGGTTAAAAATTCCAAAAGGTTGTCTTAATTCAAACTGACCACATGCAGGATTATTGGCAGTCCAGCTGAACACAAATACCTGTACATGGCACATGGCATGCAGTAGTTGGAAAAGTTGTGAAACCATTAGTGATGTCAAAGGTTTCTTAAAAGCATTCATATATGGGGTATTTTTCTTGGAAAATGTCTCCATTTCTGTAGATAAATGATGACATGGTTGAGACAGAATGAGATTGAAAGACATAAGTTACTGAACTGAAATGCATGGTGCTGTCATCTAATACCTGCTTGAAACAAAACCTATCCAATGACAGATCTGAGAAGCATAATAAATTTAATTCCAAGAATAGGCTAAGGGTTGACCTGATCTAATTGTAAGTGGGGGGAAAATTAATCATAGAAAGTTCTTTAATCTAGCTTTAAAAGAATATAAGACAAGATTATTCTTGGTATCTGAAACTAGACAAATTTCACTTAGCTGTAAAGGCATTTTTAAACAGCCAGAACTAGCCATAGGGACCACTTGTCATGAGGCATGCTGGTTATTCTATCACAATGTCTCTAAATCAAGGTTTCTCTAGAAACCTTGTCTCATGTCTCTCTAGAAGATGTTGATGTTGAGATACTGCCCAGACAAGTGCAGGAGTTGCTAGGTGGACTTTAGATTTTAATGCAGTTAGGTCTAAAGCATGAGTGGCATGGGTCTGCCTTAAAATCTGTTGAGAGTCCTCGTGGTTCTCTAAGAGTTGCAGAAAACAAGACAAGTGTTCCAAGACAGCTTCTGCTTTGCCTGAGCTGTTCACTAAGTGTTTGAGCTGTTTGTCCAGTACTTGTTTGTTCCCAATAAGCTTAGATTGAGACAAGTCATACATGGCTTTCCTAAGGCAATTTCTTATACATTACAGTAACCCTGCTATGAAAAATTACACATTTTTGCCAGAGTACATATGCTTTATCTACCAGAAAGTATATAGCATATACAAAGAACGTGTAAAGGCTAAAGGCAAATGTTGTGCAGTGCACAAATCTTAAACAGGAAAAGTGGTCAGTTAAATTTGTCCATGTCTTAAATCCAATAATCTTTGGGTTGGTTAGAGGTGAAGAAAATGAGACTTAATTTTTTTAAAATCTCCTTTACTGTTTTGAAATTTAGTTCAATCTTCATAGAGCAAGTTGCCAATGAGGAAAAAATACTATAAATTCATCACATCATGGTTACAAAAGGATGAAAAGATCTGCTTGTAAATCAGTCAAGCCCAATATATTTGCCTTGTATCAAGGTTTGCTTACACTACTACAGTACTCATTTTCAGCGTGGATGCATTGAAGTCAAGCTGAGAAATCTGCTGTAACACAAGCTCACAAACAAGAGAGTCCTCACATATTCTGGCTAACTAAACATGGCTCTAGTTTTAACAGATAAAACAAAACCATAATTTCATTCAGACTTTCATAGTATTGGGGGAAACAGTGTTCTATCCTTCTCCATTACATGCTCATTTAGTACTTTATTGCCTACTGAAGGCTTCTCAAAGGCACACACTGTTGTTCTGCAGCTCCCTCTGATTTACATCATTGCAGGCTCTGTTCAAAAACTGATCACCTGTTCCCTCTGCAACATCTCTCAATAATCAACCTTGCTTTCCTACTACAACTTACTGCCCCTTGGCTCTCAGCAAGGAAAAGCTAAATTGCCTTTTCTCTAAAGGGATCACACCAGCCTTCTCATCCTTCTGGATTCTATCTTTTCATAAGGATGACCTAGGACAAATTATGTTCACCTCATCAGGAAAGGCAGAGAACTTAGAAAAATATACTTTATATTTATTGAATATTTTTTAGAGTTTTGTTTACTATGACATGAAACTATTAAATACTCTGGCTGAATTCAGTGAGGTGTCTTTTGAAATCACTTTCTGAAACAACAAGGAGCAAAAGTCCTTGATGATACAGTTAATTTTTAGGAAGCCCAAGTCATACTTAATAATCTGAAAAGCTACACTAGCACAGCTTGGGGGAAGAGGAGACAGCAACCATCAAAGTAATTTGTGGTCTCAGTTTCAAGCACCTGACTGAAGAAGCAATCCCTGAATCCTGGCAGATGCAGACTTCCCTTATAGAGCTCCAGTGCTGCACCCATTTGGGCTGCAGCAAGGCTGGCCCGGACCACACAGGCAGGACTTGCCAGGTGGTAGCCTCTTGAGAAGGTCCCTGTCCAGTTTTGAGACAGAATGTCCCCCTACACACAAAGAGCTGCCACCTTTGACTGTCCTTGAAGATAGGTTTAAAACAGAGAAAGGAGTCACTAAACTCAAAAAGTAAAACGTTCTTAATAGAACCACAGTAAAGATTATACAGCAGCTCCAGAGACTGATGCAAGGTTGTAGCAGGGAGCAAAAAAACAACCCTATAGAGTCTACTGGAGGCAAAAAGCATTTAGAGACAGGACTTAAACCCAAAACGTATCAAAGAGTGTAAACAGTGAGGAAGGAACTGGAAAACATGAGAGAACAAGGGAGAAAAAAAAATTAGAAAATTGTTTCAACTGTGTAACCATGAAAATTTCTATTGTAGTAGAAGGAATTTACCTGCACAACTGTCATCCCAGGAGTGAAAGAAAGCAAATTGAAGAGTACAAAAAGAATGGAATAACCCAAGAAGCTTTTCCACCTCTGACTGTTGTGATCTCACAACCTGGAATATTTGGTAAACTTAGGATATTTGTAGCTACTATCACAAAACGCACACCAACACCTCCCCACCAAATGAGTGGTATGTTACTGGTAAGAAACAGTTTTCCATGCTTGGAGGAGGTTTTAGGCTTCCCCTTTAAGGGACATTTAAGTATGGGACTATTTTTTCTTCCCTAATGATAGGAGAAGGAAGTGAAGGAGGTCAGAGTCCTATAGATCTCTGTGCACTCCCTATGGTCTAGTTTAGGAGACTTAAAAGGATTCAGATTAACTGGGGTGGCTTTGTTGATTACACACAGAGAGGAAAATGACCCCATGTGTAAGTGTTTCCAGGACAGCTGCTCCGTTGGTGAAACACTGCTGCATTCCAGAAATAAACTCCTACAGTCAAATTAGCAGCTCAAGTCCTCTCCACAGAAATGTGCCTTTACTAAAGTTGCAGCGTTTCCCAGATGAATGGGAAAGCAGCAGCATAGATTCCTGCTTAGCTCCACTTTTAAATAGAAAATGATACAAAAAGATGTTTGTACAATATCAAATCATTTTTCATAGTCACATAATTGCCCCACATTATTGATGGGCTCCAAAAAAAAATAAGTTTGGAATATTTCTGGGTGGGTTGAAAGAGCTAAACCTAGCATGGTTCCCCAACACTTCAGACCTGTCACAAGTTCTCCAGGTCTGAGGGCTTATCAGGATTTCAGTGTGAAAGATTTTGGGTTGATTCCCATGCACATCAGTACCTAGCAGTGCAAAGTACCGAAATATGCAAAAGATTACAATCTACATGTGAAGCAGGATAGGAAGCACTGCTGTCCCTTGCCTGGCCTCTTCTAGCTCCCAAAAAGTAATGCACAGCTGTCCTCTCACCACAGAGGTGAATTCTGGCCCATGAAAGTAAATGTGCTCAGAAGCCTGAAGTCATTTCACGTCTTACTGAAAACATACAGCGGCAAAATTACATGAGACTACATGAGCTTCCAAGCTTACATAGGTTTACAATTACAAATTTACAGATGGCAGCTTTGGTAAAGGCCCAAGAAATCTTGCGGGGGGAAAAAAACCCCACAGTTTTCAGCAAATAAGAGGGCACATCTTCAGTACTCTGGGCTCACAGGATAGGTGTTGTACAAGAAGCATGCTCCACCATATAACCACTGAGTGCAAGATGGTCCTTCCTCTTTCTCACACTGTACTCTCATCTTAAAAGCAAAATATCTTCTTCTCCAATTTCCTCCTCTGTCAGGTAAAACCTGGGAAGGGGTTCCCATGTGCTGCACTGCAGAAAGAAGTTATAGAGGGCATGTCATTCCCTCTCACTCACAGATGGGAAAGTGGAAGCCAGAAGCTATTGACAAATTACAAGTAACAAGTACCAGCAAGACAAGGGCCCTGCTGGCTGTTCTAAGGTAGTGACCATTTGCTTCAAGAAACCTTTGCCAGCTGATGATACAGCAATGCAAAGCTCCTCTGCCTCAACACGCCACCAAACCAAAAGCTATCAGGTGACTAAACCTTCTGCAGAACTCAGCATTATAGAGCAAAGGATGTGATACATGGAAACAAACTTCCAGGTGCTGTATAATGTGGCCTTGAACATAAACACCTGAAAGGGTCCTACAGCCCACTGCCTCTTTCCCTTTGAGCCTAACTTCTGCCCTGAAAATGTTACCTCAAGAACCATGCAGTCAGTGGGAAGGAACACAGTACCATACAGAAAGGGTAAATTCAGGAAGAATAGTTTCTGCTTAGCTCAGTCTTGCTCCATGGCTGCAATCTTCTCTTCACTGCCACTTTTAAATTGGTGTAGCTTTTCTATCCTAGGGACTTTAGCAGCTTTAGAAACACTTCCTATAGCAGGAGAAAAACATTCAGGGTAAGCAAGATTGGATATCCCAAAATGTAGATTCTACATATCTGTAAAAGAGTATCATGTAAACAACTAACTGCAAAAAGTGACAACACTGGATTCAGTTGCAAGAAAAGTTATTAGCAGAGCTACACCAGGTCAAGTTAAGATGTCACTTTGTCCCTCTGATATCAAACCTAATATTCTACCTCTGATATCAAACACTAACATGTGCTCAGGGAAAGACTATAAGAAAGGAGAGGTTTTCCCCTGTTCTTAACCTTGTTGGGCCTTTGCAGACCTCATAACCAGTATGCTGGCAGCCTGTGGCTTAGGCAGTTCTCTCTAGACCATAACATGTACTTGCCACTATTGAGTCCATATGTCCAATAAATGCCTTTATGGGGATATCTTTTTGAATCCATTCATAACTTGGTCACTGAATGGCACAGAAAAAAAACCCAAGGCTAATTTTATGTGATATGGTATTTTATTTGTTTTATTTAAAGCGCTTCTTTATAAAGAGAAAGACTACTCCCTCATTGAAAAAAGTAAGGAAAAAGACACATGTATGTAAATATACTGAGAACATGTAGCAGAGCTCTCTTCTTAGCTAAGAAAGTGGAAGTGATAATTTTGCAAAGCAAAGAATTAGACAAGTGTTACACAGGAAAATACAGGCCTATGCTCTTTTTGGTATGTCTGTATCAGCGAAGTCACCTGCACTCCCAAGAAGCCACACTTTCAGCAATATATTACCACAAATTCCTGTCTCAGTTGCCCTCATCTTTCCTCTAGCCACAGGACTTCCTGACTGACTCTACCCCTAGCAGTCTCTTGTTTTGAATCAAATTGGAAGCTCTTTCAGACAGAAGCTGTCTCATGGCTAAATGCAGCAGCCCCAGCTGTAGGGAATGTGTCATGATGCAAACAACAAGAGCAAAACAGAAGCAACATCCAAAGCTGCCAGTAGAACTCATCACTATAGTCTGAGAGCTAGTTAAGAAGAAGTAGAACAGTCACAGCATGAGATTTATTAAGTAGATAATAATTTTACATTACATAACATATGATGTTGCATACTATATTAAATTCATTATTTTGAGCCTTGAATGTTCAGCTACTGATCAAGTCCCAAAAGAAACATAATTATATATTCTATTATGCATTGGTGGTTATTAATACCATATCTTTTTTTTAAAAGAGCATAGCTGGCATTACTTTTTAGTTGTTCCCTGAAATCTTGTGGTATAGACACTTTCTTAAAAAAAACCTGCAATTTTTCTCATAATCTTGTTTCACATGGTTGAGACATAAAGTCAAACATCAAGTGCTGCAATAAAGTTGTTGGCAACATCAAAGAGGATGAAGTATAGGAATTATATATAGGGTAATTAAATGGCTCTGTATTTTATTTGCATATCTCTATATATAAGCTGGCCTGACTCAACAAAGAAGTGTTTCACAATAGCCTTTTGGCCCTCCTAGCTTTGTGCAAGGTTTTGCAATGTTCTCCAAGTGGCCCCAAGATTCTTGGTCTTCTGACCTTGCTATGGGAAGCTGCAGAGACCTGCCTGAGATTCCTCAAAACACAGCACATCCAAAAAGAGAAATGGTGCAAAGCCTGTTGAAGTACAAAGCAGAGACAAAAGGACATAGGGAGCATCATGAGCAATCTGCTCATTTATTTCTACAGGTGAGAGCCCAAAACTTGTAGTTACCAGCAGTGGTCCAGCTAACAGTGTGAGCCAGCCCAGTTCATCAACTGCTTGCTCAGAGCTGACATTCTGCAGTGCTGTGCTCCTTGAACAAGTTCTGTGCACCCACAGGGGAGGTGTAGCTGAGTAGCTGAAAGCACCGCTCCTCCAGCAGCCCCTGCAGCAGGTGGGTGTTTCTCCTTCTGCCCCCCTGAGGCCAGAAAATATACCTGACTTCTCAGGGCACGTTTGGTGCTTCAGTGCAAAGGAGGTGGGATGTTTCATCATCCACTTCCCATCAGCCCACACAAGTGGGCTGGCTCCTGGCTAGGAGGTGGCATTGGGATCGCAGCAAAAACAGCACTTGGACCACCCTGGTTCAACAAGTGGGTCAAGCAAGCCCAACTGAGTGGTAACTGCAAATTGACCAGAAAGGAGAAGGGAAGGAAAGGGATGGGAGAGATGGATATCCTGTGACATGACAGCCTGAAACATGGTAGAATCACACAACAGTTTGGTTTGGAAAGGACCTCAAAGATGATGGCCCTACTAATGCTTCAGACCAAGACACTGCCAGCAAAGACTCAGCATGGCATTTCACTAGCTACCATTTGCAGCCAGTCTCCATTAAGCACTATAAAATACAAACATGTTCTGAGCTACCTCTGCTCACCCACCTCTCCCTGGGAGCAGACAGACAAGTGGCAAACTCAACATGTCTGGCATGGGTTTTTTCTGGAATGAGTTAGCAACAGTGCAGTTCTTCCTTTGCACTATCCTAGGTAAACAGAGGTTGTTGCTGGTACAAAGTGCCTCAAAGTGGCAGGAACAGCATTATCACTTCAGTGCTGTTTCCTGAAGGATCAATAAGCCAAGACAATCAATTCTTCTGGCTAGTCCTTATTCCCCAGGAGAAGCTGTGACTCTCATCCCCCATCATTTAACTCTTCACAAACATAGCAGCAGCCCCATTAATTCTGTCCTCCTTAAATATACATTTTCCAAACCCATGTGCCAGGAGAGATTACAGAGCTAGAACTGCTGTATCCAGGTCAACATGGTATTATGAAGAGGTATGGCCCATCACTTCAGCACAGTAGTAACATGTCTAGAAATACTTGGAGCACATAGAGGCATCCTCACAACTGATTTCTTTGTACAGGACAGAGAGCGCAAAGAAACTGTAGCTCTCTATCTCCAACTACTTCTCTGTGCAGGGAGTATAAGGCAGAGCACCAGCTGACACTCACTCATGCAGAAAGGGCTGCATAGGCAGTAGATGGCATGAGCAGTCATTACAGAGAGCCACAAGAGCAGAGCCTATCTAGAGCCACAGAAAAGTGAGGTTCAATCCTATGTAGCAAAAAAAGAGTAAGAAGGATGGGAAGAAAGCTCAGGAAGAATGGAAGAATCATGCAATTATCTGCAATGTGAAAAAGAGAATTGAGATTATGGGAGGCAAAACAGGACCATACTCAGAGCCTGAGGTAACACAAAGCATTTTGCTGAGATCATGCAATTCTTCACAGAAAATCAAGACTGGGGAAGCGGGAACCCAGTTAAGAGATGGGTAAAAGACATCTCATCAGTGAAGAGGCTCACCTTAACTGAACAGGGAGCCTGTTAGAGCTAGAATGGAAGAACAGCAGTGATGCAAACAGCTTGGTCTAAAGACTGGCATGAACGCGCTTAAAGCTGTACACAGCAGTTTCCACCTAAAAAGCAGTGGGACTTGAGATAGGCTCCTTGAATTTCTTTCTGAGCATTGGAGACTATGCTGATGCAAGTAATCTCTTCCTAGCCAATGCTGCACTCAGAAAATCCTTGTCTCCCTCTCCCATGCAAAGATAGCATTCACCAATATTTATAACTTGAGCATCACCACACGCTCAGTGCTACAGAGTGTAGATCAAAAAAAGTATCACTGAGAAAATCCTATTCACATGAGCTCTTCACCAATCTACTTGAGTTGACATCCCCAACAGGGAAAGGCTGGAACCCCCTATACCAGGCCATGGGGACCCGATCCAACAGGAAAGAATTTCTGATTTAAAGGGAAGAAGTAGAAAAAATCTGCCGGGGGGGGGGGGGGGGGGGGGGGGGAAGCCTAAGGATTAATAAAAAAGCAAACAAAAAGAAAGGCAAGCCTGGTGACAGACATACCCTCTTCTCACCCAGAAAGTTACCCTCTAGGTCCTGTGAGCTTTAGGGGGATGTGAATTAAATGCCTGTTTTAGTACATGGCTACCAGTCGTTTGTTCAGGCCTACTACAAAGAGGTGATCACAGAAGACTGGGGAAGAACTTGTGGAGTACATTTCCTGCTGATCCAGCAAACACAATTACTCAGAAAAAGAGAATCCATTCTGAGAGCAGCGTGAAACTCTTGTGAGCAGGATCATTCGCATCTCACATGGCTGAGGGAAAGGAAAGGGCAGCAACTCCTTAATGAATAAAAATAGCCACTTATGCTTCCTTCTCATATATGCTGGGTATATGCTCTCCAGTATCCAAACAGCAAGATTTAGTTGCAAGATTCATCCCTCCAAAAAAAGTAATTTCCCCTAAAGGTGCAGCACTTCTTGTAGATATTTTCAAGAGTGCTGGGACTTTAGAACTGTTGTTACTTTGAAGACATAATGTCAACTAAACTATGTGTTTTAAAGTTTTAGACCTGCAGTATTTCCTTCCTTGACATTTCTATACTACTATATTTTTTTTAAGTAGCTGTAGCATGCAAGAACACAGTAGCTTTCTTGGGAAAGTTGAAGAACACTTTTCAGTTTCCCAGTTCTTCATAAAATGTATATATGCCAGGCAAAGCCTCACTGAAATGCAGCCACCTTCAGGGTAAACAGAAGCAAGTCATTAATAAGAATCAGCATAGCACTGGAAAGAACAAAAAGAGGAGAAGGAAGTGTATTTTGCCTGAAAGGTCAGCAGGGAAAATATAAGTATAAACTGGCCACAGCAGAATAGTGCAGGAGAGGAAAAGATTGAGGCAAAAAAAAAAGGAAACTGTGACAGGAAAGAGAAGGCAGGAAAAAAAATGTTACACAATTTTCAGTTCAGCCACAGAAAGCTTTTGTTTCAAAGTGATCTGCTGTATATTCCAGTGATTAGAGGGAAAGAACACAATTAATATGTATTTCAAATGCATTTAATAAAGTACATTCTAGCTGATGGTGCTCTCCTCAGCAGGTCCAGGCACAGAGCACAAAGAGAAAGGGGCCTCAGGCATTCTCATCAGGTCGCAGTTTTAAATAATTTTAAAACTAGGGCAAGATGCCAAATCTTACCTCAAGGTGCTACATCCAGATAGACCTGTCAGTAAAAATGCCAAGTTTGGTGCATACAGGACGACCACTGATACACATGGCTCCAGACGAAAGAGTGACTTACTTTTTTAGCCAGGATTTACCACTTTTGGGCAATAAACCTGGAGCTTCATCTCAGCAAGGGTCACTAAGACTAACCTCAGACCTAGTGTATAGGACAACGCCTCTGAATGTTACTCGAGAAGTAAATTAGTCTTCTATTTCCTAGTTATGCCAAAATCAGAAAACCTTATTGGTGGCTAGTACAAAATGCATTAAAAAAACCTGCGACCAAACAAACCAAAACCCCTACCAAACAACAACAACAATAAAGTGAAGGGGGGCAACTCTTGTTCCCAACACAAACCCTGTTGTTTTCAACTATGCACCTATGTCAGTGATTCACAGTTTTTCCCACGGGCAAATCAGCCACGTGGGATTTATATAGGATTGTTCTTTGCAGGTCTTGGAGTTATTTTGATGGCAGTCACATATCATTTTCCAAACAGGGAAACTGAGGAACACAGAGATATGACTTGGCCACGTGTCAGAAAACAACAGGTTTCTATCCTCATTCCTTTCCAAGACCTCTTTTCAGAAAAGAGGCAGGATCATGGCACAGTCTTGATTTTGTGCAGTTCACCTGCTGCAGACAAATTTTCTGAGTCCTGGCTCGGAGCAGAAAAGCTTACTGCTGGCTAGTTCACAACACATGAGCCCTTGGCAAGTCCTGGGCTTGCTGCAGGCAGGCAGGCCTGATCTCTGCAGCAACAGCAAGCGCTGCTCAAGCTGCCCACGCATGTGTGATGAACTCATCACAAAGGCCATCAGGCATTAATTTGGTCAATCATTCCTGCCACAGCAAATACAGTTCTTCAACTAGACTATTTGATACAAGACTCCAGCTAAACTGAAGGACAGAAAAAATGCCTCAAAAGGTACCAGTCTACAGAGCAGAAACAGGACAATTTTGAAATTGACCCATCCATACTTTCTTTCTATTTTTTTTCTTTTTTAAAGAAAAGGTGACCCGAGAGTTAAGTAGAAACAAAAATAAAAAGCATTAAAAAATTAAATTGTGTCTTCCAGGCATTAATAATAAAAAGGCGACCCACCCTCCAATCCTTCTCATTTAGAGGAGTATTTATTTGGAGTTTCTGTTAGGCGGCTGCATGCACTGCATGCATCCTGCTTCACTGAAGAAGAGCCTTTTTGAAGCATCACTTGACTTTGTTTTAAATATCTTGCTACAGTTTCCATTTTAGCTCTGTGAGATGATTATTTTCTCTCAAACTGAAGTTATACAGCAGTTGAAAATGCTGATGGCTTAACTGGTTTCCTCTTTTTTTTCCCTCTCCACAGCAGCCCTGAGGGGTTTTAACTCTTTCTTGCAGCACTGAAATCCTGCTTTTGGAGTTCAATGTTTAACTCTCGCTGGGAGACTCATAAATATTCGGAGTCACTCTCTCCCTCTCTGTTTGATTAGGAAATGAGCCTTTAACTCAATGTAATCCCCAAGCCATTAACAAAAAAGCCCTCAACAGCTCCACTATTAGAATTTCACTCCTAGCCCACAGAGGATTGAATTAGATTAACATAACTACCCGCAATCTGAGTTTATTTTCTGTGCCAGATAGAAATGTGTCTTCAGGAAAGGAAAAGAAGAGAGCTGGAGAGCAAGCACAGCATAATGAAATGTAAAAATAGATGAGAAATAGATGGACAGATGTACAGGTAAAGCGATAAAAAAGGTAAGAGTGTGAGAAAGCCACACAGTCTTTAATAACTGGCTGCTGGCTTTGGGGGGTTTATACAGAAGGCCCCACAAAACACAGAATTGTTTCAGGCAGAGTATTTTTATTCTGCTTGTGTTTACTTCATATTCTCAGGGATTTAGAGTGAGGCACCTGAGCATGCTGTACTCCAGACACCTGTGCAGCAGATTTGGCACAGGTTTTATTTATAATTCCCAAGAGATGTCATACTCAGCTATGAAAGGAGAGGCGTGGAAAGAGAATCTGTATGTCAATCATTACTTTGCAGTCAAAGAAACAAATAAACTGGGATAAAACAAAAGATGTTTGTTGGGTTTTTTAAGGAATGAAAAAAACCACCATGCAATAGCATATGTACAGTAAGACAGTTCAGAGGTTGATAGGTGCTTAGTCCACAAAATGTGAATCATTAGTGAAGCAGAAACTAAATAACAAACCCTTTCTGCTACATAATACATTGGTCTTCCCTTTAACCACAGGTAACTCCTTCCCTCCAAATAAAAGCATTCCTATAAAGCATCGATCATTATCCCAAGGGACAGTAGGTGCTTGGTTTTTTTTTTTTTTCCAAAGCAGTAATAACAAGATATGGCAGGTAACAGGGCAAAATACTCACGTGTGGTTGAAAGGGAAGAACAAAGTCCAGCAATTATGTGGACACAACTATAGAATAGCCCAAATAAATTCTTAAGACTGAACCTTTTATAGCTTTATACTTGGAAAACTTTGATTTCTCAGATTTCTGTGAAAATGTATGGTAAATGAGGGCGGGGGAGGGGGGAGGGGGTTTTTGCAGTAATTTCCAATCATAGTCATGCTAATATTGGTTTTGTGTAGTGAAGAAAATAATTCAGGTTTTTTTTTTTCAGCAATGTCTCTTGGTTTTGAATTCTTAGTGGGACCTCAGACCAGCTATATGATGGATTCTTTGCTGGTTACAGAGTCAGCAATTTTAGTCCTTTAATGCTTTTCAGAAAAACCTGGTTCTTTTATCACAAAATAACATTGCATTATTACAGAGAAGCAATAAATGTAATATCACGGCAAAACAAACAGAAAAGGACTTAAATAATTTAAATATGTTCATTTTTAAGTAAAGCAAAAAGCTTTAATAATCAAAATGAAGCTTCATATGATGACAACGATCACAGTTTTATTTGTGAGAAAAAGGGTTCCTAGCAGGCAATGTGTTGTAATGATCTTTTGGGGCATTACTTGGGCATATTAATTCACCTGGTTTATCTAGATCCTCCTAAAAGCCTTCCTTATATCAGAATTCTAGCTGAATGATGGAGTGTTCATATAGATAGTTAAAAACTTAGAAAGCATTAATATGTACTCAATATTTTTTTATTCCTAGTACTTAAGCTAAATGCTCTATTAAAAAATGTACACTGAAGAAATGGAAAATAAAAAACTAAAGAAGAAGCCTATTTGTCACCCTTCTAAAGTCAATCCAATAAATTAATCTATCAATTATTCCTCAAAATCTGATGTTTTAATTGCGAGGCAGCTCTGGTTTTATTATTCTGTTTCTATTAGAAATTTTTTCCTACAAATTATTTTGAGTTCAGCTTCATTTTATTTGTTGTTACCTTCAAAAATGGTATATTTTGGGAATAAAAAAAGTTTTCTAGAACATATATGTAGTGAGATATTTATGCTAAAAACTTGACATACCAAAATTAAAATTGTAATATTAAGGTTTTGAGGGCTAGACACAACAAGGCTATTTTCCTGTGCTTAGAAATAAATATTAACCCTAAATTTTGCAAAAAGATGTAACACAAACCTCTGAAGCAAAAATATGAAACAAGAAAAACCTCTTCTATTTTGACAAAAACTATTACACTAAAAGCTATTAACAAAAAAAATCAGAGTCATTATTTTTCTCCCTATCTTCATACTTCTACTAAAAGCTATTAATAAAAAATTTTCTGACTAATTATTCTTCTCCCTCTCTTCAAATTTCTGTTAATAAAAATACTCCAAAATTATATAATTGTTCGAACATTTTACATCTTGGCCGCTTTAAAGCAAACACCTCGTTGGTGATGAGAGAGTAAGTTCCTTTTTTGTTTGTCACTGTGCCAACTTTGCAAAGTCTTGCACCCCTCTTTTGTCATTGAAGATTCTTCAGTTGCTTTGGGACTTTTAAAATTAAAGAAACATCAACTGCTTAATTCTAAATGCCTTTAGTAAAAGCAAAATTTCATTGCATGTGTCTGATAAGAAAAGATTTGATATGCAGCTGGGGGGGTATTGGGTTTTGGGTTTTTTAAGAGAGGGAAGGTTGTCACTTGGTTCTTTTAAGACAGGACTGCTAAAGTTCCCAGGTTTGCCTTTACCAGCATGGGATAAATAGCACCTGTCCTTGGTAAGCCCTTAAGCAGAGTTACGTTATACATTGACCTTTTTGGAATGCCAGCAAACCTGACTGTTTCTGTTCCCAAAACAAAACTGTTCCACTCAAACTTTCATTTACTTATTTCCAGAGGAAAAAGCCACACTCAAATAGTGAAACTGCCTGATTTCTACAAAGTTCTGAACCAACTCCTCTCCTTGTGGGTCGCATTGACCTTCCTTTGACAGAGTGAAAATCAAAAAAAATATTACCTTTAACTGTATCGAGATGCTGCCATAATTTTTAGACCAGATAAAAGGATTTGTGCAGAGCAATGCTTGGATTAAAAAAAAAAAAAAAAAAGAAGAAACAAAACACAAGCCCATAAACGAAATATAAGATAGAAGTTCACTACTTACATGCTGCAGGCTGAGAGATGAGGCTCGAGGCTGGAGTAGAATTTCCCTTGCCCTCAGGTGTTTCTAATTGCTGATTAAATATCTTTTGGTTCTGCCTGCACCAGCCGACAGTCCCCTCTGCGTCTCTGCCTCTCTTTGTGACTAGGACACAGTACTCCGAGTCCCAACCTATAAATAGATCCCAGCTCTGTGATTGATATAACAGGCAGCTGACAAAAAAAAAAAAAAAAAAAAAAAAAAAAAAAAAAAAAAAAAAAAAAAAAAAAAAAAAAAAAAAAAAAAAGAAAGAAAGAAAGAAATAACCAGGTCTTAAGCAAGGCAGCAAAAGCTGGGCTTTTAACTCTGCACTGTGCCCAGGGAGGAGTCCCCCACAGTCACCCGTGGGCATCAGAAAGAGAAAGTGCAAGGCAATTACTTTCCCAGCAGCATTACAGCAACTTGAGGCATGTAAAGTGAATGAACAAAATTCACTGCACAAAGAAGGAGAGGCAAAACACAACTAGCAGACTGCATCCAACTCTTTTGCAATTTAACAAAAATAAATTCCATCTTCAAAACAAGCTGGGAATTCTGACAAAATGAGAGAAGAGTTCAGAGCTGAGTTCTGTGGGTTGGTCCAGGCATGCTTGTATTTCTGCTGCAGAATAAACCAGTGGGAAGGTTGGCAATTTAACAGCTCGGCAGTCTACTTAGGGTCTCTGCCCACAAACACTATTTGATGAGGCTATTCCTGCAAATAAAACTGAGGGCAGTAATGGTACCTCCCTATTGACTCAGCAGAAGTTACTTAGCTCTCAAGGACCTGAACCCTCTTTTCTGCTTAAGTCCTTGGCTTCCAGGAGAAAGTGATGAGTTACAAATATCAACAAAGCTCTTACAGAGGCTGAGCTGGGAGCCCACCATCCGGAGAGTGACTTGAGAGATCACAAAAGCTGGTCTGGTCCTTTTTACCTGACACAGGGGGAATGGTCCTGGATTTTCCCATACTTAGTCCCTACAGATTCTCCTGTTAGAGCCACAGTCAGGCAAGGCCAGTGACATTTCCAGCAGGCAGCTGTTTCTCCAAGCCTTCCCCGGCTCATAGGTATTCATTATCTCCAGTAGAGCCTTAGTGACTAGGGAGCTTCATAACAAATGGCATCAAAGGCAAGGCAGCTAATGATGAAGACCATTGGAAGAGTGGGGAAGCAGAGGGAGAATAGTAGGCAGGGAGAGGCAAAACAGATTTCATGACACTGCTGTCTTTGGCTACATCTCCTACAATCAGCCCTAACACCACGTTCCCCTCTGCCAGAAAAAGTACTAGTGCAGACAGG
Organism: Onychostruthus taczanowskii; assembly: GCF_017590055.1. Classification (NCBI taxonomy): domain Eukaryota; kingdom Metazoa; phylum Chordata; class Aves; order Passeriformes; family Passeridae; genus Onychostruthus; species Onychostruthus taczanowskii. The sequence goes on along the minus strand of NW_024496525.1, from coordinate 18,717,057 downwards.
GTACCGGACCCACCAGCCTTCTCTTCAACATATTGCAAGGCTTGCTTGAGCTGAGATGGTAAAGAAATGCTAAACTCAAAGAGCAGGATAAAATCCTCAGGCACCAAGCCCATGCTGAACTCCATGGTTCTTTGGCTCAGTGGCTAGGAGTACCTGAACTGTTTAAGCTAGTTTAGGCATGTCTACACCGCGCTGCAGCTGCTGCTGTTACTGGGGTAAAGAAAGTTAGTTCAACAAGAGGAGCTATCCCAAATCAAGGCAAGGACCCACCAGATCAGAGCCAAGGTCTCATTCAATTTAAGCTATTGATTATATAGGAAGATACAGTAATTTCCTCTCTTTTGGCCAAATCCTACTGCATGCTTAATTCATCTCATGTCAGTGCCCTTTGTGTCTAAGCTGGCAGGATTTAGTCAAGGAGTTTTACAAAAAACTACTGTGTTCGCTGGAGAGGGGTCTGATGAAGCACTGGGCAAAGACTCATGACGATTAGCCATTTTCCTCAGTGGAGCTACTGTCCTGTGTGAAGTCTGGCTTGTCACTTTGGCACAGCTGCATATCCCTCAGCTTTAAAAAACCAGAGATAACAATACTTAACACAGTGCTTTAAAGCACTTTGATATCTACAGATGAAGACCTACAAATGAAGAGGGAGAAAAGAGTATCTGACAGGCTGAGCTCCAGCATGGAAACACATCCTCAACTGCCTGCTGGCTTCTGGTCCTTCATCTAGTTGAATCGGATCTCAGATCAAAAAATTACCTGATAAACAATGAAAAATTTTATTTTTGCCCTCTGATTTGGGCTGGCTAGTACAAGATATTTTGGGCTTTAATACTGAGAGCTGTAAGACCTTTTACACTACCCATTGCCATTAGAAAGAATTTTAGACACTCAGTACACAGAATAATCAGGCTGTGGCATGGCAGATGAAGGTCCCAAGACCTAAATCCAAAAGTCACTTTTGAAAAACTCTGCTATAACTGTCAGGTTGATCATTGCTGTTACATATTGCTGACATCTAAAGTTCTTCAAATACTACTCTATCAAGCTTTCTGTTGAATGGAAAAGCATCATCCTGTCCCCTTACTTTGTCATGGGCTAAACTGATGCTCTGGTGGGAATACCCATGGTGTAGTCTAAACCACAAGAACTTTTTTGGTACGTCTCAAGCAGGTAGCTAGGAAGTTCTGTTCAGTTCTTAGGTCCATGTCCAGTGTTATCTCTAGCATCCCATACCTACACAGCAGAAGTCCTGGGCCTAGACTAGTACCCCATTCTTCCACTTTCTGCTTGAAGGGTGAAGGGAGGAGGTCTTGACAGCATGCCACAGTTAAGTAGCATGAATGAACTTTGAATGGAGTCAGAACTCCTCCATCCTTCCTCTCTGCCTTTAGACAGCAGGATGCACGACTTAATTGCACCCCAGTGGGGTACCCAGCAATCCAGAGAAGATCTGCTTCAGATAAAACTTCAAACACGACTTTCCTACCCCCACTCCCAGCACCCTGGTGCATAAACAGCACTTAATTCCTGACTCCAGACTCAGGGCAAGGCAGGGAAAGAATCCAAGAGTGGAGGCCATAAGACTGAATGCCCACTCAAAACACTGCACAAAGAAAGCCAGAAGATTTCAAAAGCAGATACATTAAAAACAAAAAGAATTACAAAGATAAGCATTAGTGACTTGTAGACTCTAGAAAGGCTCACGTCTTTCCTTGAGTTACCCAAGTACAAGGTATTCTTGAGGTACCCTTTACCCATTGTAAAGTGCAAGTGCAGTATTTTCTGCTTGTTGCTTGCGAAGGTTTTTTTTTTTAAATGCTTCTTGCTAGGGCCACTTTGATCATGCATCTGTATTTCAGTCTCAGATCCTCAATTCTACAGTGTAGGTAAAATTTCAGTGCTTGTTTTCCTTCAGACACAGAGTTTAAGTCTTGCACATGTAAATCTCGGCAGAATTTCCTCAGCTGCATTCAAGTTATTATAGAGGAATGCAAAATATACTTCCCTTTTAAAGACAAAAACAAACAAAAATTCACAGATACCTTTTTTTTTTAGATAGGGCCAAAGCAAAAGCAGTTGAAGCTTGAAAATACTGGTCCAATCCATGTAATCTAGTTGCCTCCACCTGTACCTTAAACTATACCAACTATACAGATAATCTTTGTCCCTTCTCCTGAGTGCCTCAAATGCTGCAAATCTAATTTACGTGTTGTAAGTTTAGAACTCCGAGTCAGTGCTGCTTTTATATCAGGAAATGCAGGTATGAACACAAGTATTAAAAGACAAACTGAAAGTCAGATTTGCAGTTTCCAAGGCTAGCCACAGACTATGAAGAATAATTATAACACACAATAAAGTTTCTTCATCAGAGTCATGTTACTTTGAAAGAGCCTCACAAACCCAAAATTTCTAAACAGCTGTGTTAGTGCCCTGCTGGATTTAGTGAGGTGTGAATTGCACAGATTTCAAACAGGGACTACTTAACACCAAAAATATGTTCTAAAATTTTCTTTTTTTTTTTTTTTTACATAAAGGAAATTAATGTAAGAAAACCCAAACTAACAAACCTGTTCCAAGACTGAAAATTACAAGACAAGAATAAAAGATAAAATAATTAAAAAGTTTGAATAGCAACTCTCTTCTGTATGCTTGGCACATAGAGTATGACTCTTAGATCTAATAGGAAGTTAAATATACTACGCATTTTGATACAAAATAGTCTGAAAAACAGCAATTGCTCAAGAGGGAAATGCTGATATTATTGCAAGATTAGTAGTTTTTTAATTCCTCATTTAATTTTAATGCCATAAACTTCATAATGCTTCAATATTCTTTTTCTGTGCAACCAACAGCCATAGCAGGGAATTTTTCTTGCACACATTGAACACAAAGTTCATATGCTTGCACCCAGTTTTTTCATGCACTCTCCAGCATGGTTCATGCCATGCTGCCATGTCAAGTCTCTGTCATCAGCAGGGAAAGTCATAGTGCTCTAATACTCTTGTAAACTTTGCTCCTTCTTTAGTTCCTATATATTTTGTTATTTTTCAGGAATGTAAAAATGACTAAGATTTTAATGCAAGCCTCCTACCAGATTTAACCATTCCAGCTAAAGATGTTAGCACTGTCCAGCTGCTGGCCAGCTGGAGATTAGGATTCTAGCAGTTCTTTGGCAGAAGGGAGTATGCAAACTTTCTGAATAGACACAAGTAAAGCATGTCAGGCTGGAACTAGGGAACTTTCCTGCATTAGGCAGCACCCAAATATATTCTTTCATTTTTGGACCTGTGGGCAAAGAAAAGTTTTCACCTGGCACAGCTATTTGTAGAATTAGACTATGGAGAGGCACCACCTGTGGCTGCTCAAGCAGAGGTTATGCCATTGGCTTGAAGAAGAACAAGTGCAAGCACAGAAGAATGCTCCTCTCCCTCATTTTTCTGAGTCCACCAGTAATAACAATGCACTAATGAAAAATAGCTTGGCCTGAGCAACAAAACACATACCAGAGTGTGTTCACAAACTATCCAGAGCAAGCATTCAGTTCTACATGTACACACAGAAATAAAATCTGTAAGGATTTAACTAAAGCCTGCAAGCACCAGGACAATCATGTGCTGCACTACATTTAAATACACAACCTTTGTCAGTGTATCACACACACCATGATAATACAGTCTCTTCTACCCTTACCTTGCTTAGATCCATTCTAAGCTTTCACTCCTACTACACAGCCTTTGCCTAAAAGGGCTTCTGTGTTCACACCCATGAAAAAAAAAAAAAAAAACAGAATAAGAATTCTTGGATGTACTCCTGCCTAAATTATGCAACCACAATATTCACTCACTGGAAACCACCACCATCCTCTTCCAGCACAGGCTGCAATGCATTCCTCCAGCGCTGGGCTGTGCATTGCATCATTTGGGGCATGCACCTTCTGCACATTTTTTTTTTTTTTCCTGCAGATGCTTTGCAGAAACTCACCACTGTTGTTGTGCCACTTGCTCAGAACCTTGTTTAGCACCAGCAAGTCCACACCTGTGCTGGCAGGGCATTAGCTGTGCACTCAGACAAAGCTCAAAGCAGCCCAGCAGCCTACTACGGTCGGCTTCAGGCAGGAGATCCTGTTTCATGTTCCCAGTGACCTTGGCGTGGCGGGGAGAGAGAGGAAGCATGGTAACTGTCATAATGGAGCTGGTACCAATTCCAGTATCAGGATTAGGAGGACAAAGTGAGATTTAAGCCAGCTCTGGTGCCAGATCAAATAGAGACCAGGATGGCCAGAAACAGCTTCCCCCTTGGGTTTTTGTTTTGTTCTTAGTTCAGATTCCATCAGACAACTTCTACAAAACCCAAACAATTACATTATAACCACAGACAGGCCTAATGATGATGCCTGGCTCCAGATCTAAATTCCTTACAGCCAGACTGTTAGCTCAGCTCCCTTGAAAAAGCATCACCATCCTCCAAATTTGTGTGTCGGGGGGCTGTTCATGCTCTCTTCTCCTCTCCAGGGAAAGGCTCCACACTCTTTGTGTGTCTTTCTTGATTAAAAGGTAAATTTTAAAAAATAAGAATGATGGGAAATAACTGATGAAGTTCCTTGGAGGAAGAGGATATTCTGCTTCCAGACAGCCAGATGAGGAATAAGCTTTTCCAGGAGAAGCCCTCTCATGCAAGCTGAGGGGTTTCACCTGCCCCCATTCCCATTGAGGACATGCCAACAGGCTGGCACAACTCAACAGAGCTCTCAAAAGAAAGTGAGGTGCTGTGCGAATCCTGTAGCTTCTAAAGTGAGGAAAGACCTGCTCTGCTGGGGGATCCTACATGAGCCCACTCCAAAGCAACACCATGGATCTCAGTGCTGCCGGACCTCCCAGCCGCATTAACTGTGTCAGAAAGAGCCCTTACCTCTGCCCTGGGGCTGGGACTCCCACCAGTCCAAGGAGAAGGTGCAGCTCTGTCAAAATACTGTCAGCCAGGTGCCACTGAGCATGTCCACACAGGTGTCTGTGCCAGGTGCTGGCTGTGGGGTGGCTGCAGGGCAGCCTCAGTGAGGAGCGGCCAGGGCTAGCCCATGTCTGAAATGGCCAGCTCCAAATGGCTCCAACCCACCCACCACAGGGCACAGCTGAGCCCCTTGGACAAGATGGTGGTGGCCATAGGAAAACATGTTTAAGAAAGGGCAGAAAACACTGCACAGGCAGTGAGGAGTGAGAGAAGCCCCACAGGCACTCAGGTCAGAGCAGGAGGGGAGGAGGCACTGGAGGTGCTGAAGCAGACAGTGCCCCCATGCTCCTGCTGAGAGCACGGTGCAGCAGGTGGATATTTCCTGAAGGAACTGCAGCTCATAGCTGGCCAAGGTGAGCCCACCACAGTGTGCCACAATGGATAAAAGAAAGTCTGCTTCCTTCAGTAGCTCTCCCTCTGTACCCCAGACCTGGTCAAAGAAGTGCTCCTGACCAAGTGATCTCTGGGCGGTGTTGCTACGGCTTTTGTGTCAGGCTGGATACACCACAGGGACAGGTAGGAGAAGACAGGCAACCAAAAATAACCCTGAAGAGTCCTAGAAACTGTCTTGATATTATGGGAGAGCCTATTCTCCCACACAGATCACACCAAACCCCTACCTACAATTCCTGATGGGTAAGGAAGTGAAACAATTTTGTTTGGGAGGCACTTGAGGGCACACATGACTTCCACAGACACAGCAAAGTGCATGCAGATGCCTGCCTCAATTCCCTTGCTGGCAGTGAAATTCTGCCACCATAATACACTCCCTCACTGTGGGTAAATCAAACACAAAATGTCTGGCTAAGCATTACCCTGACAGAAATCTCCCTAGCACATAAAGGTACAATAAGGTTCCTTTGCACCTCTATGGAACAGGAATCTGCATTTCCAACTAAAGCCTTTTCAGCCATCTAAAACCACTTCTGAGCCCACTATATGGCTGCCAGGCCTTTGGCAGAGAGCTCTAAGCCCTTTTAAAATGTTGAACAGGTACAGACCCAGGTAGTATCCTTCTCTCCCTTGTATCTCTCTCTGTCTTTAAGGCTAACCATAGCAAGTTCTGCAGAACTTTGGCTCAGCTTCCTCTTAGCAGTAAGTGAGGTGGTTTTTCCCTCTTCACTTCAATTCTGTTGTAGTCTGCTTTGCCCCCTCATTTCATCACTGCAAGTCATTGTTCATCTCAGAGTTGCCAGTCACCTCTGAAACTCTTCCAACCTGGACCCTTCCTGCTCTGCAGCCTGGAGCACCTCAAAACTCAGAGCATTTCGTCTTTAAGAGAGTGGAGAGAGAGAAGGGGAAAATGGCAAGAGCCTTTTCTTTAAATGTAGTTACCCATATGTGCCAGAAAGAAGAGTTTCACAAAAAGATTTAGCATTCCTTTCCTCTACCCTCCAGGCAGCCAGAAACTCAGCTCCTCAGCATGGAGCTCATGCCACATGAGGAGCCAGGCTACAGCACACAGAGGGGACAAGCTGCAGGGGAAGTCAGTGCAGCTACAGAGCTTTACTGCTTGTAAAGCAGTCACTTAGGATTTGGTCTGAAGATGCTTTGTGCTGAGAGAATGTGAAGGGAGGGACACACACATGGGCCCAGCAGAGAGGTGGCAGTGCCAGAGGGTACCGGGACAAGATGCCAGGTGCTCAGACAAATGCACCACAGCTGTCCCCCCAGCCCAAAAGAGCCATGTGCTGCCAGCCAACAGAATGCAAGGCTGAGAAAGAGCCAAAACACCAACACTTTCTCTGTAGACAATCCTGGCATGCGTCACAGAGAGCATCCCCTTGTAATATCTCTGTGGCCGCCTTCCCCCTCCCCTCCCCTGCTGCCTCCTGGAAATGCCATGGGCCACTTCTGTGCACAAAGCTGTTCTGCAGTTCATCACAGGTATTCAGAGCTGCTGGAACCTGAGCTGGAGACCAGGTACAGCACAGTCCATAGCCAACTATACTGCCCTCCATACTCCCCTCCTCCTCCCCATCCCCACCTACCCCCTGTAAAAAGATGTCACATTCACCAAGGCTTAACAGTGAGAAGGGGGGAAAAAACATCTGTCAAATTCTTAACTTCAAGTGGATTTACCCAAAGCCCCTTGGAAACAGCTGCTTGAGGAAGGTTTCTGTGGAGCCCGTGTTCCAGATGCAGACATTTGGTTGCTCAGTCCCTTGCTGTCGCTTTAGCCTGTGCTCTTGCCACACCTGGACCTGTCCTCACCTGGAATAACCAGTCCCTTCCATCACTTCTGCCTAGGGCCCTGCTGCTGTTGGGAGGTGAGGCCCAGCTCCTCTGCTGTTCCCTCCCTTAAGGAATGTGTCACGGGCACAGCCTCACACACTCATCCACCGCCTTGTGTGACTGCCCACTGAGCACTGGGAGGAAGATCTAAAGCACTCAGAGCAGCTTCTTCCCTGACACATCGCGCGCCACACAACTGTCCTGTGCTTGCAACCTTGGGGAAAAAACCCCACTATGAAATCACAACCTTCCTTTATCCCCTCTGTGCAGCAATCAGCTTTGTGCCAGAAGTGCTGGATTCCGCCCCGTGCGTGCCTTCGAGCCTGGGCAGCAGTGTCACTTTGCAGCCAGGTGACAGGAACTCCAGGAGAAGTCCCATTTTTATGCCACACAGCAAATAAAGGTACATTAAAAAAACAAATCTATATAGGGCTATTTGAGCATGCTCCTAACAAGCTGGTTTGGATTTCAGCAGAAAGACAGCCTCATTCATTTGGACTTTATATCCAGAAGAGATCTAGGCTATATTAATTCAAATGCAAAGCACCATGAGATTGTATCTAGGCTGAGTTATCACTGAGTTAATATTCCTTAATATAGACAAGAACAGAACCTCTCTTTCTTGAATATATTTTGTGCCTTGCCATGAGATCCTGGGATTCATTTACCTGATGAAACCCCTTGGAAACTTGAAGGGCGGACTACCTTCTTCTCTTTGGAAGTCTGTTCTCCAAAGCTGTTGAGCTACATATGTGTCATTCTCCCAAAGAAATTTCTTTTTGCCACTTTTTGAGATGACAAAATTTACATTTTTAAATTTGTAAAAATGTGATGTTAGAAACCATATAGTCTGTTTTCATGTTTTCATGTCTCCTTAAGTTTTCAAAGAAAACAATTTATGTTTAGAAAAAAAAGTTAATTTATTTTTCATTTTCTCCCTGGTCATTAGGCAGAAAAAGAGACTTTAGAGGCATGTGGACTGCTCCTTGTAATCATGGCACATTTCATATTTCTTGATGGTATTAGCAAATTCCTCAAGAAAATATTTTCCTAAATTTCTGTGATTCTCTCACAATATTTAACAAAACACTCAAATTTTTTAAGAATTATTTTCAAGTCTTCTATGTAAACTACTGTTGTTCTGAGTTGTGGCAGTGACTTGGAGAAATAGAGTGTTACTCACTCTAGAAAAGCTTAATCAAAGAGCAAACAGGCAAACAAATCTTAATGCCCAAAGCCACGAGGAAGCAGTTCCTTGCCCTGAACTGCTCATTGATTCCCTCCTTCAAAGGTGATTTCTTCAGCCAGGTTCTCCGTAAGTGCAAACACTTATTCAGCTCCTTCTTTAGAATGTGTGAGACTGTGCAGAGAAACTGCATCTGCATTGCTACATTATGTTTGCAAAATGCTGCCTGTTACCTTTGCAAACATAGTTAAGTGAGTCACGGACAGCCTCAGTGGTCTACGTAATGGCAAAGTTGCAAACAAAAGCTCTTCATTACCTTTATTTAGTGTTCAGAGCAGGCAAAAGTAAGGAAGTTCACAGACAAAAATGTCATTACGGTTGTGCCCTGACAGAGATGGCTACACAGGTACTATTCATCTCTGAGACTTAATGTTTCCAGATGTCTCATAAATGATAATTTTTACTTCAACTAATTACAGACATGCTGTGGTGACTCCCCAGACAGACTTTTAGGTTATTTGTCTTATTATTATTATTATTATAAGCAGCATTCAGAACCTGTGGTCCTTTGACACTTAGCACCACACATATGTAAATATGCAAATACGGACTTTACTGCAAATACTTTATAATTTGAGGCCTGGTCCGCATCATTTTTGTGCAAATGTAACTAGCCCACTTCACAGGAATGATTTTACAAGAATAGTTCACTGAAAAAAGTTATGTAACTATAACCACATTTATGTTAGTCTAGCTTACATCTCCAAAGAACCCGTGCTGAACTAAGTGTGTCGGACCAAAGTAATATTTATGCCAGAACTGGACCAGGTTGACTATACTGGGATGCAGAACCACAGTGAAACCAGTAGAGTCTGATGAAAACTGGGGCACATATAAGTTGAGGGCAGAGGATACAGTCAGTACAGACATCAGCAATTTTATCTGCACTTCAACTTAAGAATCTTCTATCTGAAACAAAGATGCCTTGTTTGCAATAGTGTTCTCTGTTGTGTTTGACTGGCTTTTTAACTCTAATACACTGAGGCTGCACTGTTACTCACCTCTTACTAAATTCCAGGGAATCCACATGAATTAGCAGGATTATGAATGTCCAAAAAGAAGGAAGCTCATGCCTTACTATTCACTAGAGAATCTGCGAGACACTGACCAAACAATGGATTCCTCTGATGCACTCACATGTGAGCCTCAACTGAACTCTTCTGTAATTGGGGCATTTGGACAGTGCCTGTCCCATGTGGATTTCCTGGACTCTAATAAGCATGAGCTCATCCTGCAGTCTTTCCCTAAGGTATAATAATAAGGTCTCTACCTGTCACCTATTTCATGAAACTTGTCTGAACTTAATACCGTCCAGACTCTGACTGGGTGCAAAATGCATTTGAAATTAGATAACAGATTAAAAAGCTACCCAGACTTAACCAGTGTAATCACATACTCAATGTTCCCTTAGAAAAGCAGGCCTAACAATAAATTAAAATTAAACTGACAGGGCATTTTTCTAAGGAACACAATTATCTGTATTTAATTTTCTTTAAAAACAAAACAAAACCAGACAGACAAGTGACACCCACAAGGAACCAAGGCCACGAAGAGCTGGATGTGGAACCAGTAGCCCTCGCCTGTGCAGTGCTCAGCTTCTTCCTGCTCCACTCTTCTTTTGCTGCCATATCCCTCCTTGGTGATGAGCATCATCCCACCTCAACCCTAATCTGCCTTACATGAAGCATAGGAAGAGAGTAGGCAAAGGCTTCACGAGCACTCCTGGATTCTGTAATTGGTGGCAGATTTAGGGCTAACAGTTTCCTTGGCCCTTGAGATGTGCATGGACTAAGAACAATCTTTCACGTGCTGATAAATTGTCACTATTGTGCACAAACACCTGAAATTGAAAGCCAAATTATTCTTCCAGATTTAGTGCCTCTTTTTACCCGTTTCTCTGTTTTGGACCACCCCTGTTCACTCTCGATCTCTTAGGGAACTCGAGGATTTGAAGTGGTGACGGTAGGTTGCAATCTGGATAGTTGTTTTCCTTCTGTGCTCTATTGCTCCAAGGAGGATGGGTAGATCCTCTGCATGTTCCAACAGTAGACAGGTTTCTTGGAAGGAAATGCAGCAGACAGCTACATTCTCTGGAGGCAGATCACAGGATAAATAGATCTGGCTTGTGTTCGTCCCATATGAGGTATCAATTCTATGTCTTTGTCTTATCACTGCATTCTTCCTGCTTTGCAAACCCAAAACACTTTCTCTGAATAATCACAACTGCACTGATTTCTTCCCTCTGCAAGGGAGCCAGGAGCCGGCACTGATATTTTTAGGTAACCCACTTGCTCTGTTTTCTTTCCCCTCTGTGAATAGATCCCTCACTTATTCTAACCCATAATCTCACATACATTTCTTGTCTCTTTCTGTTCTGGCACTCTCTCAGAACTGCAAATGCAGCACCTACTGCTTACATACAGGGCTACACTATTGCTTTCTGCTGGGGTTTTCTTGTGTTCAGCCTTCTCCAAGGGCTGAACCAGAAATGCATGACCAGAAGTGCAGAGGTAGAGACTGCAAAAAGACCTTGACAAAAGTAGAAAGTGGTTGAATATTATATAGAAAGCCAAGCAAAATTCCCAATGAATATTTTTATGATTATTCATCAAATCTCATAAAGATCCCATTCCAAAGGAAGGGGGGTGGGGGGTAAAAGACCCAGCCAGCAAAGGAAGGTAATCTACAACCAAAGAAGTTTTTAATCTAAATTCTCTCCTGTTTCATAGTGACAGTTGGCATAAAATATCGCTGCTCTGACATGTGGAAGCCTTGGTGCCAAGTTTGTGGAAGCATGAACAACAAAACCAGTAACAAGGCAGGAGAGGATCAGTCAGTCCTTTTGTGGCTGTGTCCAACCATGCTGCTGCAGTCTCAAAGGAGTTCCCCCTTTGATTCTAACCATATTCTGGTTTTTCATTTTTTCTCATCTTCTGCTTTGGGAATCTTAGGAATGTCTTTTTACACACACCTCTTTCAGCCTATATGCTTTGTCCTACCCATCTCCTTTTTTTCCTCATGCTTTCCATGCTTGATCCCAGTCTTTCAGTTTCTCTTTTCTTTTTATTTTGGCCCACAAACAGCCCCCTTCCCCTGCATGTCAACAGCAGTGGGAAGTAACCTAATTAATAGTTTCTTGATAGGCTACCCCACACATGCACACACCCATCCCCCCAGTATCCCGCTGGCAATTCAACAGCCCTCTCTCAAGAAAGGAAAATATTTCCATACTAATTAATAACAACATCGGGTAGTTCTGGGCGGAAGGATCTGGGATTCCCATCTGGGCCTAGATCTCTCGAGCTGAAGGAGCAACTGTACCTCAGAGCACATTTCCTTTTCCAAATCCTTGTGTTATTAACTGTTTACACTGTTCTCGGTATCAAACATCTTGGCATCCTGGCTCCTGTGTTAGCTGGTATCTCTGCAACTGAGTTCAGGCTGAATTCCTCCAGCACTCAGACTGTGCCTCTCATTTAGCACATGGCACTTGTTCAGAAGCCCACAGTGCTTCCCTTCTCTTTTCTCCATCAGGATTCACAGGAGCCAAGGACCTTTGCATGCTGTGGTTCTCAAAGGACACAGACGCTTCTGTACCCATTTAAAATGTTTTTGCTGCTTGACTTCCCCTGACACGCACTTCCCTGTCTCTGTTTCTGCCACAACCACTTACCAAAAAAAAAAAAAAAAACCCCAAAAAAAACCAAAAACCAAAAAAAAAAAAAAAACCAAACCAAAAAAAAAAAGAAAAACAAGCTCTGTTTTTGAAGTATTCTGCAGAGAAGGAGGAGTTCTCAGTGCTGAAAGAACTAGATGCACAGATGTTTTTCTAGAGTACAGATGTTTTTCTCCAGATGTAGTAGGATAGTCCCACTCCTGTCTTCATCCAGGAAAGGGGAAAGGTACTAAATGCTTCATTAATGACCGTGTGCTTCCAGAGAAGAGGTGAAGGACGTGAGAATTTTGCTGTCCTGTCTCAGAATTACCAACAAGGGACAGTTGTGCCTTCTGCCTCTAGAGGTGACCTGACACAACATGACTACTTGCTTCTTCTGCATCACAGGCCAGGAAAAAAAAAAAAAAGAAAATCAAATAAAGTGCGAGAAACACTAGTGCTTCTGAAAAAAATGCAAAAGACAGAGCTCTTCCCAGTAAGAAAAACAATACAGGTCCTTTACCATCTACCAGCTCCTTAAAGCTATGACAATTAAGGAAGAGTACTTCCTAGAAGCCCTGTACAAACAGCTTTGTGTTAGGGGACACGGTATTGAAGCAGGACTGCCATTCTCCATCACATACACTGGAGGACAACAGGCTGTCTCCAGGGACTGTTGAAGAAGCAGAAACACCAGTAGCAGCTACAAAAAGGTTCACAATATGCAGGAAGATACCCACACGAACAGGTCCTTCTCCTGTACGGAGTGACCTGGAAAAATACTTCCAGAAAAATACTTAGATAAAAGAAATGTACAAGGAGCACATTTAAGAAGCAGTGGGCCAATTAAAGGCATATTCCAAACAGAGTAATAAGGAAGGAAGAGTAAAACAGAGAAAATGAAGATAAGTGAGGTGCCCCCAGTTATTCTGTCACAGCAGTGCTGCCTGCTCAGCCTTCACGGTGTCACATCCTCCACGTATCCACTTCCCATGCCAGCCTGCTTCTGAAGAGTCTTTCATCCCTCAGCTGCTGTCCAAGCCTCAGCGCATTGTCACTGTCCCCAGTGCCTGTTTGGCCACAGTATGGCCCAGTCTCCCTCATCTCCAGAAACAACCATCCTTGTACAGCAAAGCACACGTGTCCATCCACAAGGCTGAAAGAAGGAAGGATGGAAGGAACGAAGGAAGAAAGGATCCCTCTTAAAGAAGGGGGAAGAAGGATGGAGACAGAGGCAAATAGGAGGGAGAGTGAGAGGGGCCATAAATTCCCTTCTAATTCCAAATAATTCCGATTACACGGATGAGTAGTTTTCAATCAGAAAGATAATCTCAAAGATAGATGGCAGGATAATTGCTCGTCGGCGCGACGTAAATATTGTGTCGTTTCTATTAATCTCAGCGAATCGGGTGTCAGGGTTGTCACTCATTCATCAAAACAAATTAAAAAAAAACATATTAAAAAAAGAGAGAGATGCTGGAGGGAGGGGGATGTGTATCCAATAAGCAGCTGAAGGCGTGCAAGGTAATGAATGCTGCTTACAAGCTGTTTGCATTTTTTGCTTTATAAAAGCTAAAGGTAACTCAGGCAGTAGATCTTTATTAAACTCTTGGTAAGCACTGCAAGGGGCACTGCTGCACACAGAACTGAGCAATAGGGCTGCAGAATGGGACTGTGATTGTGAAACAAGGGAGGGAAGGAAGTGGACAATAGACCCTAGATATGGGGCTGAACAGTCTGGGCATTAACAACAGGCAGGAGGTACTGCAGAGTCATCATGGTACCTGGAAGAAAGGACACAGATCACAGCACAAAACAGAGGCAGTGCCTCCACTGCCAAGTACAGGATTGGGCAGGGAATGGAGAGTGATGTGGAGAGGCCAGCTAGCAGGGCACATGTGCCTCGGTGCAATTTCACCACACTGGCTGCAGGATGATAGAGTGTCACTGCCCCACTGCTGTATCAACCTGTCTGCCTAGCATTATGTCCCCAAGCATTGTGCACCTCCTCTCCCTGCCCTTGCAAACCACATGGCCTTAGGCATCTTCCTCACAGCCCTTTGGTCCCCTGACTCTACTGTATTGGCTTAGTTCATTACTGCTGACCCAGCAGGACTGATGTCCCCCTGCACCCCCCAGCACTCTTCCCCTCACCTGAAACACACTCAGTTGCCTGGACAGTGCCCTTGTCTGGGACCTACAGGTAAGAGCTTGGGTCACACACTGGTCAGTCACCAGTGTTTCCCCATTAACTACACACAAAATTCCTTGGGAAGACCCTCATTCCTTTCTGACATCCATTTGCTGACATCTTGTTTCCTGAGAAAACCATGTTCCCCAGTTCAGGAGCCCTAGACTTACAAGGGAATTTTTGTAGTGGGTGCTGGACTGAAACTACCACTCACATGACACAGCTGGTACAGCTTTACTGGCAGAGATCAGGTAGGAACAAATAACCTCAAAGAAAAGGCTCCCCATACAACTTTCACCTTACCCAAGGATAGAGCGGGAGAGTGGAAAACTTCTGCTTGAAAATAACTTTCAGCCATGCCATCCTGTGCAGCAATCCACCAGAGCTGGTGAACTAGTCAATGCTAGATTAGCATTTGAAAAAATAACTTCCCCAGAAAATTCAGCCATGGGCAGGAGCAGTTCCTAACTGTGCAGGCAGGTTCTCTGAGCCAGGACTGTTTGAACCTGCTGCTCACTGCTGTGATGCAACAGGGAGGCCTTTCAGTACATCACGGTCATCTGTAGTGACTGAAGTGGTGCTCTTCAAACAAATCACCTCACTTTGCTCTTGGACAAAACTGTTTCCTTTTCCTTGCCTAAAGTCTGGAGCAGCCAAAACACTACCTGAAGCTTGTGCTCTTGACTGGTGTATCCTAAGTACCTTGAGATGAAAGAAATGCAAAGCCATTAAGTTTTTAGACCAGACTTAGTTTGTCAATAAGTCAGACAAGTTTTGCCCTCCTGTGCCCCAGGAAGAAGCTGGCAGGTTTTGGCTGTAAGTTAGTTTAGTGCTTTGCAAACAGCCCCCTAACACAAGGACCTGAACCAGTGCCCAGGGGCTGTCTTCACTAAACGGATTTGAAAAATGCTAATATTTCATCCCTGGCCACATCAGTGTTTCTGTTCATTTACTGCTGCTGCTTGCTAAGTGAACTTTCTATTTAAAAAGCCATTCTATTGGTAGCTCTTGTTGAAATTTGGAAACAAATTCTCCATGAACATTCTCCTGCCAGGCTACAACAGAACTGGTCCCAGTGTAGGACAAGATTCATTAGGATTGAGTGCTGTTCTCAGTGCACAGTCCTCTGGGACAGAGGGAGCAGGGATACTTGTCCCAGCAGCACATTTAACCTGTCAATCCAGCCAGCAACGCAATATCCGCTGGGGATTTCAGTTGCTGCTGTGATCCTGCCTTATCTCCCTACATCCCCCGGTGTGCCCACCACTCGGTGAAATGTCACTTCTCTCTCCCCTTCTTCCAAGATGGAAGTGAACTTGTGTGCCTGGCAAGGGTCTGACAGACATGAGCTGAAAGGCTGTCAAGGACCCACTGAAAAGCAGGCAAGCCACACTGTGTCAGATTTCGGGGTGTAACACTGCAGCCTTCTGTCTGCTCTTGGGCTAACTCTAAATGGAACCTTTGATAGGCAGCCAGGCAGCTGTCATCACAGGGTCAGCCTCGCAAGCAGGAGGGTTTGAGCACCTGGGAAGCACATGCCAGTGAGCAGAGAATAGCAGCAGTGTTGTAAGGCTCAGTACTGCAGGGAACCTGGAGCACCAGAATGGAGAGTCAAGCACTGGATAATGAAATAGACCAAGGGCATCCATCCATAAGTCCTGAGAAAACCTCAGTTCCACAATGACTTCTCAGGGGTGAATGTCCCACAAAACCAGCCTCCTACTTACTCCTCAGTGCTCATTTCCCTCTCTTAGAAATTAGTCTAAAGGAGACTTTCCAAGGGGAAACACTGCAAAGGTAATTCTCTCCAATAACCACCCAGTGTCATTTTTCACATCCCATCAGCCTCTGACTTCGCTATGACTGGTGTCAGAGCATCTAAACATTATGTAATGCTCAAGAAGAATTTGCCATTTCTCTGTATGTCACACCTTTCCCAGTGAGTCCCTGAATGGCTCTCTACAACAAATGGCTGAGCTCACCCATGAAGGATGTGAGGGAAGCTCCCCAATTCCCTGATTCAATGGTCTGATCCCTATGACCATGGAAATTTGAGTTAGAATTATGAGCATAAAGAATTAAAACTGTATAAACTATACACAACACTATACAAACAATTAACAGTACTAATTTGTCAGTGCTCTCACTCCTGAACAAGAGTTGGTCCTTTGATTAATGGAGTTCTTTAAAAGTACCTCTGCAACAGCTTTGAGGAACAGTTTTCAGGTAACTAGATGACAATCTAGACCTTTAGGTAACACTTCTTTCAGAGACATTCTTGGAAAGCCTTTGGAAAGCATTCAAAAGAGAATCCACATGAGAAAGTGGATTAAACTGAAAATGTTAATATGGAATGAAGAGCTACTCTTCAGAATGTGTACAGCTCAAAAAAAACTTAGTCACACCAGGGCTTGTGCTAGGGCTACTGAGGTATATTGTGAGTGACCTGGAAACTGAGAACAACAGGTGGTAAAAAAATGCAGATGACAGCTTCATTTAAATTAATCAATATAAAAGTGGACCAAGAAGAACCTCAGAGTGACAAAGCTGGATAGGAAAGCAGAAAACTGCTGGTGAAATTCAGCCAAAGCCAGGCAATGCTGATGGCCCTCAGAGAGCACTTCAATACACCTGGAAGTTCCAAAGGAATACAGGAAACATAGCCAGTTAGATGGAAATGACCTTTCACTCCACAATGGTGGCAAGGGGGAAAAAAAAAAGAGCATGGAAAAACCCCACCACTTATTCAGACATACCAGGAAGGAAATACTAAGTGATAATAGACATGAATTTTTGCCCTGGGTTGTGTGCACTACAGTAGCACTGTCTCCAGCAGTATGCACGGGGAATCTCTCAGGAGAAACATTGCTATTTTCTATCTTTTTCCTTCCTTACACACCAGCAAAAAGAGCAAAAGGAAACCATGCCCTCAGAAAGGTCCATAATAGCAGGTTAGCACTGAGTATCTTCTGGAAGAGGGCAGAAACAGGAATGCAAAGCTGAGAAAAGTTTCCAGAGCATATAGAACATATGAAACCACATTAACTCATGGGACTTACCCCACCAAGTAGCACTGAGTTAAGTAGCACAGCTTAAGCAGGATTAAAAATTGTATCAGATAGCTATTTGAATTATAGTGTGATCTATACAGTTTCTTCAGTCCTCCTCACTGACAGCAGCCAAAACTTGCTGCAAGAATATCACAGTAGTTTAGAACAATCTGCCTCTTCACATAAAATTATCATCATGACAGTCAGAGATTCAGTTAAAACTCATAAGCTGGTAAAACTCTGAACATCAGTGAGTAACACTGCACCCAAGCCCACATCAGTGACTGGATGCCACCTGAGGGAATATTCCACAAACTTTATAGATAAATTGGGTGGCAGCTCTTTGGCTAAAGTGGTGATTTGTATACTGACAATAGCTGTTTCTATATCTAAGTTCTTACAAAAAGAGAATAGAACATAAAAGCTGTCCCCTGAGCTTGCCAATGTGCCACCAGCTGGACCCACCTTCTTGGAGAAAAGCCAAAAATTATCCAAAATTGGAGGCTGAAGTCAACCTCAAACCAGCAGACAGAGAAAAACACCTTTCCCCCAAACTGGACTCTTCTGAAGCATCAGCCAGGCTGGGAAACAGGACTCAAGAGCAGGGTGCAAATTGGCATGATAACTTCTATACTTGTACATGTCACCCCACCTAGCTTTATGTCACGTGCTGGATGGCTCTTTCCTGTGTAACTGCCCTGCACCTTCTTTTATCTAGACTGGCCTCCTTTGTCTCTCCAGAGGAGGAGAAAGGTGTGGTTAGGCAAGTCTGCCATGTTACCCAGAGGAAGAACACTGTACTGGCCACTAGAACCAGTTGCAGAGGTCAGGCTGGAAAGCATTGCAGAGTAGAAAGAGCCATCAAAGGCAAAATTTATAAGCTTCCCTTGTTACATTTCCCATCTCTGCCTCACCCTTCCGTGACATTTACAGACTGGCAACCCCCCGCTGAAATCCCCCTCTTGCAGACAGCATTTCCCACATACTATAAGAGCCCAGCATCAGCCAGTTCCAGCATCTAAACAGAGCAGCAACACTTCATTCAAAGCTTTTTGTAAAAGTGATTCTTGAGTCTGTCAGGATCAATGCTACTCTACAAAACAGTTTTAATATATATTCCATTTAATCTTCTCCCTTCTTCTTGCTCCACAGCAGTCAAGACTGGTAAGGTGCATGGTACTACTAACCCCAGGAAAGCTCATTTGCTTCCACTCAGCCTCTGTCAGCCTCTCCTGAGCACTACAAAGGCTATGTAGAGATTTTATCACTGCTCTGAGGGATGAGATGGGTAGATCTGGTTCATGGGTGAACCATAAAGGGTTATAGCAAATGACATGACATCAGACTGGTCACTAGTGGGGTTTCACAGGGCTCCATCCTTGGTCCAGTTCTTTGACATCTTCAGAATGCTGAAGGTACGGGACTGGGAGGAACTGTTGACTCCCTTGAAGGCAAAGAGGCTCTGCAAAGAGACCTTGAAAATTATGGAGATGAAAAATCATCAGCCATACAAAGTATTATTATGAGTGGACTATCAGATGAGTTAAAAACAGGTTGGATGATGAAGCCCAGAGGGTCATGTTTATACCCTACCTGTAGGCCAGTAACAAGATACATGCAGGGGACCTGTCCTGTTTAACATCTGTATCCATGACCTAGAGGAGGCAACAAAGCACACTCTCATCAAGCTTGCACTTGACACCAAACTGGGGAGACCAGTTGATATGCTTAAGGCAGGGTTGCTATCCAAAATGCCCTAGAGAGGCTGCAGGGCTAACGTGAAGCTTACGAAATTCAGCAAGGACAAATGCAAAAGCCCTATACTTTGGAAGAAATAATCCACTGTGACAGTACATACCAGGGTCTGCAGTTCCCATCCTGTTTCCCCATACTCCCTTTTGTCAGGAGGCATTGTCTATTTGTACCAAGAAATATGCAAAGCTATTTCCATAAGAGTAAAGTAAACTGGGCCTTTGGCAAAGCTGCATCACAAAAAAAGTTTGAACAGTTTATTTCTTATCGCTACATCTTTTAAAAAATGTTATTTCTCAGCAACACACACACACAGACCAATCTCTTTATAAAACTAGATATTGTGGTAGAAAGAATATCCTTGTCTAGGCCTAGACAATTGGAGAGATGGCAGAAATCTGTAGCTACTAATTCTCTCTAAAACCCAAAGAACACAAGATGGCTCAAACTATCTTTTTTTTTTTATATTCAAGACATGAGGAAATACCTTTCAAAAGTAAAACTTTCAACTGGAACTACTCAGAGAACTCTAAAGAACTCATCAGTGATGTCACTTAACACCTTTACAAAAACAAAACCAAAAAAACCACCCAACATGAAGCATGACTGAAGTAATGATAGGGAAAATCCTGTAGTTTGAAAAGGACAAAGGGGATGGTGTCAGAGAATTCTAGATCCGTTAAACTTGATCTCAACCTGAACAAACAATGAAACAGTTAATCCAGAATTATACTGGGAAAAATAAAATCAGAGGCTAAAAATATAGTGAAAAGTAGGTCTTGCTAGGCTGTTAGCCTCTCTCTCCAGTTCTTCCTTTTTTTGTTGGTTGGGGTTTTTTCCCCACCTTTTTTTTTTTTTTTTTTTTTTTAACATGAATGCAAAGGTAGGCAAAGACTGCTGTGCTAATGCAACAAACGTGGACACCTACAGCAAGGCTACAGCCATGGCCTCTTTAGGTGTCCTTTCACATGCATTGTGCAGGTCCTAACATATTCCTGGCCAAAAAACCACCCTGTTCAGTGTGTGCACCAAGCTCAGCCCCAGCTGTCCTCTGTACACAGGAAGGCAGCAGTGGCAGTGTGATGACAGTGGCATGCTGGCTGCAGGGGAAAGCACTGGACGTGCTGCTTTCACTCAGTCTGCTCAGTGCTCTTTGCTCTGCACATCCTGAGCCATGACAAGCTCTGGCCTGGGCTGCAGGAGACAGGAACAGAGCATTCAGTCAAAGGACTGACACGCAAGAATGGCAGGGCAATCTATGTTCCCATGGAAGGAAAGGGATAGAGCTGGAGGTTTCTGGTTATGGGCAGGCTGCAGCCCCTGTCTCTGGGGAAACAAGTGTCATGACAGACTTGGACAATGTGACACAGAAAAGAAACGTGGGCAGGATACAAAAATGTGCCTTGGTCTGGAACAAGGAAGACACTGGGCTGAATTTTCAGGAACCTCATGAGGAGAGGAACATGTAGGACCAGATTCTTTGGCTCAAACTTCCTTCTGTGACACCTCAACTAATGAATGTGTGCTGCAGGCAACCCATCGGGTGTGTAATCCATGGATTAAAAACAGGCTCCCAATTTGAGATTCAAGAGCAATTGTCAACAGTAAGATGACATTGCACACAGACATGAGCAGAGGTCTGCACTGATCCATTGCAATTCCAGCTCATTGTTGGTGTTGGTACTGCCTACAGATGGATGGGATGGGTTAAAACATGGAAAAGAAGCTGCTCTCAATGACAAGACTCACATCATTCTCTATAACCCAGCAAGCACAGCCCAGTGCAAAATACAAAGTTGGAGGGACAGATGCTGCAGGGGACTATCATAGAGATAAATTTATCATAGAGATAAATTTGGGGCTTCCAAGCACAGCATGAGCTCTCATGCAACCCTAGGACCTACAACATGAGAAAGATAAAAAGCACCATGTAAATATCTTGCTTACATCAATGAGGCAGTTGCTAGAGCCCTTGTCCCCCACAGGTGCAAGCTTTTTGTCCCCTTGATTAGTCAAGACTGAGAAAATGTGCTTACCATGGTAAAGCACTGACAGCACAGTACCAGTCTTGTAGAAAAACTGTGAAGAGATACAGAGCCAAAGGGCTGAAGGTGCTGGATTCATTTCAGGATGAAATACTGCCATACTGCCTTCTAATGGCAGGGAGAATTACACACCAGCCAAAGGAGAAGAGAACTCGCTTTTCTGTGGCTTACACCTGTTTACATGAGATAAGTTGCAACATAGAATTGTCTTCAAACACTGCTTACCAATCCTTGCAGATGTCCTGGAAGAAATTCTGTTGCAGGACTCTATTTTCACCTGATGAGAACACACTATCTTGGACTGCTGAAAGACAAACTGTGTACATCTGAGAACATAGTAAAAGCCAGCTCTCAACAGAGGACCTGCAACAGGACTCTAGAGATATGGAACAGATCCCACAAGGTTAGTAGAGACTGAATCACAACTGTATCTGAGGTTTCCAATTCTTCAGCTCCCCAAAAGACTCCTCATCACTAGCCTTCAGTAATCAAAGGACATGCAGATACTGTCCCAGAAAATTAAAATAAAGCTGTTTCATAAAACAAATTTAATTTTCACCTGAAGCCACCACAAATTGTCTGCGATGCAAGTCCTCTTTGATAGGGAGGCAAAGAGACAAAGTAGCTCTGAGTGCTCTAGTGTCACTCCATAAAAGCACTGAAAGTCTTAGCCTGCAGTAACTGATCACTGCTCTCTACTGCAACAGCTCCCATCCTATTTCCCCATACTCCCTTTTGTCAGGAGGCATTGTCTATTCAGTCCTTGCTGGGATGTTTTTTGGAGCACTGTGATCAGCTTTGAACCAAAATTGTCCAACCCTTGTGGACCTTTTTTTCCTTCCTACTATCAGAATGAGATTTCATCTTGATGTTCAGGGCTTGGAGACCCAGAGGTCAGAGGCCACCACACGATCCACTGAGCCACCCAGTCCCTAGATCACAATGTTAACAAATCACCATTTATCTTTGTTACTGCAGCAAGTGTCCAAGGCAAAACGGTGCCAAAGATCATATCTGTTGGGATAACCTATTGATTTGTGTCATATTCTGCCCAATCCCTATTTTATTCTTGCTCAGGCAGAGGTCAAGACAGGTTAAAAATAACTCCTTCAGTCTGAAGTGCAGGACTGAGGAATTTAAAGCCAGGCTGTTCTTCCTAAGGGTGGGGGTTCAAAAATTGCCAAGAGAAGCAACTGAATCAGAAATGTACAGCAGTTGTGAGCAAGACCTTGTAGTCAGGGAACACAAGCCATGGCAAAAGTTTTGCAGCTTTAACTATGAGATATTTTTTTTTCTGTGTGAGGGAATAAATCAATCATCTTAGCTCATTCAAGCAACTAAGCATTACAAAACTTTACGTGAGGTACATACACAGTAAATGCTCTGAAATACCAGTGCAGATTAATGCAGATGCTGTTACAGCATTCACATCTCCTAGCCAAAGTACACTGACCAACATCAGCATAATTCACTGTCCTTATGTGACAGTAAGTTAAAATTTTGGCCTTTATTACAGGGGTTAAAAAAATCAAAAATATCAGAGTTGAAGCAGTTACTGCTATTCCTAGCACTAATATTCACATGCCATTTTTGTCAGAGAACTCTCTAGGTAGATGCAAATTTTTATTTAGATTATTTTATCTCATTTCAAAACCTTAAACTGCCAACACTTTAGAGATCTTTTCCCTTCCATTAACAATATGCCCTCCAGAAAATGAAATTTTAAACTAATACACATTTACCCTTCTTTTTCATTAAAGAACCATTATGTACATGCAAAGCAAAAAACATTTCTTTATCAAATCTACATGATCTCCTGAAAATGATGCAAAAGAGGATCTTACTCTGGCTTCATATTCCCACTCTCATATATAGATTAGAAGATTAAGAAAGGAACAGAGTTTGTTACTGCATCTTATAAAACCAGAATTTCTGACACTTGTACTAAAGCTCAGCCGACTTTAAGGGGCCTAACAGGTGGAAAAGTCTTTTTCTTCTCTCCACAGAGAGATTTACATCTGAGTATCATTCACTTAATGCCCATACTACTACAGGCCTCAGAAGTCGTCCACAGAAGAAAGGAAATTAAACCAACCTATGCTACCAGGTGATAAAAATATGTACTCTGAATGACAGAGACAGAAAATAAAACCTCCCACCAACTACCAGTACCTCGCCTGTAGAAGAAGATGGGGGTATCAACTGTGCAACAGGTGTCAGAAAATTCACTCACTTTCCCAATCAAATGTCAAAAAAATATTGCTTCCCTTTCTATATCATCCTTGGACCTGAAGAGACAGTATATTTGAGGAATATACACTGGTCATAGCACTCTGGATAAGGAACAATTAAGGACTTCATTGCCTTTGCACAAAAGTAACATGGAAAGTGTGCAGAACCTCCATGGGAAGTGAACAAAACAGAAACTCCAGTTCTGCCAGGACAGTTCCTCAGATGGGATGAGAAAAATCTCTGTATAATGTAGTTTGCTGAAACAAAGCGGTAAAACCACCCTAATGTTGTAACAAAAAGCAAAGGAACAATCAGGAGGGGCTGAAGTTTTCCTGGGCTTACAGACTGGCACAGGGGAGGCAGCACTGCACACAGCACCCTGCAGCTTTGGCAGAGGAGAAGGGCATGTGACAGCAAGCAGGAGACACTGAAGCAAAACATGACAGCACTGAAACTATTGAAAAATATGAATATGTTCATCTCTGCCCTGTCACAAAACTGACCTGCCCCATGGTTAGGCAGGCCCAGAGATGACTGACCTTGCTGACTGTCAGAGGCAGGCTTCTCTCTGTAACAACCAACAGGTGGAAGAGCCAAAGGGCAGTTCAAGTCTCACCATTACTTGTATGATACATGCTCCAAAGCCATCTCTTCCCTTACTATATTCTTTCACCAGCCATTTCTGGAGCAGCAGGGCAGAGCCCCACTCTGGGCTGCAGGAGTTGGAGTCATCCAGCTGGAGCTGCTCATTTACAGGTTGAAGAGGAGAGCACCAGCACAGGCAGCAGGAAGAGCAGACAGGGGCAGGAAGCAGCAGAGACTTAGCAAAGCCCTCTCCTCTCTGCTCGCTCTCTAGTGGTTCTGCAGGCGATTACTCCAGAGCATCCAGCCATACCAAAATCAATAAACAATTTATACGCAGCCCAGGGAATTTTGCCACACTTAATAAAAGTCTCCAGTCACAGTTATGGCTTCATTTCACCTTAACATCTTCTTTAACTGTCCCTTCTTTTCAAGATCAATTAGAGGCACGTGCAAAGAGAAAAACAAACAAAAACCACAACCACACACACACAAACAAACAAAAAAAAAACAGGTGAAAAAACTAAAAAGCAAGGTCAAACTGAGCAGCCAAGCTTCTCTTCACCACTCTCCCGAGGCAAACATAGAAATTCAGGGACTGACAGATAACACATTGGGACACCTTGTTTACACATGCTCCTTGCAGCCTCTGGTTCTGGGCAAAGATGAGCAAGACAGCAGCCTTATTTAGGAGAGCTAGAGTATTTGGTAAGACAGTTGAGTCTACAAAAGGCACCTGTGTTCCCTGCAATTTCAGTGGAAATTCAGTACCTCTGAAAAATTCAAAATACAAAGGGTGAAACTCTACCTATCCTCAAAAGGGACACAGATCAGACACCTTTGAGTAGCTCTTCATCTTGTGCTAGGATGATCCAGTCTCACTGTCCCAGTCCTGCCTTGGCTTTGGATGAGACATCCAGAAGCTTGCCTAAAGAAGAATCATCTTCTTTACTCCAGTGATTTGCAAGAGGAAAGGGGTAATGAAGGAGGGTAACTTCTATTAATAGAAATTGGGGAAAATAGCTTTTGATCTCTCCTTGGCTTTCTGAATTGAGGTGCTAATATTGCTTTGATGTTGTGTATTCACTTGAAAAGTATTAGAAATGCTGTCTGTGCTTGTGTAACTTGTTTGTAAAAAACTATCTCTGCACCTGGGATATCTGCCCTTGACTAAGATATAAAACAGTCTGAGAGGGCCTGGCTCGTTTGCCAGACTTTCAGTCCTTATAAAGCTTCTTGAGTTCAAATGCTTCCTCAGATAGAACCCAAAGTCTCTGCCGTAGCTAAGCTGAGCCCATCAGCCACCACAGCTGTTGCAGACAGCTGAAACAGCCCTTTTCATTGTTTTACAACTTTTCAGACCCAGGCAGAGTAGGATTCAACAGCTTCATGCCCCTGATGCCAGCACTGCCTTTAGATCCTTAACCAGAAAAATACAGCAGAAACTGGCTGAAATCATTACAGCTCCTCAATTCTTCTAAGTGCTGCAGGAATCAGCAAGAGAAGATTTGCTTTGCCTTCGTGCCACCAGACACAAGAAGGAATCACCTGAGAACAACCCTGGCAAAGCAACAACTGGGGTGACTGACCTCTTCAGGGAAGACACTGCTGAACTGCTGCCCCTCGATAGCATGGGCCCAGGAAATACTATTCCCACAGGTAACAGTTTGCCTCTTACACTGCTCTTAGAAAGAGGGACCTTTTCTTTGAAAGCAGTTTTGAAATGCAAATAATGGAGACCGAAGAAAACAGAAGAACACTTATCACCATGCCACTGTCACCAGCAAAGCACCTCCCCAGCTCAGGCCTCAAACCTGAGGTGGATCTCCTGGTGAGCCTTGGTCTCCTCTTGTGCCTCCTTCACCAGAAAGAAAGAACACAAGGGAGGAAGCCTGGGGACAGGCAAACACCATTCTCCAGCTGGCTCCCACTGCATTGGTAGGGCATACACAGAACAAAATGCATGCACACAGTCAGCAGGGCAGTCTGGCTTTCAAAATCAAAAAACCCAAAGAAGGTGGACAATAGGTTAAGATATAAGGAACAAAAAATTGCTCAGCTTTCAACCCAAACCATATTTCTCCATTAATATCTCCAAAATGTGAGCTCCAGCTAGATCTCTATTTAAAATACATCTACTTCTTGTTTCTTCTTCCTGCCTGCACATGCCTTCATACATGTATCTTCCCTGATGACTTTCAGTGTGCTTTAGCTAGCATCCTGAGATGCCCTGGCTCAGGTCCTGAAGGTTAAAGAAAATTAATTCAGCAATCAACAGTTCAGCAGCATCTCTTTTTTGTCATTTCATTTCACACTGATGCCATGACAGATCAGGTATCGTCCTGCCCTTCCTTACCTTTACTACTTGTGGCCTACACCCACATCCTTCTCTGCTTGGACAGTATGTTCTCTGAACAGTAAATGCTCCTGTTCAAAGTCTGTGGAGCCTTAGGGGCAGATGGACTTCGATACTGACCAAAACCTTCTAGGGACTATAGGAGTACAGAAAGAAAGGAAAGACTGAGTTTACGCAGATCCCACAGGCTACAGCAGTAGCTCAGGGCACCTTGGTCCTCAGATTCTTTGAAGTACTGCTTTTCCAGAAGAATCCCTGGTCAATTTTCTTCATACAACCTTTGTTGGAGGAGTTCAGAGCTCTTCATCCACCCCTCACTTGATGCCATGCAGATTTTTCAGCACCCTCACACTAAAATAACCTAAGTTTGGATCAGATGGAGTGAAGCATTTCAAGAAGGTTATGCAAACCTGCACCTGTTATAGCCTCATAATTTGAAGCCTCTCAGGGAACATTGAGATCACCAATATATTAAAGCACACATCAGAAACTAATAGGGTGTTAAATATTTACAATTGAGAAGAGCCTACATGTCTGGGAGGAGACATCTTCAGTAAAAAAAACTGTGTGCTGCTGCATCACAAGCCTTTGGCAAGACAAATAATTTTCTTACGTGCAGTATTTCACAGATTGTTCAAGGCTAAAGAAAATCTATCTTTGTTACTTAAATGCAAAATATCTCAGTGATACCCTGCAATAGAGAATTGGTCATCACCTTGTGCCATGGTGCTGCTGCCTGTGTCAGTGGGTACACAGCCAGAAGCCCTAGACATTGGGACCTTCAACAGAATGTAGTCACCAGCTACTGGTTTGGTTGGGAGTGTTTGGAGGAAGAGGAGGGGTCTAGACAGAATAGACATGGAGACCAAATAATGAGTGCCTTAAGTTAGTCACTGCATGGAGCCACTAAAACTTTGAAACAAAAGATTTCAGTCAGAGTATCACTGGTACAAAGGTGACCAGAGGGATGAGATGTCATAAACCATCACTGGTAGGAATCAGAAGAGAACCTTCTCCACAAACATGTTAACACTCATTTATTAAACATCAAGTTTGTATCTACCTGGAAAGCAGCAGTTAGAAGCAAGGCAATCTCCCAGGCTGTGACAAAGCAAGCTTTCTATTAATAATCCGTAATGCCACCGAGAAAATAAGAGCACAGCATTTTCACAACTATTCAAGATTCTCACCTGCCCATGAAACCCAGTTTTGTAAACACAAGTAAGCTGATGGATTTTTTTGTTTTCTCTTAATGTCCAAACACTTGGCTATATCCAACCAAGGTCAGGAGGTGACCATGAACAATAACAGTTTTTTAACCAATTCCAGGGACCTGATCCTGTGGGGATAAAAAAAAAAACAAAAAAAAAAAAAAAACAAACAAAAAAAAAGCCCACAACAAACAAACCAAAAGGGGGGAAAAAGTTCCTCCAGGTAAAAAAGGTAAGAAGCCACTAACCACACGCAAGAGTCAACTTCTACAGCTGTACACCAATGAGACCTATCATGGCTGAAGCATTCTTTTTGCCTTTTTTTTTTTTTAATAAGCAAACACCCCATATAGAGGCTTCCTCCTTTGGTACATCCTGAGAATTTCCATATTCAACAGAAAATCTTTCTCAATGCTGAGCAACCGAGTCCTTATCTAGGGATGGAAATGGAGACTTAGTAGGATGTGTAAATGGAGCTAGATCATGTAGCCAAACTGGATGACATCCAGTTCATAATGCCACATCATAAAACTGTGCCAGAATATGGGGAAATGGACCAAATGGTTTCCCAAAGGGAGACATATGTTAGAGCCAGAATGGTAAAAAATATAGACTGAGTCTAAGCTTCTAAGCACTGCATTGCAGTCCCTGGGTACAAAAGGGAAATGAAGGGGCTACTTGACAAACAGGTCACTTTCCCCCCTCCTGCTGGCAAAGCTGTGATTTTATACAGGAAAAATTGAGTACTAGCAGTGTCTGGAATAGAATAGGTCACAACTCTTCTTCTCCCTGCCAAGATGACAGTCCTAAGGGCCCACCAAAGCACCATATTTGCTTGTCTTACTCTTTCAAGGATCACTTCAGCTGTAGCATTCTATTGGACCCTCCCATCCAACTGGGATTGCCTCCAATAGCTTTAATTACGAGGAAGAAGTATTTAACACAGGAATACCCTTATGTTAATACCTTGTCAGAGATGCACGAAGTACTCCAGGATGCCAAGAGGCCTGACAAATATACAGTCCCTTGGGACAAGGTCTTTTGTGCTTTTTATGGGCTGACGCAGTCTCCGAAGGTAGAACTGATAACCAGCAATACATGTCATGGTAGCACCTGAAAATAAGGCCATCCTGCCCTTTAAATCAACTTGCTTTATGTTTCCTAGATGGAAAAATATAGTCACATGTTATGCTCTTCCCTTAAACTCAGACCCTCCAAGCCCCAGGAGTGACAGTAACTGCACTTCTGCATCCGAGAATTACTCAGCACAGCTCATCTCTGCCTCAGAATGGCAATTGCAATGCCTGGATTGCCTCACTACAAGCACAAGAGGGCTGGAGAGTCAGGCTATCTCTTCAGCTGTGGAAGACTATAACCACTACATCTGTGTGCACCCAGGCACACAGAGGTCAAACAGCATTGAAGCAGCAACACTGCTACCCTGGACCTGGGAGATAGAGGAAAACAGAGACCTTTCTCTTTGATTTGAGTGCACACCCCAATCAATCAGACATCAAAAAAAAATTTGTTGTTTGTTTGTGTTTGTTTGTGGGGTAGTTTTTTGGGGTTGTTGGTTGGTTGTTGTTGGGGCTTTTTCATCATTTATAAATGGCAGTTCTTTCCCTTCTGGCTTCACAGAGTCATTCCAGAACCCAGAATGCTTCAACACTCCCATCTGACGAATTTTCATCTACCTAACCTACTAAAAGGGAAAAAGAAGAACACAACATTTGTGTTCAACAGGACAGAAGGATTTGTAAAGTTAGATGGTGCAGGGCAACATGAGAGATTTTTGTTGATATGACAGAGAACTTGAGAGTGGGCTCAAGTGACAAAACTGTGAAAAAGACTCCTGCATTGCCCAGTGTGTCCCTCATTCCATCTCAGACAAGTCTGTCACTCCAGTGAAATCCTCACTTGCACCTTCTGTCCTTCCTTGGTGACTCAAACACTTAGCAAGCATCCCTGTTAGCAAAGCCAAGCCTCCCTTTCACAAGTGGCAGACTGCCGTAGAAGGCCACTTTACCAGGCAATAACACCTGCTGAAAAGAAAATTCCTGTAAGCAGATTCCTTGTGACTGAAGCAGCAACCTTGACCAGTCACTTCAGAGCCCTGTTACATCCATAATGATACTGTCTCCACCTTTCCCTTCCCCCCAGCATGAAAGATGAGTGGTTGTGTGGAACGAGTCCCCGAGCTGTGATGGGAATCCGTCTCGCTTGGCTGCAAAAAATATATATATCCTGGTATGGCTGTGATGAATCCTTTCATTATTCATCTGCAATTGCCCTGCTACTGCTGCTGTTCTGTTCCCACTCTCTCTCTTTCTTTTATAAATAAAAATGGAAACAGATTAATGACAAATATTGACAGAGATTGCTTTTAAAGAGCCACCTGAATGCAGGCTATGGGGGAGAAGCAGTGGCAGAGTAGCATCAGAGGGATGGGAAGACCAGGAAAGACTAAGTAAGAGATGGGAAAAGAAGATAAAGATGCTCACTCCAATTGGGCTAGGTGAGTACTGACTGGAGCAAAGTATCCTTCTGGTGATGTGGACCTCAATTTGCTCCAACAAATGAGCTCTGGATTAACAGAGCTGTGCATCCAAAATATCTGAAGTAACTAGAAGCAGTCAGTTGTGCTGTCAAAGATACTCTGGAGCAAAGTTTGCAAAGGCTAGAGCAAAATATTCAGAGGACAAAACCACAGAGGGGCAGTTACACACAGATCACCGGTGATCAACAAACAGTACCTGATACTGCTGCTTGTCCCACTCCTCTCCCGGTGACCAGTGAACACCAAGGCTCTAGTTGGCACAACTGCCAAGGCTACCTGGATTTTGGAATGTGACTCAGATGGACCAAACAAATCTGTAACCAGTCAGATCACAGGTTGACAGTGAGTGAATGCATCCAATGGAGGCAGACCTGCCCTCCTGCTACCCTTCCCTGTCTATTCCCACTGTGTGAAGAAACATGGTGTTATAATCAAGTAGCACTCCAACAAGGTGAATTGTTTATTCATTCCTATTTAACATATCATGCCCCAATTGAAGAAAGCAGGAGAGGAGTGGCAGAGATGATATCTTAACTCCTAGAGAAAGAAAAATCAACTGACTTTGGGTTTACCTCTCATCTTAAAATAAGCTGTTGTAGCTACTCTGAGCAGATGGGCTGCAGGAGACAGAGCTCAAAGTCCTGGCCTCTTATAACCAAACTATGCCTCTTCCTTGAAGGTGCTGGTACATTTTTTCTCATCACACATACACATGAAAGACTTGACTTACAAAATGGCCAGCTCAGACTGCTGCAGCATCACAGAGAAGCTCAGAGAGCTTCAGCCATTGCACTTGCCTTAGTATTTAGCCCAGATGTTGCATCTTAAACCTCCTAGGTGCTGTGTAAAACCCACAGATTGGAATAAGTCTGCTCTTCCAGTCAGAGGGCTGATGCCACTCTCTTGTCCTACACAACTAGTAATGCCCTTCAAATCAGCTGGGAGTTCAGAGATGACAGTATTTTTTTTCTCCATTCTTCTTTCTGCTTTTAGTCTCTTCCTCATCCTCCAGAGACAGCTTGAGTTCTGTTACTACTTTTCTATATATTTCTATCCCTATGCTAATCTCCAGTGATTGCAATCTCCTCCTCTTAGGTCCCATGCTTCCTAACTCAAGCACCACCTGTCTCCCCAAAGATACCATGTCTGCCAAAATCACCTTCTACCAAACCATTCCCAAGGCTAGCTCTCCCTCATGCCATCAGTTACACTTCCTATCCAGCTCATCATTCCCATCAAAGTGTTTGGCCTCACATATGAGAGCAGAGATGTGCATGGCCTCATTGCTGCTCCTTGCCAGCCTCCCACTTAACTAAAGCCATTTTCATCCTTCCCTCAGAATTGCTCTTTTGGTGCCAAGCCACTCTCCCACCCTCCTGTCCTCCTCAGAGCACACTGCTCCTTGGACTCCTTTCAACAGCAGCTAATTCAAGACATTACAGCACAGAAGCCTGTGCCAACATCCAGTACATAAACAAAGATGAGATACATGAGAGGAGAGAACACACTGTCAGCATTTAATAACAAACACTAATTGCAAACAGGGGGATGGACTTCTCCATTCCTGTTCTCTCAGCAGCCTAAAGCAATCTCAGCCAAGGGACATGCCCATTCACAAAGAAGGATCCATTAATCACTAAATGACTCAGTAGCTGACTGATTGCCACCAGCCTGCTTGGTGTCTCGCTGATCCACTGAATGGAGTGGATCTTGGAGTTTCATTTGCACCTCATTAGTGTAGGGACACAGAAATATAAGGCCTCTAGTCATGCAATTTCCAAAGCCTTTCAGGTCTGCTACAGATCTGCCCTATAAACCTTGCAAAATTTTATCTTCTCTCTGTGCCTCCGATTTTCCTGAGAAAATTGCCTTATATCAGATCCCAAAAACCTGCAGAGCAGGCTGTTTGTGGGCCTCGACATTACAGTATTTTACTGAAAGCTGCTGCAAATGATAGATGGCATTTTTAATAACATTCTCATTTACCAGAAAAGCTGGTTCTCATCACAAGCCATATGGGGTAAAGAGACCAAGTATTTTCAATAATTTTGCTCCATCATTCATTCTGCTTCACAGATAAACAAATCAGACCCCAAAATAGAAGACACCCATGTAAATGACACTTTGGGTTCTCTAGAGCAGGCAAGTCCCTTTCAGCCATAATCCCTATTTAGGAAGCATATGCAGCTATGTTACAGCAAATGTCCCTTCTCTCCTCAGCTAAAGATAGTGTCAAAACCTTTAAGGAGCACCTGGGAGAAGAGGTATATGCAATTTGTGGCCATGTGACTCTAGCACCCGCTCAAAGTCCCTCTTGAGCTGAATCCCTGGAGACCATGGGGTGGTGGGCACAGATCTGTAAACAACTGAGCCAAAGTTAAAACCTTGGTGCTTGCCAGTTGTCTGTCTCCCTCATTCAAACCATTATTCCCAGGACTTTCTCCCAGCCCACCCAACTCCCCAGTTCCAGTCCTGCCATCATGCCCTGGGCTGCCTCTAGCACTCCTCGTGCACATCAACCAAGCCAAATCAACTGACTAAAGCAGCAGAAACCAAGGCATTTTTTTTGCAGTTGAAATGGTTTATGTGACTCAGAGGAGTCAAAGGAGGGAAAGGCAAACAGCAGGAGCTTACAGCCAAGCATGAACAATGCAGTGCAGATGGAAGGACAAGGCTTTTCCTTCTATCAGTCATAAACTGTTTACCTCACTTCATGGCCTTGTATCCTGTATTTCCAACAACAAAAAAAAATCCCTAAAATTTCAGTCAAATGCAGGTTTTTTCGAGTGCTTTAGGATGCACTTGGATGAAAAAGTAGTGCAGAAATAGAAAGTCAACACCCTTCCAAATTTCTACATGCTTTAGGGTTTCAGCTCCCACAAACACTCAGGGTGATGCTGGAAACCCTTAGAGTGCATCTGCAACTGAACTCACTGTATCCTGGTGTACCCAGCTGCACGTGCATCACACATGCTACTCCAGTCCTCATGTATTTCTCCACTGATTTTAAGCTACACAGCCCTTCAGAATTCAGTCTGTCTCCCCAGTACCCTCCCCTCCTCAGGCTCTGGGGCCAGTAGTTGCAGCTTTACTAGTATATTCACTTAGGGCAGCCTTACGAGAGAGTTTCAGCTGTTGTCATTGAAAACTTCATCAGCTTTGATGTTTTACAAATGCACACCCTGCATTAACCTACATGATGTTTTAGCCTTAACAACACTGAGCAGATTTGAAATCTGTGGAAAGACAGAAGATCTGGAGTTTACTGACCTTCACACCCCATTACAAAGTCCACCTTTCACTCAAGCTTATGTTTAATGAGATGACATGAAGGGCTTAAGTAATGGAGTATAGTATTCATATGGATATAAACTATCCAAGCAAAGGCCTACTCCTGCCTGTTTCTTCTTCCTCCTTTATCTTGCCCCTTGTGTCTTACAGCTTTGCCCCTTTGCCCTTGTTCTGACTCCTTCCTGATCCTCCCACCAGGTGACAATTTGAATTTTAAAGCCATTTACATTCCAAAATGTGCATAATCAGATTTTTATCCTGTACTTCTCTGATGTGACTTTTTTATTATGACATCAAGTACTGACCCATAATAAGGATGTAAATGCCCACTTTAATGTCTATTAGCAGTATCTGCAGATGCATATAAAATTATAGTATCATCACATAACTACATATTAACCTCTTGAGCTCCATGACAAACTCTCCAGGGAACACTGCATTCCAATTTTCAATTACCAGCAGCAGTTCAGCGACAAGCAGTAGAAGTTGTACTCATCCATATCCTAAACACCTGAGGTACTTGCAGAATGACAGAGAGTAGACATATTCTAAATAGGCCAGCTCTGATGCTTCCAGTTGCCAGTTATTTGTGACAAGCATTTGGGTTCTTCCCAGGGACAAATACACAGTTACATTTAAGGATACATACACATGGGATGTAACTTACCTGAAATAAATTTGTGGTTTTCAGCGAAGTTGTTTCTGAGTCATATGGTAGTGCACTATCATCACTTTATCCACAGCGATTAGCAGAGAGAAGATAAGGTGTACAGCAACTTACCATGTGTCATCTTTTATGTTCTGTTGAGCAAACAATGCACTTTTCTCAGAAAATGCCCACTTAGCACAGGTGTGAGGTGTAATGTGTGAGCAAGGAATGATGTGGACTGCAGTACTTTACTGCAAGGATAAGAAAGTCACAATTGCAGCTATCTGCCCAGTCCCAAAAGGGTATTAATGGAAATTCAAACATTTTGATTTTCATCTTTCAGCTTAATGGAATCTCTTTAAATGAGGAAATGGGTATTCTGCTTGCAAACAGAGCCTGCCAACCCACACCTAACACATGAACACAAAAAAGCTTGTAGAGGGAGGTTGGTTATCTTTGTCTTTTTGGTTTTTTTTAATTTTTTCTAATTTCTCTAGAAGATGTAAACCAAGAGTCAATGGAGAGAACAGAACAAGACTTAGGATAATAAACACAATAGTTAGTATCATTTTCCCTTTGTACTCTTTTCATTTTTTTCCAATACAGCTCAGTCAGATGATTGATTCTGGTTCCAAGGGCAATCTTCCCAAAATAAACAGTAAGACTTCTGAGATTTTAAAACTTTGCTGAATTGGACATTAGAAGCCAGCCTATAATTTGTTAAACAACAGTCAGGTTTACTTCACTAGACAATCATTACCCTGTAGTTTAGAGAAAAGAATCAAGAGGACAATACTTGAAATATCTCTGCAAGATATGAGTCAAAATTTATGTCCTCCTATGATGTTCAGGTAAAAATATATAAAGTGTGATTGTTCCATAGCAAGTTTTCACCCACCTATTGCTCTTTCCTGAGATGTAGTAGACAAGTTATTTCGCAGCAGATTCTCTATGATACTTTGAATTTGGGGCTGCTTTTTCAGTTCCTTTGAAGTCCAGGAATCATAGTATTTCCAGAGACAAAACATATTTGGGGACATTAAAATAGCTTTATAAGGAAACTCCAATACAAAGTGAATACATACCAAGTCCTAGCTCAAAAATAAATAATATAAATACACACAGATATATATATATCTGTTTACAGATAAAAATACTCAAAAAGGAAGAAATCCCTTTTCTGTCATCCTAAGTTGTCCCTTGGTCCATACACTTTACAATAATGCTGAAGAAGATTCTTGTTTAAATGTCTAAATACATATGTAAGCAGATGAAGCCCATGGTTGAGAGTCGTGCAGCCTAACAATGTGGGGAGAAGGGTGAAATGTCACCTTCCCCAGGCAGCTCCTGCACTGCGTGCATACCAACAGCCACACCTCATGGCCCACTCTCCCCACCCAGGAATCAAACCCTGCGTGTCTAATTCCTCCTTCCTGTCTCCACAGTATCGGAAAGGACCAGCCAGGGATAAAGGATTCATGAAAGCTCCCCTTGCTGTTCACTGGACGACCAAGAAAGAAAACACAGGACTTCTTTCACTCACCATACAACACTCAGCAGTAGGAGTGTCTGGCTCAAAATGGGAACATGTGTTTCCCCATGGAGGCGGGCTAGATGAGTCCAAGCATTTGCAAATTATTTTGTGAAGCAGGATGAAGAAGAGCCCTAAGGCAACACTGGTGAACCTCTCAGGAAGCTGGTGTCAAAATTACAAGGGAAACATCAGTGTCAGTGCTGGCATTAGTTTATCAGAACCACTGGTCTGCCATCACTGCACCTGCAGGCAGTCTGTGAGTGATGACACTTCTCAGAGGAAGATTTCTCCAGTCTTTAGGTACAATTCTCCAATCTCCAGAACAATTTTTAAAGTGTGTTTTGAAAACTCTGTGTGCTACATCTGCCCTATTGCAGCCACTCCTAAGATCTGCTCACGTTCTCATATTTAGAAACATCCCTGTCACTCCCCCACCAAAAATTAATTAAATAATGTTGTTTACCACTTTGAAACACTATACTAATTTCATTTAAAAACAAAGTATTTGTTCTCACTGTGAAATTGCTCTATACCACTAGAGAACAAAATTTGTACCCCAGATTTGAAATACCCTTTTATTTATACGTGAGAAGTTCTCCATTAATACATAGCAAGTCTACTTGCATTCATCTCTAGTTTCAGTTGATTTTTATGAGCTGGAAAAGCACAAAGAAAGGTTTCCTGGTTTGAAAAATATCAACATTTATAAATGCGATCATAGTCAGCCCTGTTGTCAAACTTATCACCAGCTATTCAAACTGAACTGAGAAAATTTTCAGCCCTGGGATGTAAAATTAAGGACATGGTAGAAAGCACTATTCAGCTTTTCCTTTTTAAATAGAAATTAATCCAATTATCAGATTAAATGCCTCATTACTCAAAATTTTAAAATTACAAAATTGCAAGTAGGTGTAAGACTGAAACAGCTAATTTTTAGACATCTGAAATTTTTGACATTACCATAAGACAGAGCCCTTCCCATAAGACAATCTATTGCTCCTTGTTCCAACTACTTATACCTAACAAAAATCAATTTATTTCACAGGCAACATTTCACAATTCTCACAGGTGCAACTTGTAGATGAGAGAGAAAAATAATCACTTTTAAAAACCAGACAACCCTCTACTCCCAAAATGGTGTTAAAAACTTGAAGCCATTTCCACAGGATCTTGATCTTTTTGTTTAAAAACATTTAGCCCGCTTGGGTTCTAATTTTTACAGTTTATTCATTGGAACAATTAAGGTAAAGGGATTCCTGTGTTGCTCCTACCACAAACATGCATAGCTATTAATACTGGGACACAAGCATAGGCAAAAGAAAATTAGAAGTCCTCTGTTCATTTGATCTTTGAAGTTACTGTTATCATGGTGAAAAAGAATGATGCCAGTCTATCTTAAAAGGATGCTAGTGTTGGCAAAATGAATTGATATCCATTAAACTATCAATTGAAATTGACCTACTCATTTAAATGACATCCCATTTGGGACTGGGCAGATCTGAAGCAGTGGCTTAGAAATGAAAGGCTATTTAAGAAACTCTGAAATTGTTTCAAATTCCAAACAGGGAGCTTCTCACTTGTTTAGAGACAATGTCCTGACAAACTGGGAAACAAAATCATTACAAAAAAACCTCCAAAGAATGGACATGATAAATTACCTCAAATCCTTCACTCAGGTTTGCAATTCAAAGCAAGAAAAGCATAGTAACTCCCTACAGACCTTCAGATTACAGTTTATACTTTATACTTACGGAAACGGTCAAGGAAGCATGCAGATTAATGGAGAGCCCAATACTGTAAATCTAGTCAGATGTCAGCAAAACCTCTCTTCCCCCACTCTCAACTCAGTTCGCTTTATATCAGATAAAACACTTCTTTCATATATTGATTTATTTCCAGTTTCTATAATCAGAACAGAGATTCTGCAAGAGCCTCATTCAGAGAATACACATCTTACTTAAAACAGAGGAATACAAGCAGGAATCTTTCTTATTTACATGTTACCCTTAAAATAGAGTCCCAAGAACCCAGAGTCCAACCCCTATCAAACAGCTAAATCTTATGACCTCATAAAATATTTGGGACATGCACAAGGCAGCGCTTCACAGACTCTGAGTAGACCTTTTTGTGAGCTATCTCCCGGAGAGCCATCTTTGACAGCAGGAGGAAGCTAAAATGCAACTGATGGTAGCTTTGGCTCACTATCTGGTGTTGTCAAAATCTGAGAGAAAATTCAAGGACTTCAGAAGTGCCCAAGGACCCTGGTCAGGCCACACCAGCCCTCTTAGAAATGCCTTCAGCAACGAAATCTAACATGCACAATCTAGGCAGCCTAGGCTTTAGGTCCAAGTTCATTTATATGCCCATTTGCAAGACAAAAGATGCTTTATTACTTAGAATTTCCAGTGTCATAAAGAGTTTTCTACCACACAGGCATGACACCTCTGATCTTCTTCTGATAATACTAAACAGACTGAGCTCTTAAGTATTGCAAACTATAAATATGATTGGTACAAAATTGCACTATAATACTGCTAAAGGAAATGCAATAAATTTCTGAATTAAAAAAATAATTCTTACTTTCTAGGACCTTGTACACTGAAAAGCAGTGGTAAGAACTTTAAGTTCAACTGCCTGAATGCCACCTCCTACAGCAGTGTTACAGCAGCGTTTGGGCAGCAAAGACTAGCAGCATATTTGGTTACATGAGTCTGTGAAGGCTGAATAGCAGTATTAGAACACTCTAATATAATACACTCTACTCCTCACTTGTGGTGAGGAGTACCACAAGTGACTCTTAACAGTTACTCTGTAACTCTGAAGTATAGACACTAGAACTGAATGCATATGGATGTGGAATACTGGGGATTTTTATGCAGGAGCACAATTAAATATTAAATGACAAGTTTTACAGTATGAAGCTTATGAAAAATGATTTATATGGGTTAATGGATTACATAAGACTTGTTGACTGGGCATACAAATACATGTCAAAAAAGCCTCATTGTAAAGAAAGAACAAGACTTTTCAACCTTGCTGAAAATAAAAAGCATGGTAAGAAACAATGTCAGGATGTTGATATAATGAAAAAAATATTCCAAGAGAAGACATCATTTACTTATAAAGACAGTAATTAATAAGAAAACTGATTACAAACAAAGATATGCTAATCCTTACTTGATGTTTTCATCATCAGGACGTGTCCTTGTAAAAATATATTTAAATTCCACTGCAGAATAAATGCTATAACCAAAAGTTAAAAAATGTCTTTTCCAGCCTCAAAGAAAGTTTGTACATCTTTTTGAGGCGGGACACTGGGCTAAGAGAACACTTTAAAAAAGTATCACTATATTATTGCTTTATCTTTACACTACCGCCCAAGCAGGCAAACCAGGTCACTGTGAGAGACAGACTACCAAGACAAGTAGACCTTTGGTCTGACACAGTACAGCATTTTTCATGCTGTTCATCCCATTTCCTTCAGAGTTTACAAGGACAAGAGGGCAGCTTTGCAAAACCCTGATCATCCTCATAATACTGGCATCTCTGCTTTAGGACATTGAATACTCTAGCTGATAACACACAGGGCTCAACAATACTTTTCTTGATTCCTGTCTGCAAGTATATATATTTTGCATCTTTCTCTGATACAACAGGCTGTACCAGTCCATTTTCCAGTTTTACCAATTCTTTAGGCTGGTACAAGAATTCTCTTTACATAGCATGCCAGCGAGCACATCTTTTCAGCTCACTGGACTCGGTGACAGCCGTGTTTGCATGGGAAGGCATTCTCACCACGGTAAAGTTGAGAACGATGTTGCAAGTTCCTTCTGTCTCTACAATGTAAATCTGTATTAGATGTGATGTGACTGAGGCCCAGCCGCATGTGGGTCTCCAGGCACTGCTGCCAGTTTAGTCTCCCTGCATTTACCTGTGGCACTATTCACTCTCTTAAAAAAGAGATGCTTTGGTATGATTAAGCCATTATGCCCTCTGTGCTGAGTTCAAGCCTTGTACTGGGTAAAGTTAATGGCCTAAGATAATTTTGTTTTACCTCCTGTAGAGCAAGTGTCCCCTTATGCCTCATGCTTTAAGAAGCATTACTGTATTTTTCCTGCATTTGATGGTACAAAAGGATGTTGCAATCACAAAACACAAACTGGAACAGAATACAGGAAACAAAGACACAGAAATGAAGTATCACAATGAGAACAAAAGTTCATCCTCCTTTGATAGTCTCCTAACAGACCATTAAAATACATTTTCTGAACAAATGTAGCATCCTTCACTTCTGCTTTACTGAAAAATTCTCTGGTTACAAACTGTTCCTCAAGACAACAAAGCAAAGTTGTTATCCACTTCACATCATTTCTTTTCAATATCTAGGCACACATACTATTTGTAGCATCTTCCTTCTTCAGTACAGAAGGGGTTACAATAAAAGAGGCACTCCATCATGCTTCTTGTTGCCCTTCCTACAATTTCCCTTCTCATCCTCTGCCCACTAAGCAGGTCTCCACAACATCCACACAATAACAGCAAGAGCATCTGCAGTTTGAAGGACAGCACTAACCTACTCAATGTCATTATTCAAGAGTGATGCTGGCAAGACACACCTCTGCATACCACAATCACAAAGCTAATCTATCATTCAGTAGCGCTAGTCCCAGCCTCTAACAAGTTTCTCTCCAGCTTCTGTTTTGCTGCTTTCTCCACTTGTTACTGTACCTTAAAATCATAAATCCATCACAACAGAAACTATATTCTTTTAATTCAGTCTTCTCCAGTACTTACCAACCTGGGCATTAATCCTGACTAGAGCTCACTGGAACTACCGGCAATGTGCCAAGAACAACGAGAAAACATGCTTCTCTCAGCTTTTGATTTCTCTTTCACTGAGTGTCCATCTTCTCCCTGTACACAGAAGTATGTCATTTTGAGATTGGTCACTGCTATCTATGAAAAACTGTTGCAATTGCATGAGGTCCCCAGAGACAAGAAGGGGTATGTATATATACATCACCTTTCCAAAAAGACAGGAAAGAGTACTGGTGGAGTGATAGGCTAGTCAGCCCTACCTCAGTCCCCTGTAGCTTCATGAAGCAAGCTTTGGAAGCCATTTCTAGGCACCCAAAGGACAAAGAGGTGACTAGCATTAAATGATTGAAAATCAAGACTATGAACCTGTCTTCTATGATGGAATGATAGGCACTGAGAATGCACAGAGGGCAGCAAATGATGTTTCCATTTACTTCAGTAAGCCCCTTGATGCAGTCTCTCATAGCACCCTTACAGCCACATGGGGAGGGTATGGACTGGACAGCATCCAGTAAGAAAGACCAGAGAAAAGCTGGCCAGGTTAAGCAATCAATGGTTTGAAATCTGCATGATGGCCACTTATGAAAAGCGTGCCTTGGAAGAAAATACAGGGATTGATAGTGTTCAGTGATCATTAGTGACCCAGTGGAAAAAGACAGAACATACTCTCAACAAGATCAGAAATAATGGCATGTTGAGGAAGGGAGCCACTGATATGCTAGAAGGTGGGGGTACCATCAAGAGAGCACTTGGGCAGACTGGAGAATGAAAAGACAGAAATGTCATGAAGGTAACATTTAAAACAGAATAGTTCAATTGGAAGGGACCTAAAATTACTAACTAGTGCAACTGACTGACCATTTCAGGACTGAACAGAAATTAAAGTAAGGGCATTGTCCAAATGTCTCTTAAACCCCAACAGGCTTGGGGCATCAACCATCTGTCCAATAAGCCTGCTCCAGTGCTTGACCACCCTCCCTGTATAAAAGTGTTTCCTAATGTCAAGTCTGAATCTCCCTTGGCACAGCTCTGAACCATTCTCATGTGCCCTGTGACTGGATACCAGGGAGAAGAGACCTCTCTCTCCACTTCCCCCCCTCAGGAAACTGTAGAGAGCAGTCTCCTTTTCCCAAATGAGACAAAACCAAATTCCTTCACCACTTGACACAGGATATGCCTTCCAGCTCTTTCACCAACTTGCCATTTATTATTTGCTCTGTTTTAAACTTACATCATGATCTAATTGAAGGAGGGCATTGTCCCACTCTTCTCTGCACTGGTGCAACCTCACCTCGAGTCCTGTGTGCAGTTTGGGGTGCCACAATACAGGAAGGATATAAAGCTATTAGGGGGCATCCAAAGGAGGACTAAGAAGATGGAGCTGCTCCTGAACATATTTAGAAATTCCTTTTTAAAGCACATCCAGCCTTCTTTGATTCCTTTGCCCTTCAGGACTGGCTCCCAAGGTATTCTCT
Source organism: Onychostruthus taczanowskii (assembly GCF_017590055.1). NCBI lineage: Eukaryota > Metazoa > Chordata > Aves > Passeriformes > Passeridae > Onychostruthus > Onychostruthus taczanowskii. The sequence goes on along the minus strand of NW_024496525.1, from coordinate 18,675,165 downwards.
CAATCTCCTGAACAGGCCAAAGCCTGCCCACTGGAAGTCCACAGTAGAAGTTCTGCTGGTGCACTTCCTTATTTCACCCAGTATTGAAAAACTTTAACATTTCATGGTCACTGTGTCCAAGACAGCCACCAACCACCACATCACCCACTGGACCTGTTTGGTTGGAATTGATGATCCCTGTGGGTCCCTTCCCACTCAGGATATTCTATGATTCTTGTTTGGAAAGGACTTTAAATGCCTTTCAGTAGCACCCAGTATGATCTCCTCTACAATTTTTCCAGGTACTGGGGCTAGACTAGCAGGTCGGTGTTTCTTGGGTCTCGCTTCATGCCCTTCTTGTGAACTAGAATAATGCTGAGTAGATTTTAGTCAGCATAGACCTTTCCCAGACTCCCAAAACCTTCGGTAGGGATTGAGAGAGGGCATGCTACAACAACCACTAGCTCCCTCAGTACTCTGGGAGGAATCCCACCTGGCCTCATAGACTTAAAAACATTCAAGTGGTCCCTTACAATCTCCATGTACACAAACAAAGTCACTATTCCCAAAGTAACAGTCCTCCAAATCAAAAGACAGAGCAGCCCAAGGTCTGTCAGTGTTATAATGAGACCAAGGCAAAAAAAAGTACTGAATGCCCCCAACTTTTTCTTCACTCCAATTTGTTGGGTTATCATCTATAACAAATATCAGTCCAGTGTTTTCCTTAGACCTCCTCTTGCTATTTATGTACTTCAAAAAGCCTTGCTTGTCTGACACAACAGTTCTGGCTAGTTTCAACTCTAATTAAGTTTCAGTCTTTCATATCTTCTCCCTGCATATGTGAACTACAGCTCTGTAATTTTTCTGTGAAGCTTGACCTTGCTTCCAGAGATCATAGTATCTCTTTCTCTTCCTGAGATTCAAGAGGAGTTCCCTGTTAAGCTGGTCTTCTGCATGGCTTTCTTGACTTTCAACACAGAGTGATCACCTGCTCTTGTGCTTTTAAAAGGTGATTCCTAGAAACTGATCAGACTCAAGGAACAGCACACTAGTAACTAGCTCACTGAGTCACCTAAAGTCAGCTCTGTTGAATTTCAGGGTAGGAACCTTGCTGACCATTTTCCTCATTACATAAAATATTTTAAAATTACCCATTTCATGATCCTGTGGCAAAGGCAGCCACCTACCATCATATCTCTCAAAAGTACTTCTTTATTAATAAATAACAGGTTTAGGAGGGGATCTTTCCTAGCTGGCTGAGTACTTGTGGCTACAAATTATCTTCAACATACTTCAGGAATTTCCCAGACTTGATTATCACAGTCATATGGTATTCCCAGGTCCTGTCTGTGAAGTGTCCCATAAGGACAAGGAGAAAGACAACTAGAGAGAAGACAAAACTGAAAAAAGACTGGGGAATCCTGGTGGACAAAAAGTGGAATGTGAGTGAGCTACGTATCTTTGAAGCAATAATCACATACTGGACCATCTTCACAGAAGCACAGCTACTAAGTCAAGGCATGTTATTACTCCTTTCTACTCAAGTAATCCACATGGGAAGCAGTATCCTTCACACTGAGTATGTGTGAGCAGAGTGAGTTCTAAGAAATATGCCTTAGATGAAAAAAAAAGAGGCAAAACAATGGACTTTATTCATCCAAGAATGCTGCAGCCAGATACTAAAATCTGTATCAAGTTACTGAAGTCTGAAGATATATTTTGATAAATACCCTAGAGTAACAAGATACATGATCCATTTAGGTTGCTGACCATTCAGGAGAATCAAATTTGGTTAAGAATCTGACTGATTTGTAAATGGACTCTAACCTAGAAATAGAAAAGACAGGGCAGCTGCAATAATTGGAGTCTCCTGGAACTTCCAAAAAATTGCCATGGCAGGAAGTGTGGCTTATCAAGACACTGCCACAGTTGCTCTTCAGTACTGTCATGGGTACAATCTGCCTTTAAAGGCAAGAAATATCTCCTAGGAGCTTACAACCTAAGTAAGGGCTTAACCAGGTAACACTGATACTGACCTCAATAAGAAAATATGATAAATTCTCTTTCCCTGCACCCAGAGAAAAATCACATGAAGCACTGCAACCCACCCCTCCACCACCACAATGAGATGAAGGCTCTTGATTCCCTAACACCTTTCTTGAAAAAGTTTTTAAAACATCCTGACATAATGGAAGAGAAAAAACCATTTGGACAATACTCAAGAATATTCAGAATGTAGCAAGATATATCACATTGATTTTTAAAAGGGAATACAATGGCTAAAATTGTATATAAATAAAATAAATTATATTTATTGCATAAAGCTGAATGGTCAGTAATCTGAGTAAATCTGTTGAACAGACTCAAACCATGAGAGGCTGTGGAGGATACTCCATGAGATCAAAACCAGTCAATTTCACAAATGCTCTTTTAGGGAACCACTCATTATCATTACAACAGCATGCAGTTTAGATTACAAGGCTTCAAATACTAAATTTTATCTGCAAGCTGTCAGGAGAACATCATCACCTTTCCCATTCACTGTATTCATGAGTACTAGATAGTCAAGCTACTACTCTTCAGGTTTACCTTCTCTTCAGATGCTTTAGATTACGGGCCCTCCAGTGCTGAAACTTCCTGTGTTACCCCTTAGGCATCATTGTTCAAAACAGCTACAAATAAGACAAAGCCATGACAACTTTAAAACAGGAACACTACTTCCTTTATAAACTGTTACAGCCTGTCCTGTAATCCAAACGGACTTCTGTATTCCTTCATTAAGGTAAAAAGGGTTTCCCCGTTCTAATTACTTCTAAAATGTACCACCCCAAATAAAATAAAAGAAAAAAAAAGAAAAAAAAATGTTTTGAGAAGGATTTATAGAGACAGATCTGACAGTTTGCTTGTACTGCAAAATATAAATCCAATTTGGATGTCTCCCCAAGAATAAGTAGGTATTAGGGGATCAGACACAGTGTGCATGTAGTATAACTAACTACATCCGTCAATCGTGATTTAGCAAGTCATTCAGTTTGTTTTCTGTATATTATGATCATTTCCCATTTTAATACACAGCTAAAATAAATCATTGCTTCATAATCCCCCAATCAAATCTGTCCCTCAGTCACTTGATTCATAAGAGAACAGAACACCGCAAAATCAGTAAAATCACGCAAATTTTGCTGTCTGCTTAAGAGTGCCAGATGCACTGCCACAATCAAAACAGACTTTACAAGTTTAAACAGTCCTGTCTGAAAGCTCCACATGAGGAAAGCAAAAAGTTCTATTCATACAAATAGGACTTAAAGGACTTAAGAAGCTGTGAGGCCACCTGCTCCTTGGTACATGCTGTACAGGTACATATTCTGAAAACATAGTCCAAGATAAGCTCCAGAGTTATTACAGAGAGGGAAGAAATCCCTGTCCATATTTTCTGCAACACAGAAGGTAACAGCAGACCAAGTGGAAGTTCCATGAAGAGAATCTCTTTATTGTACACTGCAGTGCAATGTGCAATCATCAGCAGGTGGAGACCCCTCCGGTAGGCACAGCAGACAATATTTTGAAGGAAGAGGAAGCATGATAGAGAAGGAGTCTGATCTATACCTATGACGCTCTGAACTCAGGTGACACTTTAAATGGCTTTTTTGTTCAATGGCATGTTAACTTCAACAAGCATCCTTTAGAAACGCTAAAAGACATTTTTAAATTTATACACTGAGATATGGATGTTTTGTATACTCTTCTACCATACTGCAATAATATTCAAGACTCCGGATTTCTATCCAGGACACCAGCTCACACATTTACGTCCAAGTAATTCTCCCAAATCCTTATCCAGTAGGAGGTTTAGGAATGAACATGCAATACACAATAAAGACTGAAGACATTCATAACAAGGGAGAAGGAAAAGGTCGAATGGACAAGGCTGCCAGTGAGCTAATGGCAATTTCTACATGGACAAGCACCATATTTGCTTTGCCAAAAACAACATGATCTGAGTCTGTTAGCACATGGCCAGAAAACATTCTGCTAATACAGGATTCAGGTTCCATGTTTTAATGTGTCAGTATTCCCTCCTCATTCCCCAGGCAAGAAATCCTTCTGGTCTGGAAGCAAGCAGATGGAGATTCCTGCCTTCCTGAATGGCAGCAGGACTTTCACCCTGAAAATGCCAAATACACAAACAAGCAACACGTCCAGGGGGTGAATAAAGATTTGAAAACCCAAAAGAACCTGTACATGACCCATTACATATGAGCTGGAATCAGGGAAAGAGATGGATTCATAATAAATACAGTGATAGCAGGAAAATTTCTAAAAGCCACTGCAGTCCCAACACTGATTACCTTTTCTTAAACATAGATTCACAAACATGATTTAGGTGTGTGAGGCACACAGACCAGCCTGGATGATGGCACGATTCACGCACCAATACGGAAGATACCACTACTGCCAAACAAGATGTTTGGTGCAGACAAACACCAGAATAAAACACTTCCAAAATCGAGCAAGCCTTTACAGTTGCAATGCTTCCTTTTAGCTGTATCCAGGGCTCTTCTCTGGTGGCATTTTAAAAAAGTTACTGGAGGCAGCAGTAGTAGATTTCTCAGCTGCTGGTGTTTTCCCAGTCCACTCAGAGTTCTGGGATCTCAAGGATGGTGTTGCTGGTAGCTCTGATTCTGCTGCATCCATGTGGACAGATAAAGTTGCTGGAATATAAAATTGCAGGAAAGGGGGAACAGAGGAAGACAGTAAGAAAGGCAATAAAAAAGTTAGAACGACTAACTTCATGGCAAACTCCTCATATATATAAAATTTCATTTATGAGGATATTATTTATTGAATTTCTAAAAGTTCTTCATCCAAATTCCTCTGAAATAGAGGTTCTTGATAGCATTAACACTTTTGCTCTAACGATTCACACATTCAAAACTTAAGTTCCCAGTCCACTAACTAGTTCCCTTAGTCAGAGCTCCTGTTGAAAATCGAAGGTTTGAGCTGTCCCATATTTAAAGTGAATCAATTCACAATCATTCATTTTATAATAACCTGGACTCCTTACAAATACTCAATTAACTCTCTACTTGAGACTTCCAAAGTCTCTGAAGGTGTGACAAATTTCAGGTTGCTAAGCTCATCTAAAGAGGAAAACACACCTCTCTCTTCACCCAGTAAGGGCAGTACCATGAACCTCCACATATATCCAAAATGATAAATCAGGATATTATGACAAGAAACTACTTGCCAAACTAGGTTGAAATCCATTCTCATTTTCTCAAAACAACCACTGCTTCAAAATGGGACAGGCTACAATAGCCAGAGAGATTTGCAGATCCATAGCTCAACCCAACAGCCGCCCAAATTTCCAGAATGATTGCCAAAAAACCTAGAGATATGAGAGTTTACTCCAATTCTCAGTATCCTGAATCACTCAATCCTCACAAGCAGAACAGGGCCAGGTAAAGAAGAGTAATTGCCATAGGAGTCTTTGGGACAAACAGAATTTTTTAAACAAGTAACTACTTCAATACAAAATACATCTCTTCATTGTAATCTCACAACAGATAATAGTTGTTTGTGTGTTTTAATTACAAGTTGCATCTGCTGCTCTGTAGTGGATGAAGGATAAAGAGGCCACAGCAAGCCTCAACTATAGGACAGATTGCTTTGAAGTTTAAATAAAAAGTCAGTTCAGTGCTTGAGGTTCCACATTCAGTAGATCTGGAACCCAAACAATGCTGATTTTGTAAATCCAAAAGGGTGAGTCATTCCCATACAGCTACAACACAGCTGACAAAAGTACCTTGCAATTTTACATCCAGTCCATCATCTTCCTCCATCTGAAGGTCATATGAAATGTGAAAAAAACCCCAACAACTAAGTCAGTCTTTAAACTCACAATCACCACCAATACAACACTATGCACTCCCTGCTAGCAGCCTCCACACTCAGGCTCTCCATCTTTCTTCATAAAAAGAGAAAAAGAAAAGGACTGAAACTGGCTTCTTGTTTCTGGGCAAAGAGTGGCAAAGAGTGAATAATTAGCAAGAAATAGGAGAGGGAAAATTCACCAAATTGCTATTACTCATCAGACTGTTCTCTGATAAGCAGTTTCACAGGCTGCTAACAATCACCTTTTTTACAAGCTAAGTGTGAATACATGCCAAGACAGACAAAAATCTATTTAAACAGATTTTTACCCTGGACTCACTGTAATAGCTGATTAGGATGCAGTTACCATGTGCACTGCTACATACATAGAGGACTAAACCACACAAATATTAAAAACATCAGTGTAAAGACTGGTAGCTGTTCACCATTTATGACACAACCATCTGTACTCGTGGCCTATTCTGACAAATGAAGACAGACGTGACAGTCTTCGTCAGATTCCTTTCAAACCAGAGAATAACTTCCAAGAGAATAACATTTTATGCAGTGTTTTTTAGACAAGCTCTACTGTGCCACTGAGGATATTATTCCAAATCTACTGTACCGCAATGGAAAGTAACTAAACACAAGGACACTATCCATGCCTTCTAAGTCTCAAATCACTGAAAGGTCAAAGGACCTTTACCACCACAGACCTTCTTCCTCCCTAGGCACTGGCTGTTGGTCACCGAGTTGGATGAGTCTCTGGTCTAATCCAGTACAGTCAGCCTTAACTTCCTCCAGATTTCCTTATTCTACGGCCAAACTACCCCAGCCAGATTTTTGTTCTTATCAGGTAAAGGCCTCATGCTTTAGGGCTCACACTGTTCAACTGTGTAGTGTGGAAAACATTAATTTTCAGTCTCTCTGAATATTTGCATAAGTTTGCCCAACTTAATTTTGATAAAAGTAATTTCCTGAACTGCAAATTAATTCTGAATTTTCTGTCCACTTTTTGTTGTTCTCAACAGCTCAGTTATGGTATTTAGGCCAGTTAGCCTCAAAGAGCAGGATTAATACCAGAACTTGAATACTACAGCAATACAATAGAGACCCAAGGCACTTCTACAGTAATGCAGTTTTTTGATGTTCACGCAAGGGTCTCTGGGAAAAGATACTTTACCAGAACTCATAAATACTCATAGTCATGAAAGTATGTGAGAAGACATGGAATAAATTTAGTTCCTTGGTTCCCAAATAAATATTATCTCTAGCTGACTTTTCTCATTGTTACACTGAGGAGAGAAATAGCACCCACATCTCATCTGCCTTTTATTAGCATCTTCTGATTTCAGCCAAATCCAACTCAAAACTTTCTGTGGATGGTGGGGGGGTGAGGCGACAGGGGAAGATTTGTAGCTGCATGTTTAAGAAAGAAGCTAAATTCATCACAATGACAGGGGATAGTGTTGGCAGAGATTTGAGCTATTTATTCTTTTAGGAAAATCCTATAAAGAATGACACGAGGAAGCCTCTATCTGCAGTCTTGTTCATCACACTGGTGAGGAGTCCGATAACAGATGTATGCAGTAGCGTGATTTAGTGCCGGGAGCTGGCCCCTGATGTGTATTAATACAGCGGCAAAGCGGAACGAGCCCCTCTTCATCACTCATCTCTATAAAAGAGGTGGAATCCGAGATGGCCCGATGTTCGGCAGAGCAAGCCCATTTGTTCTGCTGACTGATGAAGCCAGCTCAGGCTGTGTCCTTCACCTCCACGGGGCACTCAGGTTGCAAAAAAGGAGATCACTGAAGCAGGACCTGGTCAACAAGTGAGACGAGAGCAGTTGGACTCAGTGAAGGAGCTATTTAAAGGTGAAGAAATCCAGCACTCTGTGTCTGCATGACAGGCACAGGCCTGTATTCTGATTTACCGGTGCTTCACCTTTTGCACACGGAAAATACCACAAACACTAAAAGCCTCAGAAGTGAAAAAAATGAGACTGCCATGACTCCTCAGGCACATGTGAACCCCAGTATATGGCATTTATATGGGGGTGAGTAGATGCATGGCAAGGGGGAAAAATCTTTATCTCATCAATATCCAACAAACATAAGAGTGTCCAATTAATTCTACACTATTGCAGAATAATACTATGTATCTTTTTAGGCATTAGTAATTGCATAACAAAATCTCCTTTGACAGAAATAACATCAGATTCCAGAAGTTTCCAAGTTAAATGTCCAGGTTGTGCTTCAGCTGTAATTGGGAATCTGTAGTAGAACATCATTCACACAACTTCAGTTACCCAATCATAAAAGTTTCTTTCCACAAGTCAGTATTGCAGCAAACCCTGCCCACGGCTGTTCACTTGGCTGAGGATATTTCTAAACAGGATCTCAGGAAGAGATCTTTACCATTTCTGGCCATTAAAGACTCTGCAGACCTTGTCTCTTGATGATCAGCATGATAAGCATGCTGCCCACACTCTACTAACTACACTTCCTTACTTTGTAATATGTAACAATCCTCTCTCCCTCATCCATAGTAAGAAAGCTTTCTAAATCCTTGAGCTATTTCCAGAGCTAAGTTCCACTCCAGATGCACTCTCAACTCTTCAAGAAGTGTTCACTATAAAATTTGCCTCATCAGGTAAGTACAACTTAAATAGTACTTTGAAACATGTAGGCATGGAAACAGAAGCTCTCCTTATAGAAAGTGACCAGCAATGCAATACATAATACATTCTGAATAATGAATAAATGGACTGGTAACAGGGGACAGTGAGACATTAGCACTCATACAAGAAAATCTAGTATTCCAGTGCTAAGACTCTGTTTTTTCAGATACTATCCCTTTTACTACAGAAGTTCAAATATCTCAAAATGGAATACTCAAGAGCCAGGAAAGAATAACCTAAATAAATAATTAGTAATAGATGAGACTTTTGCTGAACAACAGATTATTAATCTTTTTTTTTTAGTACAGAACCTTTCCAACAGTTTGCAATCCAGATCAGTAGCCTGGAGAGAAAGCTCAGCTTTCTTCCCTACTTCATAATTCTGTCTATCCAGCAGCCCAAGGAAGAAACACAAACTTCCTCCTATTAATCATCAGTTTATTTGGTCTTCCCCACTGTTTTTACATCTCTGTTTTTTCCATCATCTTACCCACCACCTTGTTACTGGATTACAAGAAAAGTTATTAATAAAGTAGTTGGAAGAACATGTATCAGTGGATAGTTGCAAGATAGGGCAAGGTGAAAGGACAGAAAGAAACATCCTAAAAACCCACCATGTTCATCAGATCAAAGCTTTTTCACATTCTGCTGACTAATCAATGACTTTTCAGAAATCTGCCACATTAAAATAGACCAGCATTTTAATGACTACATCCCCATAACAAGAAAAAACTACTTTCATCCAAAAGAATAACACAACCCACAAGGAGTAAGTGGTTTCACCCAATGATTACACAAAAATTGGCAGATTTTTGCTCCTGTGAAAGTGTCTACAAATACCCTGATAAAGGGCATCAGAGCCACCAGCTAATGTGAGCCCAATACTGACTCTGAACACTCTGTGCATACTGATCAACTGCCTATCATGAGAACTGCATAATTTAGGACAGAGGAAATAACACCTTATGAAGAAGCAAATTACTATTCACAGTAAGGAGAAGCACTGCAAATTATATTAACTTAACATTGCTACATTGCCAAAAAATTGTTTAGTAGGCAGCTCTTGATGCTATGCAAAAACACAATATGCCCTCTCACATGTTACATTAGCTTCAAACCAAAATAATACTACCTTTGCCTATGGTGCTTTGCTCAAAAGGGGCATGACTATAAAAGCACTGGCAGGTTACCTGATGTTGGGCTAGACATGGAGGCTGCAGCTGGCTTTCGCTTCCTCTTGATGTCCCTTGAACATGGTGGTCCCAGGTGGACACTTGCTTGCCTATGGAGAAAATAAAACAAATTAAACTCAGTTCCAGTATCACATTTCTGTAAGAATGACCAGTCACCTCCAGCTCCTAACTTCCCATCAGCTTCTTCACTTACTAACTTACTTACTTAGTAAGTAGCACAACCCAAAAGTTTCTCAGGGAGTTTTGATCACATTCTTTGTCAATATAAATTATGGTCCTATTTCCTTTAAGAGCTCACACATGAACTGCTCAGAAGAATAATTATTTCTTAGTTTTAAAGCCTTTAACGTTCTGGTTTTGTATTAATTCCAAACTAACTCCTTGCATACATAAAGATGTAATCAAGCAGTGATATGACATGTCCTACCATTACTTCTATGGAAGAATAACAAATGTCTGCAAAATTGCTCTTTATGTAAACTGTGTGATATTTGCTCCTTACTCAGAAATTATTTTGCAATCTATTTGGTACTGTAGAATCATCTTAAAATGTACCTATAATGCCAAATGTCCATGCACGCTGTTTCCATTACAGTAGTAAGATCGTAAATTTAGGAATGCAAAACTGCCTCATGTGTTTTTAAAATCACTATTTCCTTATTAAAGTGCTGTGCAAACAGATGAATCTGACTTATGACAGCCTTGTTGCAGCTCTAAACTGGCTGAAAGGCTTAATCTGTTCTGTTAATATCAACTGTTAAGTCTGAAGCCTACTGATGGCCGTTTCAGCTTAATCATTTGCCAATTAAGAAGAAATCTGTATTGTTGGAACTGACTTGAGCTAGAGCTCCTCCAAGTCATGTACCTGTAGGAAGCAGAGAAGTTTAATTCAGAAATAACAGTCTTTGCAGCAGACCAGAGAACTTCCTCAATACCATAGTGAATGTGAACACATAGTTTTATCAAGGACATTGGGTTCAAATCCCTTCTTTGTCCAATATAACAGACTTCCCTTGGCAAGTTCCTTGGTCACTCTTATCATGAGACCTGATGTGCAAAATACAGAACAACAGTGCAAATAAAATCAGTTAAAGACTGTGAGCTTGCATGATGTAAAATTTGTAACCCTACAAGTTTTGGTGATTAAGTGCTGAAAAGCTTCAGTGTCTTCAAAGTTTGTTACTTTGACTTTAAAAAAGTCCTGAAAGTTTAACGAACACTTTTATCACATACTAAAGCCTTTGAAATACAAAAAAGGGAAAGCTTCATGGGTTTTTATTTTCATTACAAAAATCTATTTAAAAAACCAAACCCACATATTTACAATATGTATCATTTTAGATGCTGTATTTATGCAAAAAACAAATTGTGCTCTATACAGAACAGTGAAGGGACCACAAAGAAATTCCTATACTAGTCCAGTCTATAAATTGTTTGAATGCTGCTGGGTCTATCTATTTACCTGGAAAAAAAAAGTGCAACCACAAAAAAAAAAAAAAGGAAATACCTACTGTTCCATCTTTTCAACTAAAATTCAAAAGTTCTACAAGAAGCCTGTAAGATCTGTCCTCTAAATCTGACATTGAAGAACAGCTTCAAAAATTTTTAAATAGTGCTACGTTTCAGAGACAGCCAGTTTTTCAAAAGTGGAATCACATATTAATACAACCAGACAAAGAAGTCTCCTGAGGGGATCGAGTGTACTCTCAGTAAACTCACCAAGACCAAGTGCTGGGTCCTTCACTTTGGCCGCAACAACCCCATTCATCACTGCAGGCTGGGGGAAGGGTGGCTGGAAAATGGCCCAGAGGAAAAGGGCCTGGGGGGGCTGATCAACAGCAGCTGAACGTGAGCCAGTGTGTGCCAAGGTGGGCAAGGCCAGTGGCATCATGGCCTGGATCATGAATATTGTGGCCAGTTGGACCTGGGAAGGGATCACTCCCCTGCACTTGGTGAGGCCGCACCTCAAGTCCTGTGCTCAGTTCTGGGCCCCTCACTACAAAGGACATTGAGGTGCTGGAGCATATTCAGAGAAGGGCAGTGGAGCTGGGGAAGGGTCCAGAGCACAAGCCCTGAGAGGAGCAGCTGAGGAAGCGGGGGTTGTTTAGCCTGGGAGAAGGAAAGCTCAGGGAAGATCACACTGCTCTAACTACCTAAAAGGAGGGTGTAGCCAGGTGGGGGTCAGTCTCATCTCCCAGTCAACTGGCAGAAGAATGAGAAGACATAGCCTCATGCTGTACCAGGGGTGGTTCAGGATGGATATCAGGAGGACTTTCTTCAAGGAAAGAGTTGTCAAACATTGGAATGAGCTGCCCAGGGAGGTGGTTAGAGAAACCATCCCTGGAGGGAAAAAGCTTTCAAACATAGTGGCACATCTACAGAATGCACATTCAAATCTCATGGTTGTACACCAAAGTGACTCACCTCTAAGTAACTTTATAAATGCTAAAAACTGCTTTTGTGCATGACTATTACAGTGGCTATACAGTGTTTTAACATAGCTTTAACCATGTATTTGCAAACATCTAAACACATGTAGACTGAAGAAAAGATTCAGTTTTTTATTTTGCATCAGTGCCAAGTATTAGATTACTAACTGCAAGACTATTATATAATTGTATATAATAATCCAATTAATTTTAAATAATGTAGCAACAAAATTTTTAAATGCTCCCTTTTTAATTTTATGAACTTACACCAACATTAGTCAGTTGATCCTAGGTGGAGAAGCACTATGGACTAGGAAAGAAGTATGTACTATCATTTCAAAGAGACCTTATGCAATTTTTCCCAGCTCACAAATGTTACAGCTAGATTTTGCATAAAAGCTCCTGGCTCTCAGGTACATACTTGAACATCTACCCTTACCTGATGATTACACAAGGGGTAAAAAAAAGAAAAATGAAAACAGAAGAATCTCAAAATCCCTTCTTGTAGCGCAAGTAAAGGCAAATCATACTTCAGTTGAAGATTACTAGCAAGAATGCTGTATGTAGTAGCCCCACCTCTAAGATACAAAGGCTCAGAGGTCATAAATTGTCTCTGTAACATGTTTATGTTTTTATTTCAGGTTTATCCCTTATTGATCACCCACACTTCAGTTAGTAAATCAGGAACCTATTGATTAGTCACTGGCTCTGACTGACCCAGTGGTAAAAGTGTCATTTCAAGTGGATGGTGCACTTTACAGGCACCATAAATCTGCACGGAATCTGCAGGTGGTACGTACCTTGGGAGAGAGAAGAGCACAAGACTACATTCAGGAATGATAGTCTTCATTAAGGCCTGGACAGAAAGGATGTCTGAGGTATAACTTATGAAATATGGAGGTTTTTGGTAGATGGCACACTTTTCAATGTACATTTCTAATCACTAGCTTGCATGAAGGTCTATATCAGCGAGATAACAGAATTCGTGAATCCCAGTTTAACAGCAGACTCCTATAGACTCCTACAAACACCACCACTAGGAAAGTCAAGTCAAGGATATGCACAGCATCCAACACAGCAGTGACTAGGCTAAACTATAAAATGTGAAAATATCCCAAGATGCAATGATGAATCAGTTCTCCTTCCAAAGCTGAATTTTAACAACTCTTCTGAACAGTTAGAAATTACTCTAAAGTAGACTAGAACAGGAAAGGCTGACAGAAAATGCATTATTTGTCACAGCCTTCTGTGAAGAAGTTTGAGACCAGAACTTTGTGAGATGAAAGATCTGGGCCTAAACTTACAAAGTAGAATAGGACATACACTGTCCTTACTAGACTTCAATCTCTTCTGCTAAGCCTCCATGCTTTCTTCAATTTTGCATAAACAGTAATGAGAAAATAATTTCCTGGTTTCTTTTGGACTATGACAGGTTTATCATAAGAAAAAAACAAAGTTGCAGTGCTTAGTCACAGATGGATCTGCCAGGTGACCAGAGACTAACATGAAAACGTAGTTTACAATCTAGAAATAACAGAAATTCTAACCCTGGAAGAAAAAAAGGAGAACACATTTACAAAAACAAATCAGCATCAAAAATGTGGCTGTTTTGTTGGCTGCAATATATTCAACTCACACAGCAGTCACTGCCAGGAGTTAGTGAATGAAAAATTACACATATATAGGAAAAATGGCTTTCAACAATATGAAAAGTCTGTAGTGTCTTTTTGACAGTAATAATATGTTTTGTAATGACAAACTAATGGAATTATTCAGGAAATACTTTTTGTCTTTTGTTTTTAACATAGTACTTATGGTACCCAGTTCTGCATGCAGGCAATGCTGGAGAAAAACGAGGTTTTGTTATGCAGAAAGATTAAATTCATGGTAGTCTCTAATGTGTCAGAAGTAATGCTTCCTTTCATTTCTTTTCCACATATTTATTCTATGATTTTATTTACATGATTTTTAATGATCAGTGCTTGCATACACAGGACTCCCATCTCACTGCTACAGTTTGAGATGACCGTGCACTGGAGCTTGCCACTATTTTACATCTACCACAGTATTTCAACAGAAAATTAGGACTGGCAATATAATCTGTGGGAGACAATACTGAGCACAAGCAGACACTAGTCCACAAAGAATCTTACTGAACAGCATCAGGACCCTGAAAATTTCACTGTCTGTGAAGTCTAAATTGTAGCATAAAGTCCACTCTTAAAATTCAGGGTAAAAGCCAGCCCAATCTTGCAACAAAGGTCTCTGAAAAGGCCATACAGAGCTAAATGTGACAACGTGTGGCCTTCTTGGAGGCAAGAGGCACACTGCACACTTGTGGGTGTATGCCTCTCACTGTCATCTCACATCATCCAGCTTGTCTGCTTACACTCTTTATTCTAACCCTATCCTCAGAAGAAGCAAAGCACATGGATTATACAGTGAGAGGCAGTCATTAGTCTACTGCTATAAAAACAAGGGATGTTATTATCCTCATGTTAAAGTGAATGTTAATAGAGACTGCCTTTTAACAAAGATACTGCTACTAAAACTCCACACAACCCAGCTGCTGCTGTTGTGATGCTTTATTCAGAGCAAACACAAGCCAAATGAAAGGCTCTTTCTCTAAGCCCTGAGGTGTTACCTGAGGCTGTTGATGGTGGCTTCACAAAATTAATAGTAAAAGCAGAATTCTTCCTCTTCTTTGACTACAGAGCCAGCTGGGCACCAGTCTAATCTGCACATAACATGCGTAAATCAATACAAGCTGCTCATCCTATCTGCATGCAAAGCTCCCACACGCACAAGTGGTTCTTGCTATCACATCCCAGTGTAGATATTCCCAATGCACAGCAGTCTCCTATGCCCTGCAGAGCCTCTTGGGAAGGTTTCTAGAGCACATTTTCAGATTCCAAAATCTCTAATAGGTCAGCTCACTTCTTCAATCATCCAAATCTCATAGATCTTAAACAGCAGCAGTCTCTTCCCCAAGTAAGCATTATAATGATGTGGCAATTTCATTCCTAAAAGTCTGCATGTGGCAAATGCAAGTGAATGCATTTTCTTCTTGTTTTCCATGTGAGCACTCTAAACAGCGATGTGATCCCATATATTATATCCCCTATTTTCACACTGAATCACACTGTAACTGTGCCAGAAAGACTCCTACTGTTTGCCAGATCTGCTGAGTACGCAGATTTGAAATAGCAAGTAAAAAAGAAAAAATTCTGAAGCCAAGGGGAATTTATTTTTCACACCAGAGAATTAGGATTCATCAAAATGGGAATATTAGGCCCCAGTCAACTGCATGTGACACTAGGTTGATAGCTGCTGTTCATTGCATGCCTGTCAGAAGAATTCAGTTATATTCCCAACTGGAATGTTAGCCAGGCTTTAGCAAAGGAAGACATGAAAATCCTCTAGGTAAATGGAAAAAGAGTAAAAAAATAGAGAGAAAGGTTGCCTACAATGAACTGGATACTGTCCTGCTCAAGCAGGAAAGTATGAAATTGTGGACATCTGTTCACTCCTTCAGCTGCCTCAGAAAAGGCCTGACCTTGCAGGCAATCCCTGTACTTCCACATGCTTGGGTAAGAGGCAGAAATATCAAGATCTCTGTGTACAGATGCAGATGTGACAGAACAATATTTATTTTCACACTTCTAGAGCCGCAACTGAAATTTGAGACATTCAAGTGTGTTCAATTTAACAGCACCACCAAACCCAGAGCATGAGGCAACTGGCAGTAAATGAGGAGATCACTCATGCCTCTACATCTTTATGCCATGTTCCAGGCAAGGTGACAGACTTGCTTCTAAATCAGATTAAACTTTAGATTCACAGTTAGTATTAACAGAGTACATGCAAAGCAATTTTCTTTATCTGTGTTGTTCAAAAGTCTAAAACAATCCTTCAAGTCTCCACCTTCAACATCTGTTTGCCATCCAAGGTCCACTTTTCCTATGACCTCCAGTGGGAACATTTAATTGCTTTTTTTCACTCATAATCCTGTTTTCAAGGCTAGGCAAATAATAAACGACATTAGGGACAATTTATCTTCTACCTTCCTCTCTTATTCTGCCTGCTATTCAAATCAAAGGGAACACTGGTTCTAGGCTCTTCTGAAACTCTTATGCCTGCCTCAAGGGAATAGCATTCCATCAATCAACAACCTACAACATCTTCTCAGCTACAGAATATTGAATAACCAACATCTAATAAAATATTCAACTTCAGCCTATACAAAATCCTCTTAAGTAGAAGAAGCTCCACAACAAAATTCTGTTCAGACTGCTCCTCCCAGAGAGGCAAACAGGCCAAGGGAAAGAGGAAGGATCCCTTGAGTTGCCTGTGTAAGTCTCTACTTGCTTGCTTTCAGCAGTCTGCATCATGAAGTCAAAACCTTAACAGACAAGACATGATTAGCAAACGTTTTGTGCTCTTAAAGGAGAGTAATTATAGGCATGTGAAAAAAGAAGAGATCCCTGAGGTACTCTTCCTTGCATGCCTCCCGAGAGGCAGCAGGGCCATTAAAAATTCCATGATGAAGAGGAAAAACAGTCTGGGAACAGCCAGGAGGCAATACAGCAAATTAATACACCAGCCATCCCTAGGGAAGACTGCAAGAAAGCAGAAAACTCTCCTTGCTTCACAAAATAAAATTATACCACTAATGATAACAGTCACCACACACACAAAACTGCTTCTAATGATGGGTGTGAAATTCCCAGTGCTGTGCATACACTTTGAATGAAAGCTCTTCTCATCACAGACATAAATCAAGAAAGGTAGTGTAGGATTTATACTGCCTTTCAAATAAGGCTTCCCAAGGAACCTTCTACATAGGCTTGTCAGTGTCAAGGAGGAGGTTCTTTCTCAATCCTCAGCTGCATTCAGTATTCTGGCCTTCAGCTCTGCTTAAGCAAAAGTACTGGGTTACCAGTCTTCCAGGTAAACTGCACTAAAATCCACCAGTGAGACAAAGAAAACAGTTCCATAGCAGAGAAAGACTCCATTTGGTAATTATACTCCACTGGACACACTCTGTGATAGCAGAAACAAAGCAGAGAAAGGAGATTTTGCACAGCACAACAAGCATCAGGTTGAAGAAACTGGATGGTCACAACATCAAGACCATGTCTTTTCTAATATGTTTCATATTATTTGAGAGGATTTGCTTCCTACACACAAACATCCCATTCTGGTTAAGTTCAGAGCAGAACTTCTGCAGGATGAGGTGCAAGCTGTTAGAAGCTTCCTGAAGCACAAACTACTGAAATTGATTC
The DNA here is from genome assembly GCF_017590055.1 of Onychostruthus taczanowskii. Classification (NCBI taxonomy): domain Eukaryota; kingdom Metazoa; phylum Chordata; class Aves; order Passeriformes; family Passeridae; genus Onychostruthus; species Onychostruthus taczanowskii. The sequence continues at coordinate 18,657,725 of NW_024496525.1, read as the reverse complement.
CATACATGGCAAAAGCAGGAGATGTTAACTGGGGCAATAGCTTGTCAGAGCTTACAGAGATCAGCTGAACCTCCTGTAAGAAAATGGACTACTAACAAGTGTGCTTGGCATGTAAAGCTAAGAACTACTATCAAGAGGATGTTTCTCTGAAGGAACAATCTCCTTCTGTGCCCTTAGCAGCATCTTTACATGAAGGAAACTCCTTGTACCAAAGAGTTCAATGCTTGCCACATACATGGAGCCACATTCATTCTTTTCATATTTCTTTCTCTTATAAAGGTTCTTGAGCACATTTCACACTAAAATAGGAACTATTTTCTCAAATTCCAGGCATTTAAAAACACGATTGCATCTGGGATGGTACAATTTCTCTGTCAACTCAGTAACAATTCATGAGTGATTATGTCTGTCAGAACACCAGCCACCTGTTCATTAAAGGAAGGAACCAAGCATATATATTAACTGGTTAACTAGACAATACACCCACAAAAACCTAGCAAACACAATCCCTCCAGGTTTAGAAATCCATTGCAAAGAACTTGGCTTTGCAAAGGGCCTTCACTGACCATCATAAAGGTAGAAATTTTGCCCAGTTTGAATTTGCAAGCAGTATTTGTCCAGCTCACCTTTCTGGAAGACAAACTTCTATAAAGCACCAAGTAAGACACTGGAGGCAAAAGAAAGGCTATCCTAGCCGAAAATGAAGAGACCTTTCAATCTTCTTGCTTCACAGAGAGAAAACATCCCCAGAGTGGGGCAAAAGCACAGAAAAGAATCAATTTGCTGATGCACAATCTTCTGAATTCCTTTTATTCTCATCCAGTTGAACATTTAAGAGCTGGTTTCTTCCTCCCTCCCCTTTTCCAGCTTTAACATGCTGGCTACAGCAGCATGAGGTCATGGTGCGACATCGCAAAATTCCCTGCAGAAGCCAGTGGGAAGAGAGGCTTTGCTGGGTGGGTGCCAAGCTTCTCTTCAGACACATACAACCTTAGTACATTTTTCATGCTCTATTTGCTAATTAACAAGGGAAAGAAAGCCATGAAGCTGAAAGTCCAGACATTTCTTTCAGATTGGGCCCCTGGTACAAGCACATAAGCAGAACTGTGTCAAAAGCAAGGCCTTGCCTACTTGCACAGAAAAAGAGCTCAAGGGCACCTTACCTTTAGACAGTCACCTGCAGCACAAAAACAGGAGTCACCTCTAAGGCCAACACTTGAATTTAATTTAGGATTAGTCAGCAGAAGGTGCCTGAATAGTATATTAACCCAAACTATGGAGACTCAAATATACCTAACATCCAGCCAAACCAGATCTAAATTTCAGCTGTTGCTACAGAGAGGTATCAAACTACTAGAGGTCACCTCAGGTGAGTTCTTGATCTGCTCAGAGGGTCTATTTTAGACACCTAGGATAGCAAAATGCTTCAGCATGTCACCTACACCAGTTTGTCAGCATTTTCCCTCTCATCTTGTTCCAATTTTAATAGTGGGCAATGATACTATGTCCATTTGTATCTATAAAACAGACTTACAGCAACTCATTGCACATTGCAAAACACATTGCAGTTATTTCTAAAGGAACAGTGTGTTCTGCCTGTCTGTCATACACTGTTTGATATACTGTAAGCACTTAGTTCATTGAAATTCTCAAATAAACTGCATTGCTATATTTTGTGCTAAGTTTGGGCATGGACTTCCCAGGGAAAAGTACATTAAGTTACAGGTCCATTGCTGTTCAGATCACACAGTACTACTGAAGACATCCAGGAGAGGGAAGAGAGACAACCCCAAGGAAGCAGAGCAAGGGAGTTACCTGGCAGTGCAGTGTGCTGGTGAGCATCTTCGGTGGGAAGCATCAGCAAGCACATCCAGAGAGTACAGAGGAGATAATGGATTGAACTGGAAAGTCAAGAGATTTTATTTAAGCAAAGCATTAAAAGAAATAGTGTCCAGATAAAGCTCCTCATTTCTGTTCTGTTCACACAGTATAAGGAGACTTTCAGCTGTCCACATAGTAGAAGGAGACCTTTCTGGCACCTCAAGGGGTAAGACCAGATGAGAACAGACCAAAGGCTAGCACAAAGGGTGAAACAGCAAATCTGATAACCACCTTCTCACAACAGACAGCCTCAGCACACTCCTCTTCCACCTTGCATTATTAAAAATGCTGGTTGATTAAGAGCATAAGTGCTCTATTGCTGCATGCTGTGAGAAAAAAAATCTACCTCTCTTTCAGAAAGCCTCTTGTCTACCTTCACATTGCAGAGAAAAAAGTCACTGTTATGAATTGTGCAAGCACAGAGCAGCTCCTGTATTCCCAAGGGCTGTGTACATCACTGAAACAGACCTCTAGAAGACTCAGACCCACCAGGTTAAGTTCACAATGAGCACTCAATTCATTCCACGGCAAGTTAGTTGCTCCTTCACTCCTCTCCAACCTCACAAGCTGTCTCTGCAAACTGCTTAAAACAAATTTTTGAAACAATGCATGGTCAGGCTACTCTAAGATACTCTGTTAGACATACACTAGACAAATCTTGAGGGCATCAAACCTGTGCAAGACAGCTTGTTGTACAAAATACAATGGCCAGGATTTTTAATGGTCAGGACAGAAATGGAATAAACTGATCAATCAATGCATGGAACAAATTTTGCTCAATATGTAAATAGAAGCTTTAGACTGGTAGTTTCTCTGGGGTACCTGCTTTATACTTCCATTCGGCATTTCTTCTTTATTTATAATTCACACCTCAAGCACGAAATGAATTTCCATCTGCTTTGCAAAGTGCTACAGCAATCTCCAGAACACTTTTCTTGTATTACTAGGATTACTGATGCATTTTTAAATAAGGACAAAGAAACAATCCACACCTGTAGCTGGACTCCTCATACAAGCTGTCTGCAACTTCAAAACTCAGTACTAGTACCTTTACCCTCCACCTTTCTGAGAAACAAGATGCACCACAAAGCTGCTGCTATCAGGGAGCACCTCCTTGAGTGGGACTGCTTGTTTACTGTCAGTAACACTGCAACTGCACAGCAGGGAAAATCACAAGGAACTCTCTGTTACTGGAATGGCTGACTCAAGTTCATTTGAGAAAAACAAAAGTTACTTACTTTTGGTCATTTTAAAGCTTATGTAGTTACTCTTATCTTTAGATAAGAGTATTATTATAGCAATATAAAAGCAATCTGTAAAATGTTCTCACTAATGGAAAATACACAATTGCACAAAGGCTTGAAAATTATTTCTTGCCATATATGCATTTTTAGCCACCTGAAAGGTAAAAAAAAAAAAATCAGTCCTACTGTTCACCAACCATAAAACAACTCATATAGGAATAGAAAGGAGTGTGCATGGCCAGGAGCACTGCTACAACACGACTGCTCAAACGGAAGAGTGGTTTTTTTGCTCTTTGCTATCAAGAACCTGAGCTTTTATATCTTAAAGTAAAAAAAAAAAACCTCTTAGCACTGAAGCTAAGAAAGACTTAGTGGAGAATATAAAAGTGCACACACAAGAGTTTCAGTTACAAGAATGCCTATTTCTCTTGCTTATCACCTCTTACATTTTCCTGTTACAGCTATTTAACTACATAATTTAAGCTCACCATTTTTTCCCTTCTCTGTGGATGAGACTATCAGGTAGAAGCCTGAGCCAAACAAGGCAAAACAAAGCAGAAAAAAATGTAAAAAGAGAAAAATGTCCAATTCTTCTGTAATTTTGAGAGGCTAAAGCTCCTCCTGTCAAGAGGCATTTTCCCTCCTACTCAGAAGGGATGGCAAACACTAACCTGAAACAGGGAGATAAATAAAAGGAGTTCCTGAGCTATCCAATTTAAATAGACAATACAATGCCCAGGAAAGGGGTTGTGTTCAAAGTCCAGAAGACACCAGTCAACAAAATGAGAAGGGACGGGACTGCCTTACCTCAAGTGCACAGGCCACAGTGTGTGGGAAATCAGAAGCCAGCACTGTGTTCTTTCTAGAGAGAAGGAAACCAAGAAAATAAAAAAAAGAAAAGCAGAGTCTTCTTACCTGGTTGCGATCTCTCTTCCCCATGGATGGTAACCAAAAACTGGAAGGAGGCAGAGTCGAAAGGACAGGTGGGCACAATGCCAAGGAACAAACATAGGGGGGAAAAAAGCAGGGTTGGGGATAAGAAAACAACGGGAAGGGAAGAACAAAGATGGAGGGAGAAGGAAAAAGATTAAACATCATCAGGAGTCATATTAAAAACAACAAATTTCAGATCAAGGAAGAAAATTAGGTATCAACAGCTGGTGAAGGCTGGACCCACTGCACTAAAGTCAAGACATGCATGCCATCCTCATCTACCCATTCCCCAGAACAGCATTAGGGAGATGCCAAAGGATAAGCACCAAGACTATTTCTAGTGCTGACTACAATATAAATGCACTAATTGTGGAAGGAGATATAACACCAAAAAAAGAAAAAGTAATTTCACAGCTGCCTTGTCAGCATCATTTCTGCAGTCTGGGTATGCTTCCATAGTACAGCTCCACAAAGAAGCATTTTAATAAACGAACATATGGGGCTCAGTCTTCTCTTAATGTCCAAAAGATCTGTAGTTACTGCAACGGCACATTATAAGGGAGGATGAAAAAAAAAATGGACTGCACAAGAGAGCATTTGAGTAGCGTCCACACACTGGGGCAGCCTTACACAAACATACATATATATATATATAAAAAAAACAAAGGGGAAGTCAGCCATTAAGGGTAAGAAAACAGAGAAGCCATCAGTAGAATACTGTCTCCCATTCCACAGGTTATGCTTAACTGCCCACCCAGTTCTTCATGTTCTTCACCCCCAGAAGGGAAGAGCTCTTCTTCCCTTCCCAAAGTTGCATACACCAACCGTTAAGGGCCTTACTCTTTCTGGCGCGGATCATTAACAATATGACCCAGCCGCTCGGTGCCCAGAGTGCTCATGGAGGTCTCCTGAAACACAAAGACAGGCAAAAGGTTGCAAACTCTCACACAGTGAGCAGAGAATAGCTTGCTGCTGCCAGTAAGAACAAATCTTACTCCCCTAGGTCACATCCTTTCCTTACCAGCCTCCTCTCAGCTAAACATGTTCACTCCTTCCTTTTAGAACTTCACCTGAGATGATTTAACTAATTAGAATGGCAGAAAATAATTCAATTTTATTTATGAGGCTTGCTTTTTATTTTTAGTGATGATATTGCTTGCAGAGGGGCACACCACAAACTGGACTAGAACAAAGTATGCAGCACAAGGATGCATGAGGGCAGGAGAAATGGCTGGGAAGTGCTTCATTCCATGTTACTGGGGTCAGTTGGGCTAGAAACAGGCTGAGACAGGACACTACACTGTTCCATTAACAGTGGAGACTCATCAACCACCAGTGAATAAATTAAGGAGTGAAAGCATGATGCTTTTGCCCTTTCTAAAAGCAGCAATTCAGCAGCAGGACCTCTAGCAACTAAAGAAAAGGCAGATCCTGGGAGAAAGGGCTTGCTCTGGGAGCATATTGCTTCCTGCAAGATGCTGCCCTGAGTATGTGCTCAATGCTGGCATACACGTACACACACAGCCTGAAGCACCAGCTGTTCACATCTGCATAGCAACTGCCTCCAAGAAAGAAGCAGACTTTTCAGCAAGGGGCTCAAGATGAGGGCAAAAGTCTTCCACGGGTAAGGTTCGTTTATGCCAGGTATATAGGCAAAACACACTAACGTTTGGGGGCAGCTGTAGCAGCAGGGGTGAAAGAAAGATGGGCTATTTGTTACAGCAGGAAAATTATTAACTTAAAGTGCCATAATGTTTAAATTTACAGTTTATTACTGTGTAAATTACAAGCCGTACTTTTGGTAATTAGCAGCTCGCTGGCGGGGAGCTCTGAATGAAACTCATTATTTATGATTACAATTTCGAGAGAGATGGGGAAGGGGGAGCAGTGACCTCCACTGCAAATGACAAAGATCCCTTTAAGGTGATGAAGATGAATTAAACAAGTAAATATTATCCTTCTCATTTGGATCATTAGAGGTGTGCCGCCAGGCCCAGTCACTTGCAGGTGGCCTCAGGAACCCTAGGTAAAGTCAGTTTCTTGCCAGCTGAGGATTCATATTTTGAATGCCGGCTACAATTAAGCAAGGTGAGTGGAAGAAAGAAGGGGCAGACAAGGATCTTTCAAGTATGACTGAACAGAAGGCAGCTGTTGCACTCCTCTAGACTCCGGCCCCCCTAACACGGCTTGTTAGCAGACTACAGCCAGCCAGCTCAGAACTTATGCTAATGTTTTCAAAAGTACAGAGCACATCACAATAAAAAGAAAAGCCAAACACAGCCAACACCTTCCTTCTCAGAACCACCTCTTACAACAAACAGCAGTGCTCAATACTGCATGATGCAGACCCAGCCAGGTGTACCACTCTCTTTTAGACAGACATCTGCAAAGTAGACAGACATCTGCAAAGTATTGTTTGTTCTATTAGAGAAAGGACTGATATGTTGTTTGGTGTTTTCCCTATATATAATAAAACTACATAATAAGTCAAGAGCTTTGGGCAGATTTGCCTCCATGTACTGCATATACCTTTTTACTCTCCCGTCTTCCCACTAAAAATGCAACTGCTAAAACCACCTTCCTTTGCTGCCATTCATATCAGTCTTCTTCCCTATATAAAATTTGGCCTTCCTTCACCTTTGAGGCACATCTCTGCCCTTGTAGTCTCAGATGAGCATGCACAAGTCTCATGCCATCATCATTTTCCCTTACATTCTGTCTAAATCTTCTTGATATTTATGCTCCCTGACATTCTTCTTCAGTCCTCCTTTCATACAGCTTTCAGCGCTGATCAGCTGTCTTTGCCACTCCAAATGTGCCTTAAAATCCACTTAGTCGCTCAATCATCATCTGACAGTCAAAGCAGTTAAACAAATCAAACAACACATGAAACAAAAAATATACAGGACAACTTTCTGCAGAAAACAATTTCGTGGTATCTTATAATAGTACTTCAAAGCAGTTAAACAAATCAAACAACACATGAAACAAAAAATATACAGGACAACTTTCTGCAGAAAACAATTGCGTGGTATCTTATAACAGTACTTCAGGAATGACCAGAATTTGAAATACAAAATTACCATCTTTCAAAAGGGCATACCTTGCCAACCAGCCTCCTTCGACCTTTACGGAGACAACGGGCGGCAGCTCCTGGAAGGCGATTCAGGCGAGCATGAAATCCTGAAAACCAAAGGCAGAAAAACTGAGCAATGAACACAGAAGATACCTCCTGAAAAAGCCACCAGGGAAAATGCCTTAGTTCAGTAATCAAATCAGATCCTCTGTCTCTTGTTTTTCAGTCTCAAAGATGTAGATATGCCAGTTCATTCACAAATCAAATAAAACCCTTACATTTAAAAAAAGAAAGACTGCCCATGGGCAGCTGGTATGACTATTTCAGTAAACTCGCCAATAATGCAGCTTTTTCTTAACTGGATCTTTAAAAAAAAAAAAAAAAAAACCAAAACAAAACCAATCACCAATACCATAAAAAAAAAAAAAAAAAAAAAAAAAAACAAACAAAAAAACCAATCACCAATACCAGTTTAAATGCAACACCTATGAAAAGAATCTACTCTTGCCATCCTATCACAAGTTCTCAAACACAATTCCTTATGGACTCACCTCTCTGAGCTGGCTGTGAGGGCAAAAGGAAGGTGGAAACAGAGAGCTTGTCCAGGCCTGAGTCAATCCTCTCCACTTCAGATCGGTGATCAGCTCCCCACTTGGGAAGAAGGTTGGGGACAGTGAATCCTGGAACACACTCCCCTTCATAAAACCAATCACTTTGCTCATCATCTCCTAAAGAAATAGGATGGAATTAGCCACAAATAACATCAAGGTACCCTGGGACATTTCCTCAAAATACTAAAAGTAGGCATATCTGAATGTGAAACAGTTGAAGTCTCATTAGGAATTCATTCTTGGAGCGCCTTATATTTGTATTCAGTTTCAATGATCCTCAGTAACTATGGGGCCTCACTAAACGCTTTAAACTATCCAACTCATCAGTCTCCAGAATTTCCCTATAGAACAAAGCCCCTTTATAGACATGCCTAGGGCAGGTTTAGCACTCTGTTGCTACTGCATCTCATCAACCCTAGTTCAATGTTGTGTGATGTCTTATGCAGAACTCTTTCTCTGAAGTAATTACTGTGACACCAGTAGAGGCCAGTCATTTGGCACATGTTATAGGCTGTCACAGAAGAAACTTCACAAGAGGGGAAGACCAGGCTCACAGAGTAAGCAAAAGAAACATACTGATGAGAAGGACCCTTAGCCTCCTAAGACAGCAGCTAAGACAAAAACACATAATTATCAGAAATGGTCACTCTGAGTGTAAGTACTAACCATGCTGTGAGTTGCTCTCAATCAACTTCTTGTAATCTCTAAGGACTACAAACCCTTTGGAAAACTAAGGCGGCAACAACAGAAGTCATGACCAAAGTCTCCACAGAGCTGGGTCGCTGTATTTAATGCAGCTGCAGTCTAAAACTGAACTGCATCAGACACTGTTCATAGTAAATATGTCTGGCCAGAAATTCCCTAAGAGCAGTAGCACATGAGCAGCGTTTGAAAAAAAAGCAGGAGAGCAAAGAACCTGACACATGTAGCATTTCAGTAGCCCAACTCACAAACAGTCCCATGTAATTGCAAGGCACTTCATCTTGGAGCTTAAAAAACTAACACACCTACCTTAGGGAAAATTCCCATTTGCCTACCATTAAGTCTCAACTCAAGCATCCCCACTTACTCTCCTTTCCTCACTGACTTACATTGTTCCTGACCAAAGCCCATTATGTCTACTCACACATCTTGCACAAAAAAGTAAAAAACCTCATCCTAGTAAGAATGCTGCAATCCTGCACATAACAGAAGAAGCAACACACAAAACCAACTCTGACCAGCAATAGGGAGGACAGCCAGAACACTTTATCCCAAAGCTCTGACATTGTTTTTTATGTCATGCATCAAGTTGACGTACGAGTTTTATCTTAAAGTATAAAAATCCCATCTCCACTTCATAGCAAATTAAAACTAAGTAACGTAGAATAGTTCTTCTAAGAGATCTTAATTTGTGCAAAACTACTCCCAGAAATTTGAGCATAGTGCCCTGTCTACCTCAAAGTTTGTCTGTTGCCACAAGACAAACTTTAACCATCAGCATCATATGTTAATATTCAGTAATTTTCACTGTGAAAAATCCCCATGCATGTAACAAATATAAAACCAAAAAAACCCACGTCTACAATCAAATTGTGAACTTTAGTATCATTTTCTGCTCACAGAAGCATGCTGGTATGTGCAGCTGCAAAGATGATTTATTTAATTAGCAACAGCATAAATTTTGCATGATGCAACCTCAAAAGAAGGAAGGAAAACCCCTGCATTTATTTAAGAATGCTGCCAGATTATGTTTCCCATTATTCAGCCTGTAATTTTGCTGGAAAACTATTTATAAGCTGATGACCTGTGACAAAAAAAAAATTGTGCTCTCACCATCTCACTGACATGGAAAGCTGTTGTTTTTTTATTTATTTGATGACTAAGAATTGTCAAGGAAAAAAAAGGAAAATTAGGTATTTTTTATTTAGTCTGAAAGTGCAACAATATTTTTAACCCTTTTAACATAACTGTAAGCTAAAACATCTTGGCCAGAAAGCTATCACAGTATCAACTGTTTCAACAGAGAGAGACCTGATGACAAGGATGCCAAACCTCTACTCTTACCTGGACAGGGAAGGCTGTAATTGGACGTTATTAATTTATCTAAGTCATATTTCTACATATTTCTGTATATTGAGCATCCTACTTCTAGCAGCAGCCAAAAATTGATGTCTAAAACAGGGTATAAAATCAGGGCAAGTTTATAGGGCAAGCATATAGACATATACACTACCTCTACCCAGTCTCCATCAATCTTGTCTCAGGTGATGAAGTAAAACACTTCAGTCACCACTCTGCTTTGTCATCTAATATAAAAGTTCACTAATTTCACAAGCTCAATAATTTCAGCTCCCCCTGAATAATCATCAGTAAAAAGAGAAGGCAAAACATTCTACTTTTCTGTTGCCTTTGAAGAACCAGAGTCTGGAAATAGTTATTTTTCAGCAAAGGTCAAAGCTGATGTTTGAAATTCCTGCTCTTAAGCAAAGTATTATACTCCACTAAGATCACAGATTGGTCCTACAGCCTAAAACACCACCAGAAAACACAAAAGCGTGTTTGCTATCATTGTGCTGCTTCACACAGGTACCTGGGCCATTAACAAGCTAGTGGAAGCAGCATATCCTATTGAGCTACTGGGGCTACTTCCTTTAGCACTCGTATTCCCAGAAGAGATCTCATCCAAATCTTAGCTCGTGAAATGTGACAGAATCAGAGTGCACAGAATTGCAGGTCTCTAGGGTCACATTCCACGTGCTCCAAATATAATAGTCCTCAATGCCTATGTGCCTGCTACAACCTGTTTCATACTTACTTCTGCCATCAACTGAGCACTGTGCTGTGGCTGATAAATAAAACCAGATTGCACTTCACACTCAAAACTCCTAAGATATCATTTCTACAACAGACATTGAAAATACAATGTTCAATGTTCAACTAATGCCCACAAGACCAAGGGAGGAACACATATTTAAAGAAATATCACATATTACCATCATCTTCTTAGCACAGTCTATTAGGTGACTTGTCAGTATTAACTAATTTTTTCCCATCTTCTCTTCCTGCCCATAGAGAAAACAACTAACAGATTTCAGGCACTAATGGTATGCAGACAACCCTTAAAACACCTAGAGAAACAAATCATAAGCTGTGTTTTTTTCATTATGAAGAGCTCTCACATTCCTCTTGTATGTCTGTGCCTTCCCACAATAACAGTTTCTTATATTGCAAATGTTATGGATCTGATACACAAAGTATTTCATTAGAAAAAGTGTAGTGTTATGAAAATCATACATTTGTAGCCCTTATCTCATTGCTTAACTTCTAACCACTCCCTGCAACTGGTTTTTCTTCACACAATTCCCTCCCTGTCTCTCTTCAAACATAGATCTTTCTTTGCATTTGTAAGGAAAGCAAGGAACTCCCTAGCAAAGCAAGAGGAAAATCACAGGACATCTGTTACCTTGGCGGCCTTCATCATTGGTAAACAGGCCAGTATCACTGCTGCTGCAAACACTGCTGGTTTCACTGGAACAAAAACAGAGAAAAAAGCATGGTTACAATTGCAACAGGCACAATACAAAAACCACTCTACTGCATTTTACTACCTTCTCCAAGACCAAAATGCTTTACATGTCTCACAAAAAACTGAATTTCAGCTACATGACTGGCTCTAGAACAGAACGTAACTGCTTTCCCTTCACACTTACCAATGCTGCATCACTTGAAAAAGAGTAGAATCCTGCATCTAGTTTAGTTCTAAGTTATCAAGAAGTAATTAATAAAATGGCATTTGCCTCAGGTACTAGAATTAATAACCTAATTATGGCATCATCTGAAATACTCACCAGGAAATTAAGCGCAGTTAAAAACACTGTCCTTGGGTACTTAACTGAAAACCCTCCTAAGTTTTCTATTTCAAATTACTTTTCCTCAAAAATGTTACACTGTCACACAAATAGCCTTTCCCCCCTGCCTGAAACTTTTATGTGGAGTAAAGAGCAGCTGTGACACTTACAAGTCTCCAACTAAATACCTGAGCACAGCACGACTTGCTGCTGCTGAATGCAACCTTGTCATAGCATGCTTTGCATTCGCTGAAGCAGTTAGAGAAGATGTAATTCTTGAACAAAAGAACAGAGCTAGAAATTAATGTGTAGAAAGCCATTAATTGACTTGCAAAGGTTGACGAATATTTGTAGCAGAAGTACCTGCTCACGTCAGTCCCAAGCATCTGAAAGCTTGAATGCTGACTTGAACTCATTCCTTGGACACTTCAGGCAGTACTTCCTCTGCTTTAGCTGAGAGATACTAGGACAAGCAGAAAGTACTTACTGCCTACTCCCTGAGCACTAAGACCTTAGATGTGAACACCAGGTGTAAGTCAGCACTAGAATCAGTCTCCAATCAGGGAATGCTGTTTGAAAGTATCTCTGGATGCCTCTCTTCCAGGGAAACTGGATCATACTAGAGATTACACAGGAAACCCCTGATTTACAAGGCTGAATAATGAGGGACCACAAAATACATCATTCCAAAGAACTGCAGGCACAGAATAAAACTCTCTTTTGTGAGCATATTGTTGTTCTTAGAAAATGCACTCTAAAGTACAGTCAAGTCAACACATCATGCTGGATATCTAAAATTCTGCATCTTCATCATTGTATAAAGGCCATTTATAACTAAAGGATGAACGATCTATACACCATCCTCACCTTACAGCATGCAAGTTAATATCAAATTCCAAATTAATCCATTACAAAGCCTGACCATGCATTCATCCTCCCACATATATACCACAGCAATTAAGGCCAAGGACTGAGAACCATGAATTAATTGTTTCATCCCAAGCTCTCCTACCAACTGACTGTACGACCCTGGACCAATCTCTTAGCGTGCCTGCTTTCCCTTTTGATAGCTTGGATAAACAGTCCTCACAAGCTGCAGATGTGAGGACCAAGTGACTGCTTCATAAGGTTTTTAACATCCTCAGAGGAAAGGTGCCTGAGAAAGGAAAAAGCATTGACAAGCATCCAGGTCATATTAACAGTACTTTATAAGCATCCTGTTGCACTGAGAGCTCTTTAGCTCCTTACAGATAAGCATCACTGACAGTGCTTTACACGAAGAAACTTTCTGAAGGGATTTCACCCTCTTCACTACCCCTTTTACACTGCAGGGCTGAACACAAGCTAGGCTCCTGTGCAGGCCTTTCTGCAGGTCCAGTAAGCACTGATTAATGACCTCCACTTGCAAAGGAGGCTACTTACCTTAACCATTAAATAATGAATGCTATTGATCCGACAAGCTACTGCTATAGAGTGTTATTGATCACCCAATCTTTGGTTAAAATGGTCCTCATTTAGCAATTTCACTGTCGCAAACACCTGAAGCAAAGCATGCTTATAATTAAATAGTTTGGGGGAGTTAAACTGAGAGCTGATGGACAGAGATCTCAGGTTTTCCCCATTTATTCTTTTGCCTGAGCTATTGTTTGTGTCAGGAGGGATATTGATTTTCTATAAAAATAAGAAAACAAGAGGCACCGAGGGGCTGCAGAAGGTCAGCTGGGCTGGAGAAGGAGGGGAAGCGGAACACTCTGTCTTTGTCACTTGCCTTCCAGGAGAGAGGAATTTTTTTTTTTTTAATGGAGAGACTGGCCTCCAATTCATCAGCTTAGTCAGACTCATGAATGCAACTGCAGACTGTCATCAAAGCAGCTCCCTTCCAAAGGGTAAAGCAACTTAACTGCATATTCAAGATGAGCGATGGTCACATTCTTAGACCAGAGCATTGTACTGGTTTTGGCTGGCAGAGAGTTAAATTTTTCTCATAGTAGCACTTTGGTTCTGTATTTTGGATTTGTGACCAGTGTTGATAACACAGGGATGTTTTAGTTATTGCTGATCACTGCCCACACAGTGCCAAGGCTTTCTCACACTGCCCTGACAGTGAGCAGGCTGGAGGTGCACAAGAAGATGGGAGGGAACACAGGCTGAACAACAGACCCTGGCTGACCACAGTGATATCCCACATCATATAATGTCGTGCTTAGCAATAAAAGCTGGGAAAAAGAAGAATGAAGCCAGGGACATTTGGAGTTGTGGTGTTTGTCTTCCCAAATGTTAAAAATGATGGAGTTCTGCATTCCCGGAGATGGCTGAACACCTGCCTGCTGACAGGAAGTAGCAAATTCCTTATTTTGCTTTGCTTGCACACTATAGCTTTTTCTTTACCTACTAAATCAACTTTACCTAAAGCTGAGAGTTTTTTCACTTTTACTCTTCCATTTTTCTCCCTCATCCCTTCAGGGGAGTGGCTTTATGGAGCTAAGCTGCCTATCCACGTTAAACCACAACAAACACATCAGCATTAAGCCAGTGAAATCTCACATTGACCCTCTCATTGGCAGGTCAGCTGAATCCCAGGTTTGAAAAAGTCACAGAAAGAGTTTTGGTACTTGAAAACAGATGAGACCAACTGCATATTTTTCACAAGTAAACACACTACTCAAAGAGATTTTTAGACAGTTCTTGTGCTATGGTTTGTTCTGCCCTCAAACCAAACCCAGACCATTCTGGAAGTACTCAGTTTAGATCAACAAGAGAAAAAACTTCAGCACTCAATATATAATTTGCCTTTGTTTTATTATGGCTGCAGAGAATCTCAAAACATTTAGGGACAGAAAGGCATATTACTTCTAACAGTCTTAGGAGCTAATTGTCACCTTTCCACAAGTATACAAATGACTGCTTAAACAAAAACTTGTTTCCTTTGTTGTTTCCACAGTTATTTATAGATCAGGCATTGGGTCATGGATTCAGAACCATCATCATTTCCTTATTGTGTTCCTGCACATCCATCCTTCTCTCAATTTATGTTCACCTTTTGCCATATTTGGCAAACAATTTCAAAGATTTCATTATATGCACACTTGAATCACAATACTGCAGCTCATCTTCCTCCAGGAAAGGACTGGGCATAGTCCCACAAACAAACCAGGAAAAAACCATTTCCTTGTTAAGAACCCAATCCAAGACTTTCTCAGTGAATGGGAGTTTATCAACTGAATAAACAGGTCTTTGACCTGACTTAGGATAAGGAGCCTTCTAGAAAGCAGAGAAAATACAGGTTATTCAGTGCTTACAGAGTCATTCCTGCATAACAAACCAAAGAAATTGCCAGTGTAGGGGAGCAAAAAGAAGGTTAAAAAAAAGCCATTCTGAAAACAGAACTTAGTTTGTTTGAAAACCCATTTCGTTTTGTCACATTCCCTACTGCCAGAGGAGTGAACAGTGGTGGAACCAGTTCAGTATGAAGGTTTTGTAAATCACCAGATCATCACAGATTGCTTACAAGTCTCACAAGCAGCATCAGTCACCTTTCGTCCCATCAGCTTGTGATGGCAACCACACCATTTGCTCTCCCAGGCATCCAATTTTCTTCTCCTTTCCTCAGGATATGCCCTTGTCATACATCTGTGAAAAGTACTTCTCTTACTGTACCAGAAAAAACAGCTAGAGCGCAGTGGGAGTGAGGCAAACACAGGCAGTTTCACTGTGCTGCCAGCAGCAAAGAGCTATATTTAGAGCAGCAGAGACCACAGCATGATCCTTCGCTGCTGTGAGGGATACTCCGCAGCGAAGAGGGCTGTACGTATTACTGCCTCCAACTGGGGCCCTCCCTAGTGAGTCACAGCACAGATCACACATGTGGTGTTGGAGAGGTCAAATATTCCATGCACTAGCTTTCCAGAGAGAATCACAAGGATTTGGCAGCAGATGGTAAGTGTCATTTGATGCATACACTTGCACAATAATTAGTCTGAGAGCAAGGGACAACTGAGACAGAACAAAGCCATCTCCCAGCATGGTCCTCAAGTAACAGTCTGGATACAGCTCTTTATTTACTCTTTCCAAAGCTGGCACAAATAAAGGCTGGATGAAAGCCTGCTGGTTTAAGTTCAAGTCTGACATGATGGAACAGACTGGCTGGTGTTGAAAAAACCAACTCAAGGAACACTGTCCATCACTGCCAGATCTAGTAAGGGTATCTCTCAGTCCATCACCACTGACATGCACTATTCAGGAGCTACTTAGCACGCTTCTTTTCCTGGACTACTAGCAAACAGCTCTGAGAAGATAAAACTAATTTAACAACTAGCAACAAAAGGTTTCCATTCTCAAGTTTATTGTAAAGCCCCACTTCACACCCACTTTTTAGCAACAACAGCCACTGTTAAAATAAAAAAGTGACCCCACTGTAAGAGTTACATACTACAGATCACAACTGACCCAGTTAAAATGCAATAGTGGTTCCCTGGACCACAGTGAGGACTTACTATAACCTAAGCTTTTCACAGGGTGCCAGAAAACACCACTGAGAAGTTTGCAATTCCAGCTATTACCCACAAAGCTGTAATAATGAAATGCCACCTGTCCTCTCTGACAAACTACAGGATTTAGACTGTCACAACACTTAACTGAACCTCAACATATGAACAATCATACTGTATCAAAGAGTTAGACTTTTCAAATCCACCCTCCTCTGACAGCGACTACTACAGTGGTTGAGAAAAGAACATGAGAGCACGACAAACACAGACTTCCCTGTATGCTCCTCTAGCTTTTAGAAGTCAGCAGTTTAAGGACTTCCTGAGTGGGATCTTTCATCTGGCCTGTAATGTTTAACAGCCCCTGACATGCCTATACTCCACATCTCCCTTTTGAATGTATTTAAATTTTGACCTCTAAAATGTCCTGCAGTAGAGAGCTCCAGACCTCATCTTTCATAAAAAATAATACGTTTTGTTTGTTTTAAATGGCTCCTCAATGTCTGCTGTTTTTACACAATGACAATTAGAAAATCAGCGATCACATTTGCTTTTTGTATGCTATTCATTAAGAAATTTCCTCCAATGAATTCTCAGCAGTTGCCTTTTTTCTAACCTGAAAAATCTCTTCTGACAGAAGCAGTTTTATGATCCCAAACCTTAGACAGAGAGAATAAAAGTCACAGTTGGGGAAGAAAATTCCCAAGGGCAACGCAAATTTAGACCATGACATTTACATGTCACATTTTAATCACTTGTATGTGATTCTGCCACAAATTCATCAAAGTTCTCCAAAACTGGACACCAAGACATCAGACTCCACTGTTTGCACAGGCTTATTCTGTAAGTAACATAAGTTCCCCTCAACTTCTTCATCGTCTCACCACATTTTCCCCATAGCTAAGCTTTGACGATCAGGTCAAGAGCAGAAATGTAGAACTGCAAGGTAGACTGAGGTTCACACAGTACCTGCACAGAGGGCCAGCAGTAATGATGGGAGATCTGATCTGTTTTCTACTACTACTACTTAAATAAGTGCTGAAAATAAGGAACTGTGATCAGCTCGTATCAATCACGCAACACAAGTGCCAGTTGGGGGTTTAGTCCCGGAACCACCGGCCACAAGCATGCCACGTTGTAGCTGCAAGGCCACTGACATTGCAGTGGACTCTTTGTGTAACAGGAGCCAGAAACCTACCAGCTTACCAACTTTCCTGGGTCATCATACAATACTGACAGGAAAGACTTTGAAAAAGTCTACATTTTAGAAGCAGCTGAGAGATTTCTCACCTTCACAAAAAGAGCAGCACTGAATAATTTTAAGAACTTCATAAAGCAAGGCACAGCATTTACAAGCAGCTGCAAGCAAGGCAGCCATCTGACTAGCACAGGGAAGAAACTGAGATCTCACCATTCCGACATGTTTTCATCTGAACCCTGTTTCTGATCATCGGCTTCACACTCCATCCGCTCCTTCCTTCCCCCCTTGCTGAGGAAGGGCCTGTTCTCTCCTGACTCGCAAAGGCCATGACTGGATGATGTCCAAGGGGCATTCTCTTTCCAGCGTGAAAGACGCTGTTTCTTGGCTGACTTGAACCTGCAGCCCCTCTCACAGTTCCACTCTGACACCCTGAGCTTTTGCTGGAGACTGGCAGCCACCTCCGATGTCACACGTTTGACTTTCCGCCGGCGCCTGAGAGGTCGGCAGGGTGCATTCTCTGTAAAGGAGTCTGACTCATGCCACAAGTGTTGCTTGCTCCTCAGGGTGGCACTAAGAGCTGGATGCCGTTTGACCACCGCCATGTCATCAGAGTCACTGAAATTAGCTGTCAGCACCTCACGGCAATCCTTGACAGCTTCGTCCAAGCTCGACTCTGAGGCCTCGCTGTAGCAGCAGGCATGTTCTGCCTGGTGGGTGAAGTCTGAGCGTCGTTTACGACCCCGTCTCTTGCGAAGCTGACGCCGCTGCTGCCGTGGGCTTAGCGCCATCTCTTCCCATAGCTCATCCAGTTTGTTTTGCTCTGAAGTCTGCTCTAAAGCTGAGGCCAAGTCGTGCACCAGCTCATCCATTGGCAATGCCTACTAAAAATGACAATAATTAGCACCAGACATAAATACTGCTGTCAACATATCTCTGGACTGTAGTGTGCTATACCCTTTGTAACATTAAAGGAGTTAGACACTTACTTTGAAGTTACCTGGGAGGAGCCAATGCAGGACTACTGCTGCTTCCTAGGCTGACACTTCTTCTTTCTGCAAGGGTTAAATCCCTCTTCTAGCCATGGTGGCACATATCTCCCTCTACTGCAGCAGTTGGGTTGACTGCTCTGTGTCTGAAAAGGCCTTAAAGTTCATCTTTTGTGGTGAAGCAGCATGCTTAATTACACATCCCAACGGGTATGGAAGCCGGCGACTAGTTTTTGCTACCTGGCATCAGTAAAGCAACAGAGAAGGATCAGCCTGCTTGACAAACAGATTGAGTCTTCCAAAAAGTAGACAAGCAGCAAAGCTGGGAGTAAAGCAGATGGTAAAACAGGTAGTTTGCAAGCCAGCATCACTTCAGCTGTAAAGCAAGGCGCGCGGGACCCTGGGCTCCTTAGAACAGGGTGTAGGAGACCAAGCCTCAACTCCTACTGCCGAAAAATACCACCCCTACACCTCAGGGCTGTCAGTGCGCCAATCCCAAAGTCCTGGCCAAATCCCTCATCTCACAATACCCCTCTCCCTACCCGTGCCTTGCAGGCGTCGGGTTTCTCTCCCCACCCGCACCCGGGGCTCAGAAACACCCGCACCTCCAGCCCGGTGAGCTACCCACTGCCGCAGGCCGCCTCCCTCAGCGACCCGGCCGCACTGACTCCCTCCTCTAGCGAGACGCCGTTGCTTCTGCCCGACAACCCCCAGCTTCACCGGGAAACGCCGGGAAAACTGTCCTCACCAACCCGGACGCGCAGCCTCCCGCCGGGCCTCCCCGCGACCCCGCTCACCGGCCAGCGCCCCGCTCGCCAGCCCCGCGTCAGCGCCGCTTCCGGCCTCCCCGGGCCACTTCCTCCGCCCGCCCCGCCTGCG